>NC_142191.1:31256452-31570005 GCF_026936395.1 Plectropomus leopardus | reverse complement strand
AATGTTCCCACAATGTTACATGAGAACAGAGGAAGATTCAAAGCAACATTCAGAAAACATTATTGAAGACTGAGATTACAGACTCGATACGATACGATACGATACGATACGATACGATACGATACGATACGATACGATACGATACGATACGATACGGTACGATATAATACGGTACGGTACAATACAATATGATACGATACGATTGCTGCTGGAAATGTCACTAAAACATTGCAGTGGTTGCATTGTGCCATTCTCAGAACATTTTTAGAACCAAAGCTTGCTAGCTGGGGACACACATGCAGTGTGCAGAAAACAAAGATCTCTCGTCTCATTAGAGCTCCACAGTATCTCACCTTCATGTTCATTTTATGTCTTACAGCCTTAAATATTCCCACAGGAAGTTTCGGATAACACTAAACTATGCAAAGGACGATGATGTAGCCCCAGGGTTCTCAAACTTAATATTCAAAGGTCTGCAACGATTGATGATAGCAAATGACTTTTATGAAACTTGTTTATAACTGAATTTCTCTCTCATTCTCATCTCACTCCTTTCCGTCGAGCAGAGCCTCAACTATCTCACTGAAGCACTTCTTAACTACCTTTGCATCAGAAAAGTACTTTCTGTTTTTAACCAGAGATCTCACAAACAACTTGTTCGTTGAGTTATAGGAAGATTTTAACAGTCAGAGTTTTGCAACCCAGCCCCGTATAAAAGGAAGAAAATGGATGAGTAGAAGTTTCGCTGTCGTCACCTCTGTGTTGCTGTTGGAAATATCTGCTTTGTATTATAGTGCCGTTTAACATTTCTGCTCTTCACAACTCCTGCTGTCGCTGTGCAAATCAAACACATGGGCTTTGCACTGGATTGGAGCAAAATTGCATCATATATCTCTGTTCTCTGTTATTTTCTTTGTTTCTGTTAATCACTTGCACAAGCTGCTTAAGAACAAATGTGTTCGTACGAGTGATTCTTGCTTAAACCTTTATCACCTGGAGCGACTTCATTTTTTGTGCTCAGGTGTTCAGATGTCTTTCACAGGCATTTAAACCTGAGGATATCTCTCCAAAACATGGAGAAAACAAAAAAGAAGTAAAAGATGACATGAGAGTGAACTGAAAATCAGCTGTGGGAGATTATTAGATATTATCAAAAAAATATTTTTGTAATTATATGTTCAAAATTATGTAACAGGAAAAAATATCTGTATACATACTTATTCAGTTTTGCTTTTTACTTTCTCGTTCTTAATATTACTAATTTCTTGCTATTTTTACTTAAATTCAGACAACTTTTTTTTCTCTTTTGCTTATTTAAAAAAAAAATTCTTGCAACTTTTAACTAATTTCTTGCTAAATTTCAGCCATTTCTTTTTATATTGCTCATTGCCTTCTTTCCATGTTTTTGGAAGAAATCATGGCAATGTGCTCAGGTCTCAAAGGGTTAAGACTCATTGATTCCATGAGGTAAGTTTGGACGATTGTCTTTAATCTGATATCAAGCTTTGATTTTGCTATAAATCCTATTGTAATAATTGAGGGTATGAATATTTTTTGGGGTTATGTGATACATTTGTTCTGACAGAACATGACTTGCAGTCAGATTTGATTATGTCGTAAACTGAAATACAGCTTTTATAAATATGCATTTGAGAATTAGTCAAATGCATATTGATGCACAGTTTATGTAAATGACTGAGTTGGGTAGAGATGGCAGGTGTTGTCCAGTCTGTATTTTTCTTTTTGCCACTTAAAATGTAAAAAGAGAGACGTTAATAAAAGAAGGGGGATAATTTGAAGGAGAAGAGGAGAAGAGGGATATTAAAGGAGAGAGGAGGGGAAAAAATGAGATGGAACAGTTGTTGGGGGCTGGTAATCTTCCCCAGGTAGAATGGGATTGGACAGGGTATAAAATATACCATCCCTCGGGGTGCAATGTATGGGGGAGGGAAATAAGGGCATCTTTATATCTGGTGTTACTGTTCCCATGACGTTCACACCAAAGTGTTGCTCCCGCGGCAGTAAACACACGGTGGAGGATGAACGCAGAGCCACGTGTAGAAAGACGAGCGTTCTATTAAACATTCATGGAGTTATTTTTTCCTGCAGAGAGTATTGTACAGGACATGAATGCAGGTATTTAGCTCGGTGCTTAATTGCGCATCCAGTTATTCCAAATAGTGTTGATTAAGTGTGTTGGTTGAGCCAATAATTCCCCTGAAACCTGTGATAACTGCCGTGCTAGATTTTTATCACCTTTTCCAGCACCATGAATTTATGCTACTGCTAATCAGCAAAGCTCACTCTGCCTCTGTCCTCGGAGGAGCAATGCAATAAACACTGTGTGCGTGTATGTGTATCTTTGCCTGCATATAGAGGACTCAGATGAGTCGGTGTGTTTGCCGTGCTGTTGTATATTTTTAATTAGTCAGAGGATGATTTTTTTTTTACCCACCTTTTCCTCTTCTTTATTGCTTTCCTGTTGACTGGCAGTTGAAAGGTCACATGTCCGCATCATATGTAACACATGATGACGAGCTCACAGAAACACATGATACAAAGAAGATATATGCCAGAATGCCATGATTTTAAGAATCTTTTTTTTTTACCCTATATTCAGTTAAATACAGAAGACCTGCAAGATTTAATCATTTCATCCCTATTCAGGCTAGCAGAGTGCTAAACCAGAAGTTAGCTGTATGGCCTGCAGAAGTTGGTTGCTTGGCAGCACTTGTACACACGAAGCTGTCCGCCATAAGTCTCAAGTGCCCTGTGGGCCCCATAGGACAAGATCAAAGTACTTGAATACTGTGGAAATAGAGCGTTTTTTGCTTCATGCGCCACTAAGCAGCTTTGATTAGAATGAATGGGACCCCACAGTCAAAGCTGTATCCAGGTCCTTTATTACATCCAAGGCTGAAACGCTGCCAGTAACAATGTAATGTCAGAGGTGTGAGGGATGGTCGATAGGTCCAACAAACTCTGGACTTTAATACTGGAGTCAGGTGCTGAATGTGATGGGTTTTTTTTCTGCACCTTACCATGTGCCTCTTTTGCCCTAATCCTAACCACCCATACCAGCATAGAACCAATATTTCTTTAAGTTTTGGCAGGATATTAGCTATACATTGCGAGCATGTGTGTTTGTTGATATCCCAGCGTTGGTCGCCATGTGCTTGTTGTTGCCTAAACTTAACCACATGCAGCATCATCCCACCATGCGCTTGTGTTTATCATCATGGTAGCAGCATCCTGGAGTCTGAAGAGCAGACGCAGGAGGATACCTAGAGCGTTATATGTAGACGCAGAAGTCCACTGACAAAGCGGCAACATATGACGACTTGGAATGAGAACATGTTGGCTGATCCCCTTCCATGTGTTACCATTTGGAGCAAGAATCTTTTGAAGCACATGTGTGGCAGATGTTTGGTGGGGATGAAAGAATCATCCTTAAAGGATTGAGTCAGTTCAGCATCCCTTTTACTGACAGATGAACAGTTATATGTAAATCTGTAAAGATCAAGGATTGTGGGTAAAAGCATCACTGAAGTCTGACTACAAGATTAAGTTCTTATTGTTACTGATCAAAATTAGTCATCTAGTTTCATAAGTAAAGCCAATCAGTATTAGTACAAGTATTAGTTGGCGCTGGGTCCTAAAAGTGTACGTGCATGGCAGTTCATGTTTTTGTCTTTAGACAATGTATTCTCATAGAACAGCTCCTGCAAACCAATATGCAGGGTTCCCACAGTCATGGAAAACCTGGAAAAGTCATGGAATAAGAAAAAAAAATTCTGGAAAAGAACATCTCAAAGTCTTAGAAATGTCCTAAAATCTGACAACTGTTCCAACATCTGAGAAATGTCCTAAAATCCCAGAAACATTCTAAAGTCTTAGAAATTTTCTAAAATCTGAGAAATGTCCCCAAATCCTCAAAACATCTATGGGGCTGCTGCGACTGGCCCCTGGCCTCCTATCATTTTGTGAAAGTGGCCTCCAAGCAAAGCAAGCAAGTGGTCTGTTCAATCAATCATTTATAACTTTATAAAAAAAACGTTTTTTCCATTCCACAAAGAACTTCAGCTGCTCCTGCATGAAAATTATCATTAAATCTTCACTCTAACTGTAATGTAATGTGACCCAAAACATACAGGCAGCTGAATGCATTGATTATAAAAGCATGTTGTTACATAACAGCGGCTGCGACAGTATTTAGCGTCTCCTCTTGGTGAGACCTGGTGGTGAACTCGTCCCGGTGCTGCAGCAGGCAGTGCTGAGGGCAGCTCAGATGCCAAATGTGAAGCTTGTAATTGAGACGTTAAGTAAAAGGTCAGTGCGGCCAGTTAAGACTTGATTGCCTGACTTTGGTTACATAAATGGACATGCAGGCAATGCCGCCCTCTTTTCCTTAAGCGAGTCCCTCTGAGGAACGCTTATGAATGGGACTGGATTCAGACATTAGGCGCTGCGCTGCACAGTCCGGTTGGAGGTTTATGTAACCCAACATGGCCGCTGCTGCTGTGGCGGAGAGCGAGAAGGAAAGGAGTGAGGAGGAGAAATGTAATCGGGGAGAGATGGAATAAACATAATGCAGAGATAGAAGTGTTTCCAGTTCATATGGAGATTTAGTGTGCAGCTCTTTGGCCCCTGAAAATGGGATAATAAAAAGGAGCCCGTACGCGGAGCAGGACTTAATCATTATGATGTGTCTGCTGATCTGGGGAGCAATACATGACTGAATCCATCTGCTGAGATGAATGCAAATGAATCCATGCATCACCAGGGAGGCTTAATGACTCAGACCGTGACGTGCTGCGATATTGACGTGGTGGTGAAAAATCGCTTCATATCCTGTGTACCTGCAGCGAGCGCATGCAAGCCAGCAGATGTTACTGTGGAAGTCTGTGGACACACAAGTGGGTGGAGCAGAACAAGACCTCTGAGTATCAACCAGACTGCTGGTTCAGTCACCAGGATGAGACATGTCACTTTTCCACAAAAACATGGGAAAATCGAGTCCGTGTTTAAAAATGCAGTTTCTCTTTAAGATTTCGTCTATTTTTGAGACAGTGATCACTGAGGATCATTTGATTGGGTGTGTAATTGCCATTTCGGTCAATGCTAGCGTATAGTATTGCAAAAAATAGTGGTCTTACAAAGATATTATTAAGATAAAATTACATTAAAGAAAATAAAGGTAGTAAATCTGAAGGATTCCCTGTAATCTGTATGCCCTGTAAAATAGCATTTAGGATACAGCATACTGTGGATTCATATTTCAAGGGTTGCAAAGGGACTGGAGGGTCTGTTATGGCGTGTTGTTTCTGTGTTTTTACCAGCACAGACATAGATTCAGTAGATTTGTATCTTGTGGAGTACAAAAGCTTGTCATTAGGCAGGTTTCCATTAACACTCAGATTGCGTGAACTGATACTGCAAATATAAAATACACCTAATGGAAGCATGTTAATTCAATAGAACTTATACTTATCAGAAATACGCCTTTAGGCTCTCATGAGGCGGCATTTCAGGCGATTTGAAAAAGCCATATTCTGCAAAACAGCAACTTTTTTTGTCTATTCTAGGTCACGATGCTATGGCTATGCCCTTATCAGTAGGAACTCTATCTATTCATCTACCTATCCATCAAAAAATGACAAAAAAGGAAATGACCTGGAAAACTTCTCACTAAAATGCTTACAAATTACAATAATTCATCACAAGTTCAAAATATCTAATTATAATTGGTCATAAAAAATACGTTAATACGAAAATACAGTTTTTCCCTAGCTTTTTTTCCACTGACATCTGATAAATTCTTGCACTTGGTGAAACATTTCTTATTAATTTGCTCATTGCCTTATTTTTCGATATTTTTGAAAGAAATCAAACCAATTTTTCCCGGTTTCACAGGGTTAAATGCTTGTGAAAGACTGAAAGATGTCTGAATGCAGCACAAGAAAACAGATGTTGATCCAGGTGTTAAAGGGTTATTTTTTTTACACAGACAGAAGTCCTTTTGTTTCCTTGAGACTGTGCATAAAAATGTTACTCCCACTGATTCATCGCTATTCGCCCCCTGGTCAGTAAAAAGGCCATTATTATGACAGGATTACCACTTGGCAACAAAACTGTAGGAAGGAATTAGATTAAGGGGATGAAATAATTTGAATGCTAGTCTGTAAAGATGTCTTGTAGCCATATCTAATGATAATCTCAGACTCATCTGATGCATGACAAGATGTAGTTGATGATCATCTGCAGCTCCCAGTAATCCTACATCTGGAGATGCCCAACAGTAATGGCTTGTGATTCTCGCCGCTCGTGACCTACAGAAGGGGACGGAAGGATAACGGCTACAGGGCAAACAGGCTGTTTATGTCTCTCTGTGGCTAATCCTCCAAAATCCCAGTCAACCCTGTCTGAGACTGGCACTCCTCTGCAAACATCAGCTGCTCCCTTCCCTTTCATTCCCCAACAAACAAACAAACAAATGCCGCTGCAGGTTGTTAATCCTCCATTATACAGCCTGCATCCGTAAACAGACTTGGGAAATAGGAGCTCCAGTTCCTCCAGTTTCATTTGGCCCGTTTTATTGCATGTCACGCGCTTTGCCTCGCCTCATTTTTCTCCTCACCCCGCTGGAATATATTTTACATTTTGCACCTCGGGCTTTTAGTCGCAGTTGTTATCCAGGGCGACTGGGTGCCAGGAGGTGTGTATCACCTTCTCCAAGGGCATCTCAACCAGCACACGTGTGATTATGGATGTATTTAACATGAAAAGATAAACAGGAATTTACAGGATGAATTTCTCTTGATTTAGTTAGTCTGAGTGTTCCTCGAATAATTCATAACAAAATTAATGCAAGCATGTTTTTATAAAAACATTATATAAAAAGTACACTGAACTAAAATTAATCTAAGTATACCTATCATACATTTTCGCAACGTACCTAAAGTGTGCAATGTTTGATGTACTAACAATGTACTTAATATTATTACTAATAATTAATATTAATACTAATTATATGTCATTGGTGCTACCAAAGACATACTAAAATACAACGAACTGTACTTGACTGCACTATTTTGAGACACTATTAACATGCACATCTTTATATTACGAATTATGTACTTTTATGAAAATGTAATTGTGTATTACAAGTGTATTAAAAGTTTAAATTTGTCACAGTCAAATTGCTGTAAAATTAAGGCCAAATTCTAACAGTAATGTACAGTTTTTTCAAAATACAGTAAAACACATTAATTCATCCTCGAAGAGTGTTCGTGAATGGTGAAATAAGTTTTAGAGACCAAAAATGTTTTTTGTACCAGGCTGCAGACATGTTTGTTTCTGTTGTAAAGTTGGGCTTTTTAACATGGGGGTCTATGGGACTGTCTCACTCTTGGTGCTAGCCTCTAGTGGCCATTAGAGGAACTTTCACGTTAGCTTTGTTTTTCAGAGACAATAAATGTATGATATTGGGGATCTGATTTCCATCTTTACTACATCATAATGTTGCAACTCTTGTTTAATTTTGTTGACTGTCCAAATGCTGAAAACTAGCGTATTTATATTTTAATTTTCAAGTGACTTTTTAAGTTATTTATTAACTAAACTCCCTGAGACTGTTTTTGACTAATCTGTCCTTTTCTTATGTTTTATCTCTCTTCCAGCCCTCCCCGAATTCCCACTAGGATCTTTTCTTCCCTGTTGGAGACCATCTCCACCCCCCACATCCAGCAGCCATGGCAGATGACGCGGACATGCGCAATGAGCTGTCAGACATGCAGCAACGCGCCGACCAGCTGGCCGACGAGGTGAGAACAACACGGTGCTTCATCACGGGGTTTAGTTTTGATGGCACACAGACGTGAATGGCACGCATGCAAAATATGCACACTGACTCACACAGACTGGACCGCAGCACATTCACATGCGAGCAAATGTGTTGCACATTTAATTCTGTCCGTAACTGCATTTGAAGACAAATTATACAGCACCATGTTATTGTCTGCCTTGGGCTTTAGCTGTTGAAAGTAGACCTGAGTAAACCTGCATCTGACTTTTCATAACACTGCATGATAACATCTTGTGTGTGTGTGTGTGTGTGTGTGTGTGTGTGTGCTTGTACATCTATCTTCATGAGGACCAGCTTGGGTTTTATAGCTCGATAGAGGACACTTTTTGAAAGTGAGGACATTTTAGTTAGTTCTTATATTTGGACAGACCTTCAAAGGTGGGTTTGGTTTTAGGGTTCAGATTAAAATTGGATTAGAGTTAAATTAGGTATAAAACGCAGCTCTCTAAATGAGCACTACAGGGGGCATGGGCACACGGTGCTGGCATGGTGTTAAAAAACACAAATTCAAAAGACAGTTAATTAAAAGCCCACCATAGAAAAAATAAAAATAAAGTGGGGTAGTGGGAGTTTCAGTTCCTGTTAACATCCTTTAGGGTCCCATGGCATTTTCCCCAGCTGCTGAATAAGATAAACCTGGTGCATGTTAAAATGACCAAAAAAAATATTATTCAAAATGAATAATCGGTAACGGTAAATAAATTAACAAAGGAATGTATATTTAAAAAGAATGATCTCAAAATAAGTGCCAATGGGATTGAATTGCCCAGTATGATAAAAAAAATAGATAAATATACACCTTTGAAAGTTAATATAAAAAGTGCTTTAACAAGTTCCAAGAGTGACATTCATATACATATATATATATATATATATATATATATATATATATATATATATATATATATATATATATATATATATATACCATAGACCATAGACCATAGGCCATAATGATACTCCAAAGTAAAAGATAATTAGTTTATTCAATTTTAAGATGCATGTTAAATTTATATCATGGTAGAGAAGTGCATTTCTAAAATAGGTTATAGCATGTAGCTGTAATGCCGGGGGTGTGGGGAAGGAGCTAGTGAATGCATTATGTGAGTGTCCTCCCAAGTATAGAAGTACAGGGTTGTTTGTGAGTGTGTGTTTCAGCAGCAGTCAGTGAGAGAAAGTCTCAGTCATGGCCCAGAGCAGATAAGCCCACGCCCCTCCAGCTTCACATGTGACTCACACAGCACACAGCTGAGCAGAATATTAACCACACACACATGCGTGAATGTAGAGCATGCACAAAATGGCGGCGTGAGAATAAGTAAATAGTTTTTGTCTGCGTTACACTGACTTACATGTTCTTGACAGCACGGCAGCTCACGTAGTGTCCATTTCAGATCTCAGAGCATCATTGCAAGGGGATTCTTGTTGCTTGACTTCAGATGACAAAAGAAAAATGTAAATAAGGTAAAAAAATAAAATAAAGGAAAGTCGGAGAGAAAGAGGACTGACTACCACAAAAATGGCTGCTCATGTCAAGGCACTGCCTCATTTGATTCCTTCCCCAGACACCTTCCCCAGCACCCTGCGCTGCAGGGATCAGCCGCGCTCACAGCAAGCACAGCAAGGCAAAGCTGAGTCATTGTAGAGAGAACAAGACATCACAGAGTGCCATCCCTGCCGAGTCACCCCGGTTAGCGAGCCGTGCTCTGCAGCCACACGCTTCCTAGACAGGGAATTGGAAAGTGAATCTACATATCTTCAGCACTCAGGCTCATAAAAGACATCCAACAGTCTGGGAAAAAGGGACAGACAGGGAGATAGAAGCATGCTTTCATCACAAGGGTAGTTAATTTATTGGCAGAGCTGCTGTATTCTTGAGTAAATCACTGGGGACTTGGTAAGTTGTCTCAAATGTGCTTAAGTGCAATTTAGTTTTGATTTTAGATCCAAATCATTGTGAGCATTTAATTGACTGACAGCAAGAATAAACTCCCCAACGTTCATCCACTGTTACAGCATTATTTAACAATTCAATCATAAAAAGAGTTGGCATTGTGTGTTTCTGCAAAACCACTGCAAAGTAACATTTGTACATTATTAAGTAGTGATTACATGGTAACTCTAACATTTCAACATTATTGTGGTAATATGTGGTTAGATTTAAAAACATTTGGTTATGGTTAAGAGAAGATCATCCTTTGGAATAAAATATTTGGTGGCACTATCCCTGCTAGAAATGCAGTCATGTCTCAGAACAAAAAAAAAAAAAAAGAATTTCGTGGCAGTATCCCAGCTAGAAATACTGCTTGTCTTAGTAACAACAAAAACTTTTCATGGCACTATTCTGGTAGGAAACGCAGAGATGTCTCAGTAAAACAACAGCTTAACATGGCACTTTGTCAGCTTGAAATCTAATGATGTCTCAGTAAAAACAATAGTTTTCATGGCACTATTCTTACAGGAAATGCAGCAATGTCTTGGTAAAAAAAAAACAAAAACAATTTTTCCCAAATGGAAATGTGGCATTGTATCAAGAAAAACAAAAATTTTTTGTGGGACTATTCCATTAGGAAAAGCAGAGACATCTGCTAAGAACCAACTGTGTTTCGAGGCGCTACCCTTTCAGAAAATGAAGTGATGTCTTGCAAAAATCCAACAGCTTTTCATGGTACTTAGCTAGAAACTCAGCGATGTCTCACCATAAAACAACCACTCTTAATGGCACTACCTTGGCAGGAAATGCAGCACGTCTCAGTAAAAAACAACTGCTTTTTGTAAGACTCTCATCAGGAATAAATGCACTTTCTGAAATGCAGTGATATCTTGGTAAAAATATTCTGGCTAGAAATACAGTGTGTCAGTAAAAACAAAAACTTTTCGTGGCGCTATCTTGCCAAGAAAGTCAGTGACATCTCGGTAGATGTTAATTGCTTTTTGCAACACTATCCAGTCAAGCATCACAGCAATGTCAGCTTTTTGTGGCAGCATTCCTGGCATATATTGGCATTTCTATGCTAGAAATGCAGTGATCTCTCTGTCTTGTTTGATGCAACAGTGCCATCACTTTAGCAGGCGTCTAACCCAGTTGTTATGCAATCCATTATCCCCTCCACCTCCTGATGACAAAGTCTCCTCATATTCTACATCACTTCAGAAAAGTTGGCATACAATACATGAAATGTATAAAATGTAGCATATTCATAGTTTACAGACAGGTACAATGTCAGCATTTTTTCTCTGGTGACTGGTAAGGTCGTTCATATTCAACAATGCAGACAGTGTGAGTTCACGTTGAGTTCATGTCGATAAACATCAGATATTGATCCTTTTTGTGTCTCGCTGATTGTTTAAATTGACTCCACTTTGAGGTGATACAAGCTCGCTTGCACTCCATTCAATGAATATACATTCTGTAGAGTTTGTGATTCTTTTTTTGTTACCCCAGGAAGACTATATTTATTTCTTCTCTTGATTTTCCTTCTTATGATGGCTCTAGCTGTTTGAATCTGTCCTGAAATGTGGAATGGAAATGAACTATTTCTTTTATTTCTCCACAGTCTCTGGAGAGCACCCGTCGTATGCTGCAGCTGGTGGAAGAGGTAAGAAAAACCCATAAAACTTTATTCATGAAATTTCAGACAAAATGTGACAGCGCAAGAATGACTGTAGTGTCTCAGATACACTTAAGGAAAAGTTCTTTTGAATACAAGACAGGCTGATATACATATATTCCATCAAAATAACTGCAGAAGTGAGAATTTGCTGCAGTGAGTCCTGGACATTATCAGGGAATTTCACTGAAATATAGCTGCACAGCAATGGGTCGCGTCCAGGCATTCCTAGAGGCAAAAAGGAGATAAAACCTAATAAAAGCTACCTATGAGGAAGTCTACTGAAATAGGAAAGAAAAATAAAAAGAAAAGAAGAATAAAGGGAGGATGAAGAAGAGGAAAAGAAAGAGGAAGGAGAAAAATAAAAAATCCAGGGGGATCCATCAGTAGAACTTTCGAGAGTATCGCCTAACTTTTGCGCAAATCTGTGATGGTAACCTACCTACTGTTGTTACTACCATTATCAAATTAGGAATATCCTTTGCAGATGACTTGTTAAGTGACAGGCAGATAAACTACTTTTGGGACATTGATTTGTTAAACTATTGAATCCAAATCAATATTTAGCTCTTAACACACAGGATTTCTGTGTTCTAAGTGCTTGAAGCTGTTTGTCCTGTCAGGCAGGACTGAGTGAACCATGAGTCAAAGGAGTGATGGCCTGAATAACATCATACAAAATGAATTAATGTCAAAGAGAGAGAGAATACACACACAAAGACTCAATAGATTTTAATTTGCCAATGTCATATTCCTGTCGGTCAATAATGCTGTGATAGACAGAGTGAAAGACGAAGAGAAATAGAGAAGAAAGCCTACAAGCAGACAGAGACGGTGGGGAGGAGGAGATAAAAAGGCGGCAGCATGGACGGCTGGGGATGGTGCAGATCTCAAGGTCACACTGATCATCCGTCAACATATCTCACCACTTGGCCCCACCCTATGACTGTACTGCAGGCAGAGAGATTGACTGTTCGCTCTATACGCCGTCATCACAAACAGCTAAACACAGGACTGCCTTTTCTACTTTGTAGATAAAACTCAATCCATATCATAGGGGTGGGGGAAAAGTATCATGATATTTCCATTGTAATATTCTATTCGTTAACCCTTATTATAACACTGCATTTTGAGGGGCATTCATAGTGAATTATAATTCATTCATAATGCTTTATGATACACTCCTAAACACACAAAATGCTTCCTGGTGCACTATATTAACAGTTAGAAACCATTATAGTTGTGATTTAAACTCCATTATAAATGCAAAGTTTCTTATGGATGTTCTTGACTAGTTATAAACTAGAGGTTGACTGATGGAGCTTATGATGCATTATAAATACCTATACTCACCTACCACACACACATCAACAATCAACTGTAGCGAGGACTCTGTAGTAATCAGCTGTAATAAAGTGTCAGACTTTAGTCTTGTAAATGTATTTTTAAAGTATGCTAGTGTATGGTAGCCATTAATTGCTTATGATGCAGCATAGATTCTTATGAACGCATGAAAATGTGTCACTTTACTTAATAACTAAATTGTCAGTGGCTTCGGTGTAAGCAGTGCTTTTGTAGGAGATCTCGGAACACTGAGAGGAAGATGTTTCAGCAATATTTTGGATTACATAAGTGGTAGATGTTACAACTAAACACTGTCTTCACCAACAGAACAATATTTATATAGATTTATTACTCAGAGTATTCTGTTCACTCAAAATCAGCAGAACAGATTTTAGGGCTTGATTTCTCTCATTACTTCTTTGTCTTGTCTCTTCAGCCAAGTTTCTACAACGGGGGAAAATTAGGAATTAAGACCAAATTTTCTATTTAGAGCCACAGCGAAAAAAACAGGCTAAATGTCCTTTGTCTATCTGTACCTCCATCCTGTTCCAGCACTATGGACAGCGCCGAACCAACATTCCTTTATTATAGCCACAGGCATTTGTATTATTATTATTATTATTATTATTAATTTGCATGTTTTGAACATTCCATTGAACTTGAACTTGCAATCTGATAGTTTATGAGTAAGGGTTTTAACAGACTGAGCCAGTGCATCTGACACTTCACCTGTGTTTGACGTTGAAGATAGCTCTTTGCTTTGGACAAATGACTTTAAAATTCACCTGCTGTGAAAACCTGCGGATCAAAGTCCCAACCTGATGAAGTCCAAACCTCAATTAAAGCTGCAAGCAGCAATGACAGGGCCCTTGCACCCCCACGTATGTCGGGTTAGTCGTGAACTCAAGCTTAAGCGGTTTTTCATTTCTGTGAAGAAATGTGACAAGGGACATAATTTACAGTTAAAATAAGGTAATAACCATAATATATCACAATATATAGTATCAAAATACTAATCATATCATTAAATGTTTAAAATGGTAATAATTTTGTGTTGTGAAAATATCATATCATGGGGCCTCTAGTGATTCACACCCTATTTTATGATATAACTCCGGATTTCTGATATCAGTCTGTGATATCAGAGTCAGGTAATGTAGGCTGAGGACCAAGGAGATAAGGAGATTATAAAACTACTTCTTTTTTTTTAAATCAGTGCACAGCCTTAGGTCGCTTTGAATAAGTAAAAATCAGTTATTTTGTAGCACCATAAACCAATTCTTAAATCTGTGAATATAACCCACCATATATAATGTAACTGTGGTCTCTAATCCTTCATTTGATGCACAGGAAAGTTTCAGGAAGAATTTGCAAGCTACCTGGCAAAATGGATGAATCTGTCTACCTGATTTGAATGAACTTGCAGTGAAGCACCTCCAGTCCTGCAGGGATCATATTTGAGAGTTTCCCCAGGGACACACAGTAATTCCACTACTTTGGGATTTCTCTTTGGACGGAGGCTTGCTGAATTACAGAATAATTTACACGCCAGAATTTCCATATTGCTCCCTCCTCGCCTCTCAAACATCAATGCGGCTTTCCCTCCAAACTGCTGAGGAGGCAGGGGGGATGTGTGCATTTGTGCATTTGTGCATTCCAGCGTGCGCACACACTGACACACCATAATCTTATTTATGCCTATCAGGCCGAACCAGGTGCCACATCTTAGTGTGGCGATGCTGCATTTCTAAGAAGCAGAGAGGAAGAAAAGTCATGTATAAGCAAGTGTCGCTGTCCTCCACTTTCTCACACGATTTCTACAAGCATCAAAACCTGTAGCCAGCCCTGCCTATCAGTGACTAATAGCTTTACTGTTGCATTCATGCAGGTTCAGCTGCTCAGATGGTTCACACTCAAGAAGGAATTAAAATGAAAATCTGCCGGTTTAAAGAAGACCAACAGAAAATCCTTGTTTAAAAAATAGTCTTTCTTTTAGGCTACAATACCAGTACATAACCAAAAGGTAGACCCGCTGAGTCTTAAACAGAAGGGCTTTTGGAAACTTGGGTTATTAATAGTGTCATTAGTATTAGGAAATCAAATGGCAGGGTTCCTTTGCTGTCAGCATTACTATCGTAATCTCCTGGGGGCTATTTCCATGTTTCCTGCTTATGGTGTAATTCCCAAATTACCTTTGCCCCTTCCAATCAATATCAGCCTATATGCTAATGTTGGGGAGGTAAAGTATACTCATTCATTCTTTTAGGAGAAAGGAAACATCGATATTGATGTTAGATGAATCACTGTTTGGCTTTACAGAAAACATGTTAGGCTTAATCCGACTTGGTGGACATATGTTAAAATGACTCAAAGTTCACTCACAGTTCTAATGGTTCCGAACATGTGTTTCCGGGTGTAGGTCAGTCTGTACATTTACACACACAGTTAAGGAAAGCTAGTGTCATAGCTTGATTAGGCCATTTAACTGGACTACTGTCCTTGTCCCAGTGTTCAAGCACTGGGGGAGGACTGATTTATTTGTCATGTGAATGCAGCCTTCCCAAATACATGGATTAAACATGATTGCTTCAAGTCAGTCTGTCTAGGATTCTAGGATGTGCCTTGGATTTTGCAACATTTATAGGATTTTAAGATGTATCTAGAATTTTAGGACATTTCTGTGGTTTTAAGATGTTTCTAGGACTTTAGGCTGTTTCTAGATTTTTAGGACATGTCTAAGATTTATTATATGTCTAGTATTTTAGGATATTTCTAGATATTCTAACTTTAAAGGATTTCAAGACATTTCTAGGATTTTAGGACATTAGGAGCTTAGCTAGTACCTCTGTTGGGGGATGTGGGGGATCCACTTTCTTTTGATGAACCAAATCTATTTTGATGCTTTTTTATGCACTCTGGCACCTTTTTTATACTAAAAGTACAAAAACAATTCCCAGTGTGAATCACTTTATATGTATTGTATTTAGAAAACGGTTTAGGGGCCAGATAAATTTGGGCTAAAGTTGAGTATCACTGCAGTAGAAGAACCAAATATCAGAGAATGCAAAACAGTAATAAAGAGCAATGAAAAAGATAATCGTGAACTCTGCACATGAAAACACTGTTTCTGGTGAAAAATGAAAATGTAAGGGGAAATTACTTATGCAGCTTGTATGTTTCTGTAGCGGCTGATGCTCTAAGCGGTTTTAGCCTCATTACTGACCTCTATTTCATTTGATTTGTCCTCCCTCCTTGTCCCCCTCCTTCTCCCTGGCTGTCTTTGGGGAATAGAGCAAAGATGCCGGCATCAGGACTTTGGTTATGCTGGACGAGCAGGGAGGTAAGTGTGTCAGAGGGGAGATGGCGGGTTTACTCAAAATGCAGAGATATAAATAACTGAGCTATTCACATTCACCAAAGCCCATATACAGAAGCTGTATTTAATTGCATAGATTATCATTTAAATACATATTAGCAGTACCACAAGAGACATTATTAATTATAGGTAGAAATGTTGGTGTTACATATTTTGGTATCAAAACACTTGTGAATGGATTGATTGTTTCATATGCAGTTGCTTGTTTTCATTTAAATGCATTTCCAAACTAATCCATTTTTTCCCTGATTTGTTTAGAGTAATAGTTTCTGATTTTGATTTAATGCATGGTTTATTTGAATGGTCAAGAGTGCCATGGGATTAATTTTGGGAACATTTTCTTTCTTTCAGCTTCCTTTAACTTTTGTTTCCTTTGGCTAACATTTTCCTTTTTTTGGGTTTTGCCAAACTGCTTTTGATTTGCCATCAGCTTTTAAAAAAATATATTTTCATTATATCACAAATACAGCAAAAGGGAAATCGTGAAAGTGCCAAAACATTAACAGAGGAGTACTCAATGCCAGCCACTGCCAAAACCCTACAGCTCAGCATCAAATTCATTTATCATTGTCATGAATCCAGTTGGGTTAAAGTGTTTGTCCCTGTGGCAGCTGACGGCAGGTTAATTTCTAGGCTGTTCTTAGATCTGTTTGTTCTAAAATCTTCTCCAGAAGTGCTGAGGAAAAACTAATAGGATATTAAAATGATTAGAATACAGTCATGTTGGCTTCACAGACTTTGAATTTAATTATAGATATGCCTAAATCACCAGAATACATTTTTGCAATGTGTATTTCTGAAAACCATATGTTACATTTGTACAATATTATATAGCGGATACATCTCAGCAGTGTGGTTAGGTTTAGAAACAAAACTACCTGGTTATGGTTAGGAAATTATCATGTGCTAGCCTAAAATGAAAGTTTTAAGTGACACAATCCCCACCTAAAATGCACTTCATCTCTGGAAAAAACAATTGGCACAATTATAATCTGAAACTGAGGAAAAAAAATAAAAATAAAATTATAAAAAGCCCTTGTTATGACACTCTTAATGCTGGAAGTATAGCAATGCCTCTGTAAAAATCCTTGCTTTTTGTGGCATTATTCCAGCAGGAAAGATAATGATATCTCTTTGAAAAAGAATTGCATTTTGTGGCACTCTCTAGCCTGGAAATGCAGCAATGTCTTGATAAAAAACAACCCCTTCTTATGGCACTATTAAGGCCCAAAGTGCAGCAATGTCTGTAAAATAAACCTGTTTCTATGGCACTATCCTGGTGGAAACAAGGTGATGCGTCACCTAAAAAACACTCACATTTAATGGCTAAAAAACCGACTTGATAAAACAACTGGTTTTGTTGTTTGTTGGTCTTAACAGTGATCTGCAGCTTGGCAAGTCTTGCCTCTTGATCACAAAGTCAGCTCATGTACTACAACACATGAATATGATAGCTGTGGAATGTACAAATGTAACATATACATGGATTGCAAAAACGTACAATGTCAGTATTTTGTTTTGTTGGCTGGGCTGGATATGCCATCTGTGCCATCAGTGAATACCTTCTATCATACAGCTCAGCTCTATGGTCACTTCTTAAATTAAAATAATTTGGCCAATCTGCCTTTAGCTTTTTTACTGTAAAAGCTACTGGAAGCCTAAATTCCAGAACAGATGTGAGAACAACTAAACCAACCCTGCCACCCTGCCAACAGTCCAGGGGTGTAAAAAACACACAAACACAGATAATAAAAACGATCGAATTAGCTGGTAATGACAAAATATTCAATCACTCTGCTATCAACCCATATCCTGCTTTGTACAGTCCCTGGTTACATGCAGTTTGTTGATGAGCGAGCCAACTGCTCATACTAAATGACATGGTTTCAAGTGTGCAACATCAAACAGTTAATAGTGGCAGGGTGAAAATATGAGAAGGTGCCTTGTGCTTCACTCGGCTCTAGCGAGGACATGAGCCCTCAGCTCTCCCGTTGGCTGGAAGGCATGTAAACCAATTCCCCATACTGTAAGAAAGAGCTGTAATTGCACCAACACGCCTGTTCACTAAGGGGGATGAAAGCTCAGTCCCCTCTATGACCATCCATTTATCCCCCTCATCCCCAGCGTCCACGCTCCTGTGCATCCACAGGACCACCACTCCAAAAGCAATTGCAACGGCTGAGTGGACACGCAGGAGGCAGTGAGCCTGAACTGACCTCTGACCCCGCGTTATTGATTTTGTTCAGGCAAAAGAGCCTGTAGCTGTATGGCACTTGATACTTGAGACACATACTAAAGAATATAAAGTACGGATACTCAACTTGCTTTGCTTGGGGGCCACTTGTGCAAAATGTCAGGAGTCAAAGCAGCCCCATACATGTTTCGAGGATTTTAGCATTTATATATAGGATTTTAGCACACTTCTAAGATTTTAGAAGAGATAGGATCTTTGAACTTTTTAAGGCTTTAGGATGTTTCTAGGATTTTAGGACATTTTTGGATTTTAGGATGTTTCTAGGGTTTTAGGATGTTTCTAGGATTTTAGGACAATTTTGGATTTTAGGATGTTTCTAGGGTTTTAGGACAATTCTGCTTCAAAAGTGCTCCAGTTTTTATATGTTTCTATGATCTTTGGATATCAAAGGTTTTTGAGATGTTTCTAAGATTTTAGGATAGTTCTAGGTTTTTAAGTAATTTCTCAGATTTTAGCATATTTCTAGAATTTTAGGACATTTCTAGGTTTTTAGGATGTTTTTAGGATTTTAGGACATTGTGGGATTTTAAGATGCATCAGGGATGTTGGAATGTTTCTTGGATTGTAGGATGTTTTTAGGGTTTTAGGGTGTTTTTATGATTGTTTTCATGATTTTAGGACACTGTAGGATTATAGGATGTTTTTAGGATTTCAGGACACTAGGATTTTAGGATATTTCTAGGATTTTGGACATTCCTAGGATTTCAGGATGTTTCGAGGATGTTAGGACATTTTTAGGATTTTTTTGACATTAGGGACGTAGTAAGGACTGTGTTGGTGGTGATCCTCCACTGGGACTTTATCGACAAATAAACTCTATTTTGATCCAGTTTAGTGCACTCGGGAACCTTATGAATACCCATTTAAGTGAATTAGAAAATGCTTGGGGGGCCATCCAGCACCCTATCGGGGGCCAAATTTGGCCCAGGAGCCGCAAGTTGAGTATCACTGGTATAAAGGATTGCTAAAAGAAAAAAAATATTTAAAAAAAAATTAGACATGGAATTTCTTTTCTTAACAGTCAGTCTCTAAAGCCGCATGCTAAATATCGTTACCCTACTTTACTCTAATAACACTGACTCAACATGGACCCTTTCTTGGTTGAATATATTTACATAAATGCATGTCAACCAGGGATTTTACAAATCTGAAAAAAGTCAGTGAACTACTTTTTGAATCAGCTCCATATTTAACTGTGCCTCACCCTTTCACACTCTGCTTGCACCGTATGTCCTTGAATCACAATCAGGATGGAAAATTCTTTGTGCCATGAAACAGTCACCAGCCCACCATCCACCACATCAGCATGACAAAGGCCCTGACGCTCACAAACCACAATCTAATCATATCTGAAATCCTTTCAGTCACCCTCAACGTTTGTTACAAAACACAAAGCAACACAGACAGCATGCAGTTAATAAGCCGGTTATATTCACAATGCAATAAGCTACTATGTGAAAGAATTGAGAGTAGCCATGCCTTGATCCATAGCCCGATAGAGCCATTTATGTTTCAATACTACTTAAATAATTTCAGTAACTGTTGGGGTTTGTACTGTGGCTGCTCCTAGGCTTAGTTAGACCATAGAACATCAGACTTATTAATATGGCTCAGTATAGAGGGCCTCAGGAATGACATTTTTCTGTAGACCAACACAGAAGTTACCCTCAGCCTGGTTCCATCAACAAAAAGCCTATGGGATTATTCCATTGCATTTTGGATTATTACAGAAAATAAGCTCTGTGGTAAACAAACCTTTATGATACTAACACATTTTCTTCAGCAAGATAAACCACTTTAAGGATTTTTGAAGCCTAAATACAATCACCAACACCTCTGTCACATTTTATGTTGCAACCACAACAAAGCTGTATAGCTGGGATTTTTTTTAAATGCTCATAAAAGCTTCAAAGTTCACAGCTGGGTATTTAGTGATGTATTTTACATCATAAAACAAAATGTAGAAGGTTTTGTTAACCACAGACCTTATTTTAGACTTCTTACCAAAAACCCATTCAAAAAACCTTGACTTTGACATGAGTGAACTGAGAGTGCTGAAATGTCAACTTATTTCCAGGTCTTAGGACTCTTTACTTTGGCACTCTGTCAGCTAACAAAGAGACATTTTTTGCCTTAGAGTAGATGTCTGAACAGCAAAAAAGAGCTGCTTTGGCTCACCATCCTCACGAAAAAGTTCTTCTCATGAAATGAAACAGCTCTCAAGTGACATTTCTTTTCTTTTATCCAATCAAAATATAAAATATATAAACTGAACACAGTGGCAGGGATTTTAACTCTGATTCTTTTGTTCTCTGACGTTAACACTTAGTGTGTCACTTGAAGCAATTTAGGATATACAACATATTTTGACATTTTGGCAAATATTTGCTCTCTTGAATATATCAATGAGAAGATTGATAACCATTCTCTGACCTGCATGCTAAATATGAAGCTACAGCCAGGAGACAGTTAACTTAGCTAGCATAAAGACTGAAATCAGGCAAAAATAGTGAGCCTGGCTCTGCCCAAAGGTAACAAAATTTACCCACACTAACTCTAAAGTGCTAGAACAACAAGCTGGGGTTTTATGGAGGTTGCGTTCACTAGCTTGTTTGCATTCAATGGGTAAAGCAAGCTAACCTGGTGCTGGAGGGCGGATTTTGTCACCTTTTGACAGAGCCAAGCTACCTGTTACCAATGTTAATGCTAAGATAAAAGAAGCTAAACAGCCACTGGCTGTAGCTTCATATTGATCATACAGGTGACCTGACAGCGGTATCAGTCTTTTCATCTTAAGACCCAGACACACCAAACCGCCATCAAAGAACTAGCTGCCAAAAAGTTGCACTTGAACAAATCGCAAAGACTACAGCCAGCCACTTACTAGTTCAAAATGTCCTGCGCCTGTGTGAGTGGACATAACTTTCCATACCAGCAGGAGGCAGCAGTCTGTATTCATTCAAAAAGGGAAACTGGAAGACCAACAGGATGGATTCAAGACACTACTTAGCCAGATAGCACCTTAACAGCCCATCCTAACACTGAAAGAACAAAGCATATTTATTGAGAGCTCGCGAACATTAACCCAAATAACAAATTGTCTCTGTCAAAGAGCTCAATGCTTCTGCATACAGCCTTGGAGGCGGGGCCCTATTCAAAGTGATGGTCAAATGAGGTCTCATGAACCATTTTCTTTCATTTCTGAGCCAACTAGACGACACTCTTGGTTTAAAGAAAAAGACTCAAGGAATGGCAATTCTATTTGCTCTCAACTCTTTGTTGAACAGAGAGCACTATCTAGCTGGCTCAGAAAATAAAGAGAATGGTCCACATTTCTTAAGTCATACCTACCTATTCATTCTTATGAAAGTTGCACGGTGGCACATGAAGCTAAAATGGTTCAGCTGCCGCATGTAAAGTTCCCTCGATGAACCAGGGTTATTGGCGCTGTTTGAGCATGATTGAGCCCATATGGCGCATGCAGTTGTCAGTTGTCAAGTAAAGCCAAGCAAAGCCAAGCACGACCAAGTGGCCAACTTACGCCGGCCGGTTGTCTGACTTCTGGTTTAGCACTCTGCTAACTTGAACATAAATAATTTAGTCTTGCAGCTCTTATAGACTTTCAAAATGTTATCAGACCAAATTGATCAAATCTTGATAGTGGATTAATGTTGCCGGGGGGTTGTGATACTTAAAAAAGTGTACCTTTCCCTATGTAAGTCTACAAGAAAAAGTATTTTTGGTCCCATGGTTGGTAGTGCCATCATTAGGTCACTTAGAAAATTGTCTTCAAGGCTTGGCAGAGGGGGCCTTCTAAATACATAATCCTATCTCAAATAGCAAGTTGTTTCGAATTCACTCCCTCTTTACTTTAATTATTTGTTTGCTTTCTTTAATTCTGATTCTCTTCTCAGGCATCGAGCTAAACTGCAAATCAGACAGATTTCTCTCACCAATTGGCTCTCGCAGCTCTGATGCCGTATCAACATCCTGAATTAGCTGAAAAAGCTGCCAACAAGGACCAACTAGTGCTGATGGTGCAGAACACACGCAAAAACTATGGCGATAGACACTCACCAGTGGCCCAATGCTGACCTACGGCTGACCATTGATTTGGTGTGTCAGGGCCCTGACACTCGCATAGAATACATTTCCCAAAATGTCAAGCTGTTCGTTAAAACACTTCAACTTTCAACTGAATTCTCTAAGTAGGCTACATTTAGATATAGTTTTCACTTTCATTATTTGATTTTTTTGTGCTGTTTCAACCATTCTCTGGCCCCTAAACTCTATATTTTGTCTCACCAAATTGATGCACTCAATTGAAATTGAGTTCAATCTCTTACCCTGACACACACTGGCACTTACACTCTAGAGTACACACACATGGCTCAGTTAAAGCTCATCATGACTCATATTTCTGTCAATCAGTCAATGAAATTCATTCCACTACTGTCATCCCTTTGTCCTGACCAGAGCAACTCGATCGTGTTGAAGATGGCATGAACCATATCAACCAAGACATGAAGGAAGCCGAGAAAAATTTAAAAGATTTAGGGAAATGCTGTGGGCTTTTCATATGTCCATGTAACAAGTAGGTACTGACAGTGTGCCCCAAAGGTTCTTTACATATGTGGTGGCGTCCAGTTCTTCCTCTTTTTTTTTTTGTTTGACTTTCTTTCGTCACAGTGAGTGTCTGAAGTTGTTGTCTTCTCTCCTTTGTCCTCTCTTTATCTCTCTCTTCCTCTCCTCTTACTCCCTCTCTCTCTTGTGCTTCGTTCTGTGGGGGATAAATGACTTGTGTTTAATCAGAGCAACTGGAGCGCATCGAGGAGGGAATGGACCAAATCAATAAGGACATGAAGGATGCAGAAAAGAATTTGAACGATCTAGGGAAATTCTGTGGTCTTTGCTCCTGTCCATGTAACAAGTAGGTGCTGCTTGCCTGCCTGCCTGCCTGCCATTCAAAAAAAAGATGAAATATCTAAGAAATCAAAAAAGAATCGAGGTAGAAGTGACATCACGGTGGCCATCAGCCAGTAGTCCGCTCTGCTCCATCCCCAAATAAACTCTGACTCCAGCCCTTTAACACCTTTATGAGGTGGACACTGGAGGCCATGATGGGCTTTCAGAGACTTTCTCTCCCACACACAGACAATACACAGCACACTTAAAGTCGAACTGAAATTTGATTTCTCCTCACTTCTTGTATAAGGAAAATCAACAATGATCTGTAACTACTGCGTATAATTTTCCATTTTACAAAATATGACAAAACTGTTTTTGGAAACCATTAGTGGTTTAAGACATTGGTCCCTTTACCCAAATATTCTCATTGAAGGTTAGGTTAATGCAATGAAAGTTTCTATGGTTAATTTTGTGGAAAGAAATATGGTTGGGTGTCTTTCGGCTTAGCCAAGTTACCATGGTTAGATTTAATTGCACCACCAAATAAACAGCACTGACTCTTTGTACGCTGCACATGCGCAGTTAAGTCAAGCTATGGTTATAACTGGATTTGGTCATTTAATTGGATTACTGTCCTTGTCCCAGTATATAAACACTATGGGAGAATTGATTTATTAATGGAAGTATGTCCAACTCCACCATGGTAGGTGGAGATATGCCCCCTTTCAGCTAGTTGCTATTTGACTTTCTTCTATTTCTTCTAGTTGACCTGTTACACACAAACACACAAACCATACAAGTTAACAAGTCGCAAACAGGCTGCATGCTGAAGGGTGAAAACATGGATAGATTTCTGGTGCTGTACATTTTGTACATACTCTACGCTTCACTTGGCTCCTTTGTCTTGTTTTGTTTTCTTTCCTTCTTCTTGTGCTTTTTCTCGGTTTTCTTCTACAAAATTATGCTGTTGACTTCAGGGTCAAAGCCTGTTGCAGGGATTATGGAGCATGCACAAAACACCTACGTTCAGGCCAGTTCAGGTCCGGTAGAGGTGCATACATAAAAAACTGCATTATCTGGGTGCGTTAGTCCAACTTCGAGAAATTCGGCTTAGTATGATTTCAGTCAGACTAATATTATATGTATTTTAAAAGTCCAGTTTTAGTCGGATTATCACAATAATTCACCTCTTTCTAACATCATGTAAGCGTACTGAATGTCAGTCAAAACCATAACTTCATGCACCACTAATATATGTCGCTCTATTATTGCAGAAATTGTTTTTTCTTTTTACAATATAACAAACAGCAAAGATAAAGGGATTTCTGAGGAAAACTGAATTTCAATTTCAGTTCGACTTTATTGCAAATGTAGACAATATGAAGCCACATGGTGTGGATGATTGCGGGCACATGCAGCAGCCCTGGTTCTAATGGCATATCTCCCTCAGCTTGGCCTCAAGACATACAGTATCCCAGAATTCATAGCTCCACGACTGTCAAGTACCTCATAGTCATTCATTCTGAACCATCATAACATGATTGTCCTCTGAGAAGCAGGGCAGATACTTCATAAATTACAAACAAACAAAATTCACTCCCCCTATTTATGTCATTGCTGCTGCTTGTGCACAGTTCATGAAGCAGACTTCTGTGAATAGACATGGTTAAGACCCAAATCCTATAAAGCCAAGCTCAAAAATTCCAGTCCTCCACATAAGCTCTTCTCCACTCAGCCATGGCCATGGTACATCAATAAGTGCCTCTCTTAACACCCTTCTACCAAGTGCCCTTCTCCAAGTGCCCTATTCTCTGAGCTTCCACTTCTCCAAACACCTTTATAATGGGAGTCATCTACATGCAGATGTAGCCATTGTAGAAGTCCCACTTGTAACATTCGTACTGATTCCTCCGGAAGAGGAACAGCATATACTGTATGTTAAATAATGGGAAAAGTGGACTCCTACAGTGATATCACTCTAACTGTTGGTCTTCCCAACTTTAAAACCACCAAGATTCAACCAAAAGAGCAGGGCTGGGGCTCCCGAAGCATCTTGGCACTCAGATCATTTTACGTGTTGACTCCAGCTGGAAATTCATTGATCTTGGTCCCAAAATGACTTCGGTCAGCCTGGTCCAGGACTGTTTGACACTTCTCCTCATCTGCATGATCTTTGCCACCACCACACCGCTCTAACATCCAGTAGATCCTCACCTCTTTGCAGGCAACAAGACCTTTTTGTTTCCCTCCAAGCACCCCCTCCTCCCCCACCACCATTTTTGAACCAACAAGTGCCAATGACATGGAATGACTGACGAGCATGACCCTTTGAATGCTCATGCATGCATGATGATGCAACTCATAACAGCGATGCTCCACATGATGATGCTAAGATCGTGATGCTGATATTAACAATGAAGGTGATGTTGATGGTGATGATGATCAAATCATTTTAATGTGTTCTTTTGCACAGGCAATATAAAGCCAGGGGGCTTTTTTTCATGGTAAACAAGGAGTAAACAGCAGATAGAACGCATTGATTTTTCTTATTTTGAAAATGTCAAAATCTCTGGGAGGAAAACATGAATGAAGAAAACAGATTCAGCTTAAACAGAAACATTTTCAAAAGTCGTTTTTGTATTTACAAGGACACAACGTTATAAAACTGCGTTTTTTTGCGATGCCAAAATAATGGAGCGATACTTTCATGTGATTTGCTCCTGAAAAAAAAAGAAAAAAACAGCTTACTGTTTTCAGGATGATCACTACTAATACTGGGGACACATTGACAAAAAAACCCACAGCAATTTAATGAGAATAAAGCCATAAAATTAAAAGTCGTGATTTAATGAATCGTGTAATATTATTTCAGTTAAAAATAAGTGACCAAGACAGCAATATTTCTTAAGAAAAAAATGATCAAGATATCAAAATATCTTCATATTTCCATCTCAGAAGGAGGCCCATGAAGCGCAATTTCTGACTTTTTCTTGAGAGTGATTATATTCTTATTAAATTACAGCTTTATTCTTATAATATCACGTCTTTCTATCAATTACGACTTTACTCGCATGATTTTACAACTTTTTGTGAATTATGCCTTTGTTCTTGTAATATAACAACTTTTTATCAAAATTATGACTTTATTCTTGTAATGTTATGAGTTTGTTGGGTTTTTTTCTCAATATGGCCTCAACATTCCTCTGTAAATTACAGCCACAGCTTTTTACAGAAATAATTTGTGCTATTTTCATATTTTGATCTTGCAAGGAGGCCCATGAAAGGCAATTTATGGCTTTTTTCTTTAAATAGTATATTTATTTATATTGTTGTATTGTCATATTCTTAAGAAATTTAGACTTCATTCTCGTAATATTATGACTTTTTTCTCAAAATTATGACTTTATTCTCATAAGTTTTTCTTGAAATTATGAATTCATTCTGGTAACACAACAACTTTTTCTCAAAATGGTGACTTTATTCCTGTAATATTATGACTTTGTTGGGAATTTTTTTCGAATATGGCCCCAATACTCCTCCATCAATCACGGCCATAATTGTTTTGAAGAAAAAGGGTAAAGAATGAAGAAAGGAAGGGAGGAAGGGAATGCTGCATGACAAAGTTGTCGGATGTTAGAAGGAAGGCAGTGAACACGTGGCAATAAAACAGAGATGACAGTATGACACATCCAAAGCAAAGGAGAAAAATAGGAGAGATCTGTGTGGTTCTTAGGAGCTGGAAACTGGGTTAGGACACATGCGCAGTGGCATGCTTTCAGGGATGGAGCCACGTTTGATGTGTAAATGGGTACATCGTGCCACTGTGCATGTACTTGGTGTTTACATGGCTCCGTGAGGCGATCCAGCCCACTGCTGCCTTGTTTTCCCTGTCTGGTTCTGCTGCAGTTTCTCTGCAGTGCCACCTCTCCTGCAGAGCGCTGTGCTAAATAAGCCTTTATCCAGGCTTTATCCTGTTCAACATTACTGCTCGCTAAGCTCTCTCTCCCGCGGGGAACTCGCTCACATGTAGGTCAGCCATATCAGAGAGTGGCATGATAGCCTGCTGGGAGGTTGACTCAAACTGAATGCACACATAGATGGATGCTAGAAAGACAAAACGGACATATTTTTGTTAGATTCCTTTCTCCGCTCAGAAAGTGAGACTTAATTCCATCATGCTGGGATGGTTTTTTAATCTTCGGCTTTCTGGCTGCCTGTCAGAATTATCTGACTCTTGGTTTTCTCCTACTTTATACCTTTGGATTCTGGCTGTCTGCATGCCAGAGTTGGTGGATCTTGATTGGTGGATAACTCAACTTGCAGGTCACTCGGGTAATGAATGAGATAGAAGATAGAGTTCAGTTTTAGCACGGGATCTGCAATCCTCATATGATCTAATCACATCATTTTGGTTCAATCACAGCAAAGCTGATTAGAGAAGTGCATTATATCCATTATGAGACTGCAGGGAGGTAAACTGCTAAGGAGAGCAAACTGGATATCAAATGAAAGAAAAGTGATGAGAGGAGAGGCGAGGAGAGGAACTGAGAACAGAGGAAAACACAGACAACAGGAGAGAAAGGAGAGGAGAGAGGAGGAGAGGAACAGAGGTCACATAGGAGAAAAAAACAAAAGGAGGGGAGAGGTGAGGAGAGAAGCAGATAATGCAGGACAATTAGGAGAAAAACAGGAGACAGAAGTGAAGAGAAAGTAAACAAGAGGAGGTGGAAAGAAATAGAAAATGAAAAAGGGAGAGAAGAGGAGAAAACCCAGGAGAAAACAAAACAAGAGAAAAGGGACACAAAAAAGAGGAGAGGAGAAGATAGGAAAGAACGGGAAAGTATGTACAATATTAAACTTTTGAAACCTGAGGAAATTGGCTTGATTTTTTTTTCAAAAACATAGAAGGAAGGCACTGAGTGACAACAACAAGAAAGTAGTCAAAAAAGTACTATAGATGTAGCTGAAAATTACAACAAAAAACAGAAAACAACACAAAGCAAAAAAATATATATATATAAATGTAGCTTTTTGCATTTTTTTCTTTTTTAAAATTTATTCCTAGCTTTTTTAATTAATAATTTTCTAAATCTACTAATGTCTTGCAGTTTCTCTATTATTTCTTACCAAGTTGCTCATTGCCTTTCTTTCAATGCTGTTGAAAGAATTTGCACCAATTTACTCAGGGTTCAAAGGCTTAAATATTGTGAAAAGTGTCTGAATGCAGCACAAGAAAAGCGAGGTTGCTCCAGGTCTAAAAACCTCAAGGAGCAAAAAGGAGATCAAAAAAAGCAAGAAATAGGTACACAACAAGAGAACTCAGACAAGGGTAGTGTGTGTGTTTACCACACTGGTGTGTGTCAGCAGGGACGCAGAGCTAAGCGGAGCCTTGCCTCAGTCCATTTCTATTAATAAAAGCAGTGTAGGAGGCTGAGCCATCACCAACCCTGATGTAGCTAGAATACATCCACACAGCACTCCAAGGTTATACAGAACTCTGCAACTCATGCTACAGTAAAGAAACGACACAATATTGCTGAATGGATGATAAAAAAATATAGATATAAGATTTATTTCTCAGGCGAGAGAGGGAATGAGGTGAAAAATGTTGGCTTTGTGGACACCTGATTTGAAGGGTCGAGTCTGGCATTTCATATGTCTCCATCTTGGGTTTTTGGAGCCAAAAGTGACCATATTTGGATGAGAGGGTGGAGCTGTAGAGCAGTGAGAGGTGGATGTGACTCACAGACTGTGGTTTCACCTCGCAGACAACTTGTCACTCCCTGAACCCTTCGAAACCTGAATAAATTGGTTTTAGTTCTTTCAAAAAAATAGAAAGGAAAAGAGCAACTTAACAAAAATGACCCCCAAAAAACAAAGAATTAGTATAAAATTACAGGGAAATTATCTGAAATAAGCGAAAAAGGAGCAAAATGCTTGTGAAAGGCGTCTAAATAAAGCACAAGAAAACTGATGTTGAGCCAGGGTTTAAAGGATAAATATGCATGACTTTAAGTCTTAATGAAATGTTAATGAGTGAGATATATAAAAATTCAGTTCCATTCAGTTGTTATGAATGTTAAAATTAGCTACAGAGACCAAAAATGTTTATTTCTGCTGTAAAGTTGTGACCCACTTTTGGAGCCAGCATCAAGTGGCCATTTAAGGAATTGCTGTTTTTGTTACTTGGCTTTCTTTTTTCAAGTCTCAGAGGTTGCCACTTGGTGTACGCACACATTTTTGCTCCTTTTCCAGCCCAATTTCCAGAAATTCTCTCCACCTTCGCCCAAGCAGCATTTGAACTTTTTTAAAAATTAGTCATCACCGGCTTTGGTTGAAAGACTGAATAAATAATGAATATCAAAAAAAGTTTCCGCCTTCACATTTTCACCAGCCTCCATGCTGCTTTCAACTCTTTCAACTCTAACTCTGTTTTCCAGCACATTTGTGACGTCAGACAAGAGAAAAAAAAGTATATGTTGAGCTGTGTAGTCTACTGCAGAGCCATCTACACAGCTCAACATATCGTCATAGAATCGTTCGTATGATATCCTACTAATTAGGGCCTCCTCAATGAGGTAATTAACAAAAAGTTTCAGAGGTCAGAAAAGAAAAAATGTGAGGACGGACCTTAAAATGACGCAGAGTTCGCACAGTTATGAAAACAAAGCTCTGCAACAGAATCTTTGGTAAAAGTCTGAGGTTTTGTGATCCATCCACCGGCTCAACCTGACTCCTTACAGACTGCTCTGGACTGCTTTTTTCACTCCTGCCAACACGTTGGTCACATGATTGCAGCCCCCCAAAATATGTGGGTTATGCACAGCTCCTGATAGGTACAAATTTGGGTGTACTACTTTTCATAGGAAAACACACAAACGGTGTGTGAGAACAGCCTACACAGCTCTGGTCTACTGGCAATGGGAAATGAGTCTATGACTTATTTTGGTGTGGTTTCCCATATTAAAAACCCTAAATATATATGTGTTAATTTTGATGGAAAAGGGGTTTTACGTTCCCCTCTATTCCCAACTCTTTGGTGCCAAAAAACTGAATCTGAGAGTGTGAAGTTTGACGTGCAGAATTAGGTGACATTTGCAAAGCCGTGCAACTGAGCTGGGATTGCATATCCTGTTAGCACAGCTGTATTTGTCGTACACTTTGTACTCTTTAAACAGAGGCGGATACAGAAGAATCCATGGGATGATTTAGTGTAATAGTTATCACACTCTTCACTCCTCGGCCTCACCGTGACATAACATCCACCTTTGAACCTCAAAGAAAAAGCGGTGACCTTTTCAAACGAATGAAGCGAGGGTGGGGGTGTTACGGTAGCTGTAGGAACAGTTAACTGTGGTGTTATTCTCTGTTGACTCCCTCCAGTTTCTTGTTTTGTTTTGTTTCCTTTTGTCGTTTGGCAGTTTGTTCTCTGCATTACTCGTCGTCCCTCCTAACGATGTGACAGTCCTGTACACTCTGTGTTGTGTGTTTGCCAAAAGCTCGTCTCTTCCCTGTTTTCTGTCACACTGGGACATTTAACTTGGTGGGTGGGGGGTGGGGGGGTATGGGGAGGGGGGGTGGCATTGCAACAACACAGAAGAGTCAGTAGAATGGTTTAATGCAGGGATACTCAACTTGCGTTGCTTGGGAGGCATTTTTTTTGCAAATTGACAGGATGCCAGGGGCCAGTCGCAGCAGTTCGCCATTACATTTCTGGGATTTTAGAATGTTTCTCGGATTTAAGGATGTTTCTTTTTTTTTTTTTTTTAAAGATTTTAGGATACTCAACTTGCGTTGCTTGGGAGGCATTTTTTTGCAAATTGACAGGATGCCAGGGGCCAGTCGCAGCAGTTCGCCATTACATTTCTGGGATTTTAGAATGTTTCTCGGATTTAAGGATGTTTCTTTTTTTTTTTTTTTTTAAGGTTTTTAGGATTTCTGCTAGGATTTTAGGACATTTCTAACATTTTAGGGCATTTTGGGATTTTAGGATGTTTCAAGACTTTTAACATTTCTTAGATTTTAGAACATTTCTCCGATTTAGGCCATTGTTAGGACTTCAGCACTATTCTAGGATTTTATTTTTTAGGATGTTTCTAGCATTTTAGGATACTTTTATGATTTTAGAATGTTTCTTGGATATTAGGATATTTCTAAGATTTTTAGAATATTTCTAGGATTTTAGGACATTTCTGGGATTTTAGAACATTTCTAGGATTTTAAAACATTATTGGCTTAGCTAGGACCTCTGTTGGAGGATGTGGGGGATCCTCCGACAACACTTTTTTTCATTGCTCTATTTTGATGCTAATTTTTGCACTCAGGCACCTTATGTATACTTGAAGTACAAAAACAATTCACAGTATAAACAACTTCATTTTAATGCTGAATGAGAACATGGTTGGGGGCCACCCTGCATCCTATCTAGAGCCAGATTTGGCCCGTGGACTGTAAGTTGAGTATCACTGGTTTAACGGAACAAAGGAGATGCACCTACATGTTGAAGCTAATAAAATGCATGCCTAGATTGTACAAAACAGACAGATGTGACTTGTGCCTGATTCCAAACAGTATGTTATATATCTACAAGATATAACATCACACACATTACTATTGTATAACAACAGAATGAGCCTGCACCTACCAAACCCAAATAACCAGTCTGTGCCTGCTATGCTTTGCTTGACTTAGTCTAGTCCCCACCATATATTTATGTGCTGGATGCATGAAACCAAATAACATGTTTGTGTCAGCTGATCACACCACATACTGATATAAATGCTGTTGCAGTACCTCAAATCCAAGGCTCTCTGTGTAGATTTGACTAATGGGAAGCCAGCCTGTTTGAGGTAAATGGTAAATGGTTTGGCCAAAGTGTTGAGTGACTGTCCCTCCTCGTCCTTCCCTTTGCTGTTGGCGGCCAGGATGAAGAGTGGAGCCAGCAAGGCCTGGGGGAACAACCAGGATGGCGTGGTGGCCAGCCAGCCTGCCCGCGTGGTGGACGAGCGTGAACAGATGGCCATCAGTGGAGGCTTCATACGCAGGTAAGCAGGGAGCTTGAGGTACCAAAACACCTATGTTAGAAATTGAGAAGTTCGGGGGTGTACAAGAATGAAGTGGGCTTGTGTGGAATTTTTTCATACCTTCATATCCTCCAAAAATTTCACCGGGGTATGTAATTTAATGTAAGTCCATCGTTCCAACACCAGATCTGATTTGGTCGAAATAAATCCTTAATTCTGCCCTTTTCCCCACCGTCTCTCTCTGCCTGCTTGCTGCCGGACGTTTACAGTCCTGTAACTTCTCCCTCCACCACTCGGTGTCACTGTGTCTTTCAATTCAGTTGCTTGTTTTGACCAGTAGAGACAGAGTTCTAATGGTGCATGCTGTGCACTACGTACAATGAGTTTATCAAAAAGAGGAGCGCCTTTATTTATGACGGTATTGAAAAACAGACTTTTAGGATTTCTAAGTACCATGGTAAACTGCAATACCATGATTCCGCCCAAGCCTAGTGTGAACTGAAAGAGCTCTCTGCATGTGAGAGGAGCTGTCGCAAACATTTTAGATTGTAAGAGAACCGGGAAGGGATCCACATAAAGTAGCTACCAAATTGGAAGCATTGTGGGACAGAGAATGATAATTAAGGTTTGACAATTTTTTGAAAATTTGCCATTTTGCGTTCATGCAGAGAGCCAGATATGAAGACGTGACTCTCACATGAGCAGTGTAATTATGAAGCCACAGCTAATGTGTCAAAATGTCAAATGTATCAAAAACGTTTAACAGTGTTTCCCATTCCCTGCTTTTTCTAAATGAGATCTTGTTAAGTTATAATCCCAAATTTTTAGGACTGAAATTTTCAAGATGACTTCTTTAAATTGCAAATTGGGATATAGGGCATTAGAAAAAGGATAAGTAATTTGAGCATCAAGTAATTTAAACTAGAAATAAACAGTGTTCAACAGAATATAAACTACTGTGCACACGGTCCTGCTCATGTCCAGATGCCTGCTCTGAGGTCAGGCCCTGCTCTGAGACAAGAAAAGGATCAGAGGTGAAATGTGGATGAGAGCGTGAACCTGCTCAACACGGCAGTATGTGGGGTGTGTGTCATCACAGTGTTTAAATCTGCTTGTGTGTGTGTCCTTAGGGTAACAGACGATGCCCGGGAAAATGAGATGGATGAGAACCTTGAGCAGGTGGGTGGCATCATCGGTAACTTGCGCCACATGGCCCTGGACATGGGCAACGAGATCGACACCCAGAACCGCCAGATCGACAGGATCATGGAGAAGGTGGGAAAGTTTATGATGTTTCTCAGATTTTAGGAAGTTTCTTGGATTGTCATATTTCTAGGATTTTAGGACATTTCAATGGTATAAGGACATATCCAGGATTTTAAGATGTTTCAAAGATATAAGGACGTTTCCAGGATTTTAGGACATTTTTAGGATTTTAGAACATTTCTAGGATTTCAGGACGATTCATTCCCAGTGTGAATTACTTCATTTTTATTGTTGATTAAAAAATGGTTGGGGGCCACCTGGAATCTATTGGGGGCCAGATTTGGCCCACAGTATCACTGGTTGTCATGTTTCACAGGATACCACTACATTTGCACCAGCAACAGCCTCTTAAAGACAGCAGTGTCGCCATCCAATTATTTTTTCCAGCAATACTAGCAATTGTCCATGGCCATTACTAAATTCTACAAGTGTTTTGTCAACTTGGCTTAAAATATCAACCAAAACAAGCAAACTGATATTGCCCCCTTTTCCTTCAGGCTGATTCCAACAAGACCAGGATTGACGAGGCCAACCAGCGCGCCACAAAGATGCTGGGCAGTGGCTAAACGCCCGAGCGTGATCGTCCCGGCGTCCCGCGCCACACATCTACAGGCGCTGACATGCTTTCATCATGGTATTGACCTTCTAGGTTTGCACACATGCACATATCACCTCCCTTCCCCATTGTAAATGTTGTTCTGTGTCGTCTGTCGAGCTTTTTCAAGATGATTGTCCTCGTAAAAAGATGATTTCTTATACTCCGTATATCATTCTTTCCAAAGGTTGTATATAGTGCTGACTTGATGGCTCTCTAGCTCACCTGTGAAGTTTTTATTCTCTTTATCTATATATATATCATATATTATTATATATCATATATAATATATATATATATAAAAGTACACTGCTCTGGATGACAAGTATATAATAGGAATGCTATATAAGCTGTTTTTATTCTTTTCCTTTTCAGTATCTCAGTATCGTCTTAGTAAAGCTGTGTCATCCATTTAGGCTACTGTCATGCTCCTTTTTTTGGTGTTGTTACGACAAAGGGGAGAGGACTGATGGGAAAACAGGCGTAAAGATTTATGAGGCGATGGTACAGACAAACAGGATCGCAAAGAGCACTTACAATCAAAAGGCAGTTGTTGGTACATTTTCCTCCATCGCAATCATACTGAGTTACTGTTTAGACAATGTGCAACTAGACTCTCTGTAGCTGTATTAGACATTGCATTCCAAGTGATGTGAATTGTGCGTTCTCTGCATGACAAATGGTAGATTTTAGTCTTATAAATAAAACCTGTCTGAAAAATATATATAAAAAATAATAACATGGCAGTAGCAAATTGACAAAACGCATGCTCAGTATTAGGACACAGTTGATCGTTCCATACTCCTGCAAGTTTGCAATAGTGCCACTCTTTTTGTCTCGATATATTTACCGACTGTGACCATCTCGTTGTAAAATAATGCAAAAGGGATCAAAAAAGTGAGATAAAGATGAAAAAATACGAGGACTTGGGGTTGTATTGCAAAAAAAAAAAAGAAAAAAAAAAGACCTGTTTTCTAAATGATTATGCAGTTCAATGATGACGATGTTGATTATGTGCTGAAAGATGAGGACTGGTTGTGTACTGTAACATAGGTTTTGGATGCTCTGAAAAAATAAAAATAAACGTTTGCAATGTAAAGCAAAGACGCATATTTCTGAGAGACCTTACTTTTATAAGAAGACTGTATCTGTAAGTTTATTCTCCCCGTGTGGTTTGTTATTGGTAAAAATAATGATAATATTGAATAACAATAACTATACTCTGAAACAAAAAAATACATACAAAAGGGTTTTTTGTTGCTTCTGTATTTTAGAGCTATGCACACCAAATCGCCAAAATGTCGAGTAGTTAGAGTAAGGTGATTACATACCTAAACCTGAATGACACAATAGGTTAAACTGTGAGATTGATGTCCTCAACGCATGTAATATTAAAGACTCCCTCTCTGTATCCTGTCAGTGTGTGAAGTGGTGGACATTTTGTAGCTAGCTGAATTGATTAAAAGTAATAAACCCTAGTCACACCCGTGTCTGTCTTTATTGCTCCTGTGAGTCCAGAGTCTCTCTCTCTGAGGTCCAGGGTGATATTTACAGAACAACCCCGGTCAGGTTAAATTTAGATTTGCATGTAGCAGAAAGTCCACCGATTGCCCCTATCAAGCAACTTCTTTATGCAGTCCAGGTTCCTGACAGTCAACGAGGTATGATATTTATACGGGATCTGTGCCACTAGATGATGTGCTGCCTGGATGCTGTGATGCAGTGTATAATCACACACTGGAGCAGAATGATGTCGCCATTATTTGGTTCCATGTAAAAGTGCAGATGCGGTATAAACGGGGACTTCGTGGTGCTATCTCTGTGTAAAAGCAGCTAACTTGTCTGCTGTCTTTAGAGGAGTTTAGAATGACTGCTTGAGCAGGTTACATTAGAGCCTAATCCCCACTGCACAAGAAAACAGCTAACAACAGCTAACATCTGGCTTTTTAATGGGAACACGTACGATCGGCATTTACACCTGGGCCAAATGACTTTGCAGTAGACACAGGTTTTTATCAGCTCCAGCTCTGTTCAGCATCAACGGAAACACAACACCTGGGTGAACTTGGCAATTTTAGCTCCAAAACTGGCAAGATGCTAAAACATTATTCCAAATTAGTCTGCGCCAAGTTTGAAAGAGTGAAAGAGATATACAAAGAGAAAAATAAAAACTGTAAAGGTTACCTGTGTTTGAAAAACCAGCGAGCGTGGGTTTAGGAGAAAGGGGTATAGGAGAGCTAAGGTGTGCTGCTTCATGCAGTAGGGTGAGAAAATGATGGGAAAGGGTGTGGCAGCTCTGCCAGCACCCAAATGTTCCTCTGTGGAGGTCAAAAACAAAAGAGAAAAGAAGAGCAGAACCATTCCTCACTGGCTAGCTTGGAAACATTGCAGGTCGCATGTCACAGTGACCAGTCATTGGCGGAAAATCATGCCAAGGTGTGAAAAGTGAAGCATCCAGTGATCCCAACAATGGTGAGTAATATCTAATGTTGGCGATGGGCCTTTTTCACCACACACACTTTGACTTTTCATAGTCGGAAAAGCACAGGTGCAACTGACAACATCAACACTCACTTCCATCGAGTGTCCCAGTGAGCTATTCCAGTGAGCCATGATGGACAATACCAGTCTCTATTGGATGCACTTGTGCTTTGCCTACTATGACATGTCAAAATGTCTGCTGTGATAAATGTTCATCCAAACATACCTTTAGTGCAACTTATGATAACACAAATCCACATTGCGCCAATAAGTGCCACAAACAAAGATTGTAAGTTAGCACTTACATACTTTGATTACTGTTTTAGCTGTTCTGCAATTTAGGACTGGGCAAGGTTTTCACATGTAAATGACAATGCTGTGAGCTTTTCAAATGCAAATGACCAGTGTGTGTCTGTGTGCATGTGTGTGTGTGTATGTGTGTTCACAGAAAAGATGCACAAAATGGGAAATTTAGTCTAACTAGGCATAGAGGTATAGGTACATACACCAAAATTGTTCTTTTAAGCCTTCACTTTTACACTTAAATTGTTACAATAAAAGTAAATTTGGAGAAATGAAGAATCCTTGGCTCCTATTACCAACCAACAGAGAAACTTAAATTTCTCCCCACTCATATTCTATGTATTGTAATCATCTATAGCTAATTAATGAATGTATTTCCTTTCTGATTGCCAAGTCGGAGTCGTTCTGTGTTTACATAGAATTTAAAACAATGTTCCTGCAACTCTTCATCACCAGCACTAGTCTATATTAGTTACATTGAGGGTGTGGAGAACATATAACTTCTTCTACAGCTGCCAACCGCCCATCATCATTCCCACTTAGAGAATGGGTGAAATCAAAGCAAGGCAGTTAGGCTGGGGCACCAGGCCCCCCAAAACTAAATCTGCCCCTAATTAAAACTATGCCTGCTGCTCAAGCCAGGATATATTTGTTCACCAAAGTGACTTTGATGTAGATTTTTGTATTTTATAGGAAACTGTGCAGTGTCTCCAAAACTGTGAGGGAAACGACAGATGCCATGACCCGATGCAAGGGTAAGATTTAAAGAAAAAAGCTGAATGCACTGTGCTGAATGGGATCAAAATGTGCATTGGCCATAATATGTGTGTTGTGTGAACACCACAGAGCAGTACTAATTGCACTTCTTGTGTTTTCAGCTAATGGAAGCGAGGAGAGCTGTCTTGACTAAAGAAGAAATGGATGTCTGGAGAGGGATCACAATAGACATGATATCACATGAGGACGACGGCACAGCTGACGGGGAAACTGTGGATTGTGGCCACCATCCTTTAGAAGCCAGGAGCTCTCTGAGCTATGTGCTGTTCTTCAGGAGAGACTGCACGGGAACCCAAAATATGAAGCAACACACCACAAAAGACTGCGTGTTGGGCCACCCTCAGACAGACCGGCACCGACTATACAACACCAAAGCAGCATTTCAAGCATCAAGGACACGAACAACTACATTATGAAGTTCTCAGATAAAAGCTATATTGAGTCTACTGACAACGGATTCAGATATTGCTGTGTGTAAGTCTGAGATGGGACAAGTTGTACAGTGGTGTGAGGGGCACAAACTGATTTTAAATGTTCAGAAAACAAAAGAAGTGGTCTTTGATCCCAGGTCTGTTGGCGACCACAGCTCAGTAGTTATTAATGGGGAGAGAGTTAAGCAAGTAAAAGTGTTTTAGTACTTGGGTGTTCATTCGATTTTCAGTTGCAATGGGCTCATCATGTTGAATATGTCTGTTCATAATTAACATTGTTTGTGCAATATTTTGCTTTAGGAAATTGTGTAATATCTGATGTAGGGTATATGAATTGACTTGTGCAGAGTGTGTGTGCATTTGTTAGTGTTGTGTGTGCTTTTATGAGGTGTAGGGCATTTTTGCAATAATCTTGCATAACACTTTAGTGTTATTATAATTGTAGAGCATTGTGTAATACTCTTGTGATGTATGGGCTGGTGGGGATATTGTGGGTTGATTGTAATCTGATTGTATGTGTGTGTGATCCTGTTGCCTGTGTTTTCTTGTCCCAGTGTGTGGATCCGAGGAGGATTCTGTGTGTTAATTGTAGTTTGACTGATTGGTGTGACAATTTTCTCCTAAGGGAGACAATATGCTGATCTTATCTTATCTCATGTTATGAGACCAACTCTGCTAAGTTGCTTTTTTTGTTCTTTTGGGGTTTTATTTAAATAAAGCTACTATTTTCAATATATTCCTGACAAATGTGTCTTTTTTCTATACTATGTGGTTTTCAGCTGTATTTTTGGACATGTCATAATTTGACATTTTTCGACATACTATACTATGACGTTTTCAGTTGTTTATTCGACATACTTTAGTTTGATGTTTTTGGCCGTTTGTTCATCATACTATACTATGACGTGTCTAAACATGCTATGTTATGTGGTTTTCAAGTGTTTTTGCTGACAGCTGTATTTTGGACATGTCATATTTTGACATTTTTCGACATGCCATATTATGAAATTTTTGACTATCTTTTGAAATACTAAACTACCACGTTTTCAGTCATTTTTTCCACATGCTTTATCATGATACTTTTGGCTATTTCTTTGACATGCTATACTACGATGTGTCTTGACATACTATACTATAACTTTTTCAGTCGTTTTTTTGACATGCTATATCATGATTTGACATGCTGAACTACGACATGCTAGGGACCTTTCATATTTTGAAATTTTTCGACATACTATACTATGATGTTTTGAGCCGTTTTTTCATTTTATTATACTATGATGTTTTTCGACATGCTATACTATGTGGTTTTTCAGTCATATTTTGAAATTTTCCAATATACTATACTATGACGTTTTCAGTCATTTTTCAACATGATTTATTATGATGTTTTTGGCTGGTTTGTCATTATACTTTACTATGACGTGTCTCAACATGCCATACTATGTTGTTTTCAGCTGTTTTTAGGAGATGTCTTATTTTGACTTTTTTCGTCATACTAAACTATGACAGTTTCAGTCGTTTTTTCGACATGATATATTATGATGTTTTTGGCAATGTATTTTTTACATACTATACTATGACGTCTCATGCTTTACTATGTGGTTATCAGCTGTTTGTTCGACATGGCATATTTTGACATTTTTCGATATAATATACAATGAGGACTGAGCGTTTTTTCGACATGCTTAGTCTGATGTTTTTGCTGGTTTTTTTTCATACTATACTATGACGTGTCTTAACATGCTATACTTTGTTTTCAAGTGTCTTTTTGACATGTCACATTTTGACATTTTTATTGTCCAAAATATGACCAAATAGTCATACTGTAGCATGTAATCCTAAATATGAGCAAAAAGTCATACTATAGGGTGTCATTAAAATATTCTCAAAAAGTCATTGTCATGTCAAGGAAGTGGTGTTGATTTGCTTTTTGTCTTGTGTTTATGTTGTCTTGTGATTTCCTGTTTTATTTTGAAATCCTAACTCTCCTCTCGTTTCAGGTCACCTTACTTCCTCCCTTTGTGTGTTTTCCCGCCAGTGTGATTGTCGGCCCCGCCCTGATTGTCTCCACCTGTTCCCCCTTACCTTGTGTCTATATAGTCAGCGTCTCCCTTTATCCTGTGCCAGTTCATCTTGTCAGTCAGAGAACCAGTGCCATTTCCATGCTCACGTCACCTTTTGTTTGTTGCTCGCTCCTTCGCGTTTATCAGGTCAAGGACTTATTTTTCGATACTTTGTTGGACTCTTGTTTTCTTTATTCCTAGTCAGAGTGATTTTTTGTTGTTACTTTTGCTTCCTCGTCAGAGTGATTTTGATTTTGCCTTTTGTGAAAGACTATTTTCTTTGCCTTTAATAAATTTATATTTTTTGGATATGCTATATTCTGACTAGGGCTGACTAGGGCTGAATTGACAATAAAGTTGACTTTGATCACTTTCGTGTTTATATATGTATTTGTGCCTGTAACTGTACTGCAGTTATCTAGGATCCACCCCTAACCAACCTGAGACTTCCTGCACTTTCTTAAAGAGCATTTTCCATCATCAGGAACTGTTATGTGAATGTTAAGTTTGCAAGTAATAAATCTTAAGGACTCTTACTTTTGTTTTTTACATAAGTCCAAGATATCACTTTGGTCAGTTTGACAAATATAGACCCTGACATGTCAGCAGTGACAGGACTACAATGATGAAAACACATAAGAATACTCAAAGTAAGGTTTATATTGTGGAGAGTCTGAGCAAACACATTTCAAATGCAAAGTTGTCTTTATTGAAAAGTAGGAAATATCCAAGTTAAAGGGATACATACAATCTTTAATCATTGTTGTGGAATCATTCATTAACATAATGGAAAACAACCATTTGAAATTGAGAGATTTCAATGACATCAAGTTTAACAGTAGAACTCATAAACCATTTTTTCCTCCACCACCATACTTTATAAAATGACTTCTATTATTACTGTAATATAATAAATCACATTGTTTAATACAGAAAAAGAAAAAAGTTAGCAGCCATCACCAAATAACATTGTTGGACTGTGCTCCGTCGAATTGCAGTGTCAAAATAAATTCAAAGCTGGTGTCACACAGCTAATGCCTTTAAATCCCAACCTAAAACTCACCATTTTGTCTTAACTTTCAGTTTCATTCTTTGATTACATCAGCAAGTCAAACATTAAAACCCATACACGAATGATACTTTCTGATGTGTCAGCACTGCTAATTAATCATATTGTTTTATATGGAAAAAAGAAAAAAATGTTAAACAGACCATCACCAAAATGATTTAATATTGGACTTTGCTCTTCACTTCAATGAGTGTTGAGAATTCTTAGCTCTGCTACCATGAATATGGCTTTCACTGATACAAACACAGGTACTCACGGCAGCCTTTATTGCCTGAGTTGAGATTTCTTTTGATAACAGTGATTCCAGCCTTCTCATAGACTGGAACTGCACACATGTTCAGGAGCAGAATCAGGTCCTGGATGGGATTGGGGCATACCTGTTTTTTGTACCACATGTACACCTGGTTACCTCCGGTACCCTCATTGAGGTTAACACTCACTGGCTGGTAATTTTGCTGCTGATAGAGCTGATACTCGCTGGCATTCGTGGAGACTTTCAGATCACTGAGTGCAACCTTGGGATCGGTGGTCATACGGTACCAGATGAAGACATAGGCTCCTCCTGCACCTCTGTTAGTATCTTCATCCAAGCGGATGTAACCGCTCTCAAAGTAGTCGCCATCTGATCCAAATCCAACAGTTGCGTCGACATCACAGATGTAGGTTTGCTTCTCTCTCTTCACCCAGGTGTGGATCCAGTCACCATCATTTCTGCGGTTCAGATCAAGGGCCAGTCTCTCCCAGCCAAGGCCATACTTGGGGGCCTCATTTGCTGCACTCGTGGTGACATCAATCTCCACTATGGGAGTATCGTACTTTGTGTGCCCTTGAAAGTACCAAAGGTAGATTTCGTTACCTTTGGTTCCAGCATTGAGATTTTTCGGGATCTTTATGTACTCTGCATTGATCAATCCTTCCTCCATCTCATGGACGAATGAGAACTGAACCCTGGTGACTGGTGCAGGGCAGGATTCTTTTTTGTACCAAATAAAGATGTGGTTTCCTCCTGTTCCTTTGTTCAGATCAGTATTGATTTTCTTGAAGCCTTGTGCTTGGAGCTGTTGCTCCTCAGCTTTATCAAGGGACACATTGAGTGCAGAGATGTATTTGGTCATTGTTGGTTACTGTATTGAAGAAAGACAAACCACGAGTAAGAAGAATATGACAAGTAAGCAGCATAAATGTGCTTTCAGTGTAACACAATATAATCCTGAACAATCTACATATTGCCATAATGACTTCTTAACTAAGTGCTATTCTAAATGAGCATGCATTATACACCCATTTACACCAAAACCAATTAGGGTCTTAAATAGAAAAATATTCAGTTCTAAGCAATAAAATTCTTAAAAACTTACGTCTGTTGATGATGGATGTTAGGCTGTAAGAAGTCAACTGATCTGCTGAATTCTGTTGTACTTACTGCAGATCAGTTGCCTTTATATAGACGACAGAGATGCTATGACTCATCATGCATCTGTGAGGGGTCACATTCCAACAGATAGACAGTAGATTACCTTGTGAAGCTGTATGTATTAATTAAATTCCTCACATTACTCTTCTGAAGATCCTGCCAAGATAAGCCCAAAAACTATTCTTGCAAACACCCTGTCTGTATATTATTTTCATTTCCTCATTTCCAGCCCAATATGGGTGAGGCTGACATATCTTCTAACCATTAGTGCGAACCACTCCAACCTTCTATGTACAAGTTAGCAGTAATTGAAGACGTGGGTGACCTATTGGCTGTTCCCTTAGTTTGCTTGTAAAAGTAGTTAGCTTGAAAAGTGGTGTCAAGACACAACTCTAGCAGTTGGAAGATCTGGTGGGTTCTCTCTGAGGCCCTGTGTTAGTTGATGTCTAATGAATAAATCATCCTTACTGAGGAGACTGATATGGGTCTGAAGCAAAGACTCTATAAAATGATGTTACTGTTGTGACATCACCCATTAGTTTGTGGACTCCCGTTTTTAAGCCTCAAGGGTGGCATTGTAACTTGACATTTTTCAAGTGGGTGTCTCTGTTTGGAGCTTACTCTAATGCTAGCTGTTATCTTGGTTAGCACAGTGCATTTACAGCCAAACTGTGATAATGCTAAAGCTAATGAAAGTTTTTGCTTGCAAAAACCAGGCTTAAAACCATCAAAACAAAATAGACTTACTGAAAAAATGAAACATCTGACTCCTCAGAAGCTCTTTAAGTACAACCAATTGCTGACATTTTAGGAAATTATTGCCTCACAATAACCTTTCATGAACTGAAAACAAGCTGTGAAGACAGATATGGCTACACTTATAATCCATGAATCTGTGCTTACGCCATGGTTACATTACATAACTAGCATGTTGTTGCTGTGGTATTTTGTCAACAAACGGCACCCACCTGACACTCAAAATGGTCACTCCCTTAATTATGTATAACTTTAGGCCTCATACATTATTTTTCTATGGTCTAAGATAGTCCAAAAATGTTATTAAACATGAACAACTCTCCCAAATCCAAAAACTTGAGTACTTAAACTCAAACTTTTGATGTCATAGGACTTAGAACACTAAAACATAATAAAGCTCATTTGGGTTTTGTTGCAGATTTTGTCTTGCCAGTGTGGTTTCGACGAGCTTGTGTGGAATAGATCCGTAGGCGTTGGTCAAGCCAGAGAGCTGCTAAGTCTCCTTTGCTCTTGCTTGCCTCCCGGATTAGCTGTGTAACCACACCTGTGTGCTCCATACATCCAGGCACTCCTTGGACTCCTGCTCTCTGGACTTCTCCCCTCAACAGTAATGGGCTTGTCATACAGACATGGCTAATCCTGGTGATTTTAATCAACTCATCATTCAATTGCAAAGATGTGGCAGTTTTTAAACTTTGTTTTTAAAAACTTTGTTTAAAAATACATTTACCATGTACCTTAACATTCATTAGCTTTAAACTGAATCAATACAGCAACAAAAGTCACTTTTGGCTACTGTTTTAAATTGCTGAGGTTTATAAATTTGGCAAACTTGTGCATTTCTGTGGTAATTTTCACTCGTAACTGTAACATACAGATATATGTGATGACTTGAGATGAGAATGTGGTGGTGGTTCGTATAGTTTCCTTTGGTAAATAAATATAGACACCAGTTTATCAGGCAAAAATCTTGGTGTTATGTTTCCTTCTACTTTCTTGTTTGATCAGCAATTTAAAGAAATCACCGTGAACAGATGTTTTTTCCTTTTACCTATGTAACATTGCCAATATTCTATCTTCTCTGTCCATGGCTTATTCACACTTTCTTTCATCCAGATTTGATTTTTGTATATGCCTGTTTGTCCTCACAGTTGTTTTCAGACCTGGCAAAGTTACCACAAGTCTTCAGTTTGTGCAGCTAAATCTTTGCCTACAGCTAAAGTAACTGCTTTGTAGCAAAATGTTCATACAAACCCTTTATTTGATTTATTTACTATTTATTTAACCTACTGCAAAAGTAGGTACTTCGAAGACCTCCTCAATCCCACCGACACGCCTTCCGTTGGGGAAGCAGGGCCTGGGGACCCGGGGGTGGGCTCCTCTATCTCTGGGGCTGAGGTCACCGAGGTGGTCAAAAAGCTCCTCGGTGGCAGGGCCCCGGGGGTGGACGAGGTCCGCCCAGAGTTCCTCAAGGCCCTGGATGTTGTGGGGCTGTCGTGGCTGACACGACTCTGCAACATTGCGTGGACATCGGGGGCAGTGCCCTTGGACTGGCAGACTGGGGTGGTGGTCCCTCTTTTCAAGAAGGGGGACCGGAGGGTGTGTTCCAACTACAGGGGGATTACACTCCTCAGCCTCCCTGGTAAGGTCTATTCGGGGGTACTAGAGAGGAGGGTCCGCCGGATAGTCGAACCCCGGATTCAGGAGGAGCAATGCGGTTTTCGCCCCGGTCGTGGAACTGTGGACCAGCTCTGGACCCTTGGCAGGATCCTTGAGGGTGCTTGGGAGTTTGCCCAACCAGTCCACATGTGCTTTGTGGACTTGGAGAAGGCATTCGACCGTGTCCCTCGGGGAGTCCTGTGGGGGGTTCTCCGGGAATATGGGGTTTCGGACCCCCTGATACGGGCTGTCCGTTCCCTGTATGACCGGTGCCGGAGCTTGGTCCGCATTGCCGGCAGTAAGTCGAACTCGTTTCCGGTGAGGGTTGGACTCCGCCAGGGCTGCCCTTTGTCACCGATTCTGTTCAGAACTTTTATGGACAGAATTTCTAGGCGCAGCCAGGGTGTTGAGGGGTCGGTTTGGTGACCTCAGGATTAGGTCTCTGCTCTTTGCAGATGATGTGGTCCTGTTGGCTTCATCGGGCCGCGACCTTCAGCTCTCACTGGATCGGTTCGCAGCCGAGTGTGAAGCGGCTGGAATGAAAATCAGCACCTCCAAATCCGAGACCATGGTTCTCAGCCGGAAAAGGGTGGCGTGCCCCCTCCGGATCGGGGATGAAGTCCTGCCCCAAGTGGAGGAGTTTAAGTACCTCGGGGTCTTGTTCACGAGTGAGGGAAGGATGGAACGGGAGATCGACAGGCGGATCGGTGCGGCGTCTGCAGTAATGCGGACTCTGCACCGGTCTGTCTTGGTGAAGAGGGAGCTGAGCCGAAAGGCAAAGCTCTCGATTTACCAGTCGATCTTCGTTCCTACCCTCACCTATGGTCACGAGCTTTGGGTAGTGACCGAAAGAACTAGATCGCGGGTACAAGCGGCCAAAATGAGTTTCCTCCGTAGGGTGGCTGGGCTCTCCCTTAGAGATAGGGTGAGAAGCTTGGTCATCCGGGAGGAGCTCGGAGTAGAGCCGCTGCTCCTCCGCATTGAGAAGAGCCAGATGAGGTGGCTCGGGCATCTAATTAGGATGCCTCCAGGACGCCTCCCTGGTGAGGTGTTCAGGGCACGTCCCACCGGTAGGAGACCCCGGGGAAGACCCAGGACACGCTGGAGAGACTACGTCTCACAGCTGGCCTGGGAACGCCTCGGGGTCCCCCGGGAAGAGCTGGATGAAGTGGCCGGGGAGAGGGAAGTCTGGGTTTCCCTGCTTAGGCTGCTGCCCCCGCGACCCGACCCCGGATAAGCGGAAGAAAATGGATGGATGGATGGATACTGCAAAAGTAGATATTGTCATGAATGTGAACTCATCGTGTAAACATTGAAAGCATCTATACAATGACCGTTTTTTACTTTACAAGAGTTACACCCAGATACTCAGCGCTGCATGTTTTACCTGTATTATTTTGTTCAGTTCTGTAAGTCACACCCGCTGCCATCAAAATATTTAACAGTCAGCTTGGCAGGACTTTGAGGAAGAAGGGTAGAAAGGGAAAAGAAAGGGAAGAAAGCAAGGTTTGCTTTGTTTTTTGATGCAGACTTCTTCCTCATGGGGACAAGTGTTTGTGTAAGGGTGTCTGTATCTGTGTATGTGTGTTCAAGTCCTGAACACACATACACACACACACACACACACACACACACACACACACACACACACAGCATGACTTGGCATTCTATACGTTTAATGTTTCAACATTCTATAGTATGACTTCTTTGACGTACTACACTATGGCATTTTTTTCGGCATAATATGTTATGAATTTTTCCACATACTATAATATCACATTTTTTTCGACCAACTATACCATGGCTTTCTCAACATACTATACTGTGACATTTTGAAACTGTACATTACAACTTTTTTTATTTCTTCTTCTATTACTCAAATTATACCATGACTTTCTTTGGCCAAACTTTAGCATGACTTATTCTACATTCCTTAGTATGACATTTTTCCTGGTGAGCCTAGTGACTCGCCATCCATAGTAGGGGCCAAAGGAGTTGGGCTCGATGTGAGTTGGGCAGCAGTCGAAGGCGGGGACTTTGGCGGCCCGATCCTCGGCTGCAGAGGCTAGCTCTAGGGATGTGGAATGTCACCTCTCTGGTGGGGAAGGAGCCTGAGCTGGTACTCGAAGTTGAGAAGTTCCGACTAGATATAGTCGGTCTCACACGCCTGCCAGTGAGGAAGGAGGGGCCTGGGGACTCGGGAGTGGGCTCTCCCTTCTCTGGGGCTGAGGTTGCCCAGGTGGTCAAAAAGTTCCTCGATGGTACGGGTGGATGAGATCTTCCCAGAATTCCTTAAGGCCCTGGATGCTGTGGGGCTGTCATAGTTGACACACCTCTGCAGCATTGTGTGGACATTGAGGGTAGTGCCTCCGGGACTGGCAGACCAGGGAGGTGGTCCCTCTTTTTAAGAAGGGAGACCAGAGGGTGTGTTCCAACTATAGGGGATCACACTCCTTAGCCTCCCTGATAAGGTCTATTCGGGGGTACTGGAGAGAAGGGAGCAATGCAGTTTTCGTCCTGGTCGTGGAACTGTGGGCCAGCTCTGGACCCTTGGCAGGGTCCTTGATTGTGCATGGGAGTTTGCCCAACCAGTCCACATGTGCTTTGTGGATTTAGAGAAGGCATTCGACTGTGTCCCTTGGGGACACCTGTAGGGGGTTCTCCGGGAGTATGGGGAATTGGACCCCCTGACATGGGCCGTCGGTTCCCTGTATGACTGGGGCCAACTTATTGCATTGCAGGCAGTGATCTATTGTGGTAAAGAGGGAGCTGAGCTCAAATTACCGGTCGATCTTCGTTCCTCTCCTCACCTATGGTCATGAGCTTGGGTGGAGACCGAAAGAACAAGATCGTGGGTACAAGCAGCCAAAATGAGCTTTCTCCGTAGGGTGGCTGGATTTTCCCCAAGAGATAGGGTGAGAAGCACAATCATCTGGGAGGAGCTCGGAGTAGAGCCACTGCTCCTCTGCGTTGAGAAGAGCCAGATGAGGTGGCTCGGGCATCTAATTAGGATGCCTCCAGGACTCCTCTCTGGTGAGGTGTTCAGGGCACATCCCACTGGTAGGAGGCCCCGGGGAAGACCCAGGACACGCTGGAGAGACTATATCTCCCAGCTGGCCTGGGAACGCCTCGGGATCCCCCTGAAAGAGCTGGACCAAGTGGCAGAGGAGAGGGAAGTCTGGGCTTCCTTGCTTAGGCTGCTGCTCCTGTGACCCGACTCCGGATAAGTGGAAGAAAATGGTTGAATGGATGGATGGATGAATGGATAACATTCATCAGATATAAACTGAATCAATACAGCAACAAAAGTCACTTCTGGCTACTGTTTTAAATTGCTGAGGTTTATAAATTTGGCAAACTTGTGCATTTCTGTGGTAATTGTCACTCGTAACTGTAACATTCAGATATATGTGATGACTTGAGATGAGAATGTGGTGGTGGTTCGTATAGTTTCCTTTGGTAAATAAATATAGACACCAGTTTATCAGGCAAAAATCTTGGTGTTGTTTCCTTCTACTTTCTTGTTTGATCAGCAATTTAAAGAAATCACCGTGAACGGATGTTTTTTCCTTTTACCTGTGCAACATTGCCAATATTCTATCTTCTCTGTCCATGGCTTATTCACACTTTCTTTCATCCAGATTTGATTTTTGTATATGCCTGTTTGTCCTCACAGTTGTTTTCAGACCTGGCAAAGTTACCACAAGTCTTCAGTTTGTGCAGCTAAATCTTTGCCTACAGCTAAAGTAACTGCTTTGTAGCAAAATGTTCGTACAAACCCTTTATTTGATTTATTTACTATTTATTTAACCTACTGCAAAAGTAGATATTGTCATGAATGTGAACTCATCGTGTAAACATTGAAAGCATCTATACAATGACCGTTTTTTACTTTACAGTTCACTTAAAACACAAGACAGAGAGTTACACCCAGATACTCAGCGCTGCATGTTTTACCTGTATTATTTTGTTCAGTTCTGTAAGTCACACCCGCGGCCATCAAAATATTTAAGCTCCTGCCAGCTTGGCAGGACTTTGAGGAAGAAGAGCAGAAAGGGAAAAGAAAGGGAAGAAAGCAAGGTTTGCTTTGTTTTTTTAATACAGACTTCTTCCTCATGGGGACAAGTGTTTGTGTATGGGTGTCTGTGTATGGGTGTGTTCAAGTCCTGAACACACACACGCACACACACTAGTACAAACATCCAAGGTCTAGCCTCATTTATCATAGAATTTCATAATTTCTTATGGATCTTGTGCATTAATACTGTATCTTTGAATGTGCATGGGTAGAAACAAGGCCTGTGTATCACTGACAAATGAATTTACCGTGGTGCTCATGGTTTTAGTAAAATGTACAACTGTAATGTTGAGAATCTAGCTGAGCTAGCATGTCAACACTGACAAAAGTTGAAACAATAATATGGAAAATTAGAATGTAAACTTTTCAAAAAATGACAACATGGAGCACATCTATAATTTTACCGGTGATTGGTCAGTTCACTCCAAACACAAGCCAGAAAGTTAGCACTTCTAAACTATGTCTTTTTCAGCCAATTATACAATGACTTTTTCAACACAGTATACAAAGACATTTTTTCCACATAATATACCAATACTTGTTTAAATACTGACATTGTTTTTCGGCATTCTATACTTTTAATGTTTCAACACGTACTATGTACTATGGTATTTTTTTTTTTCAAAATAATATGTCATGAATTTTTCCATATACTATACTAAGACATTTTTTTTGACCAACTATACCATGGCTTTCTCAACATACTATACTATGACTTTTTGAAACTATTTTTTTTTTTGAACACACCACATGACTACTTTTTCGTCATTCTATACTTTGACTTATTTTTTCAAAATACAATACTAGGTCTTCTTTTGACATACTATAGTATGATGTTTTTTTTAAATACTGAACTATGCAGTTTTAGAGAGAAACTATATATTTTTTTTAAATATACTTCACTTTGATTCTTTAAATACTTGACATAAATTTTTTTGACATACAATGACAGACTTTTTTCACTTACTGTATTATGATCTTTTTTTTTACATACTATGACTTTTGACAAAAACTATTTATAATACTAGTATTTTGGCAATACTGTGGCACTTCTTTTCGAACATAGTATACCATGGCTTTTTTTTTTTATTTAACTTTTTAACTCTGTGAGTTTTGACATATTATAGTATGATTTCTTCAGTACCCTAAAGTAAGAAATTTTTTTCAATGTACTTTACTATGATTTCATCAATACAATAAAATTTTCTTCGACATATTATACTATGGCTTTTTTCGTTATTCAAGCCGTAAAACCCATCTACCATCAATACTTCCAGATATTATCACCAGTACTCACTCTGTGTGTATGTTTTCTTTCTTTTATCTGTGTCAATGGTGTGTCTGAGTTTAGCCTCTTGTGTGTTTGACTAGTCTGTCCTCCATAATAATCATGTTGTAATGCTGTGTATAGCATTTTAACCACCAGTAATACAGCAAGTAAAGACCAGAATATTTCCTTCATCAGGTCTTGTGCTAAATTTAACTAATCTGGCAAACACTTTGTTTTCACATGTGGTTATTATCCTATAATCATCTCTCATTCCTCCAGATTTTATACACCTGTGGCAATTGGACTGAATGAAACAGCTGAATTCAATGATTAAGAGGTGTTGCCCAATACTTTTGTTCATATAGTGTATTTGAGATACAGGCATTGCCATCACCATCATGCAAGGGTGATTTCATTAAGAGTCAGAGTCTGCACAGTAGCCTTATACGCAGTGGGGGAGTTCATGCCAAACATCTGACCAATCATGAGCAGCTCCATTGAATGCAAGCGCACAAATTCGCTGTCACATCTGTCAATCAAGGTGGAAAATTCCCCCGTTATGTAACTGAATACCTCTTTAAAACCGTACTGATCACAAAAACAAACACTTGAACAAACATCAGGGAGATGAGAACTACTTTCAGTGACAGAAACCACTCTTGGGAAAAAAACAGATTTGGCGTATACTTTGAGTTTTTAGTTTGACCTAAGTCCCATTCACTAACATTACGGGGGTGGGCTTTATAAGATATACTGCCGACAGACACCAGGGGGCAATCCAGATTGGGTGACACCCCCTGCCAAGTTTGTACAATTTTTGCCCGATTCTTGTTCACCCTTTTGCACCCTGATAAAGACTTTAGGGTTGAATATTTGTGTTTTAAATGATTTTGGTTTTTTTGACTTTTTAACGTCAGTGCATTCGTTCTTACTTCATGTATCAGTGCCTGAATTTTTTTCCTTCCATGTGCTGACCCTTTTCTTCAAGAGCACCTGAGTTTTTCTTTTGTTTTTGTTTGTTTTAAGTTTCATATGATAAAGACAGCCCTTGTAGATATATTTTACATACCTACATTTATAATATTACGGTCACAAATTATTTTATACTGAAGGATGACCAAAAATGAAAAAAGGAATAATTTGAATGTTATACTTTTATAATAGTATATTTACATATACTTAAACTGTGTAAGTGGGAATAAAAAAACAACAGCATTTACTTCTGTCTGTAACATTGTACCATTAGAAATAACAATATTTGTCAAAAACAGGTTAAAGGTAGGCTTTTGGCAGCGCTTTGGACGTACAAATTGTCAGTTTGGCTGTTCTGTACTGAAGGTGACTTGTGGTTATTAAAGCTCATGGTTGCAGTGGGACGTGTGTACAAGCACATACAGTATATTTCCAAAGGCAGCCCCCCGAGCTCCAGCAACTCCTGTGTCTGCAGCCTCTCGCTCTGTCTCTCTCTCTTTGTCTCTCTCTATGTCTCAGTCGCTGACACAGTCTGGGACTCAGTTTTGTCAGAGTCAGCATACAGAGCCTGCAGAAACAACAACTTCCTCCAACACCCATACACGCACAAACACACACACACACACACACACACACACACACACAGACAGTGTACAAGTTGACAGTGTGCCTATTGTATAGATTGTGTGTGTGAAGCATGTTTTCATAGACATGGATGTAAACTGTAAATAAATCTATACATCTCTCTCTCTCTTATACCACCAATTGGCAGTATGCCCCTGTGTACCAGTCGGAGGCAAGGTTTGGACCTTGGGTGGGGGGGCTCTTGTGTGCGGAGTTTGCATGTTCTCTCTGTGTCTACGTGGATCTTCTCCGAGTTCTCTGGCTTCCTCCCACATTCCAAAAACATGCAGGCTAATTGGTGACCCTAAATTGCCCGTAGGTGTGAATGAGAGTGTGGTTGTTCTGTCTATGTGTCAGACCTGCTATAGTTTGGGGACCTGTCCAAGGTGTACCACCTCTCGCCCAATGACAGCTAGAAAAGGCTTCAGCCCCACCGTGACCCCTTACAAGGAAAAACGGTTATGGACACTGAATGAATGAATGAATGAATTAATATATACAGTATATTTAGAGTAGATATTTTGATCCAGGGCTATTTATGAAAACATATGGGCTAAAGCCATGGACACCTAGGCCTGACAGATGCCCAATGAAGCATATTTGAATTGAGGAGTGCAGACAGATCATCCGCTTGATGGAGAGGAGGAGAGTGGAGGAGGCTGAGGTGACGGACACGACATGAATATCCACACAGCTACGATAGAAGACTGGAGGCGTGCGGGGGCAGAGGAGAGGGGTGGGGCTGCTCTCTGCTATGCAAAGGGAAACCACTGCAATCTCTCTGCCTCTCTCCCTCTCATTCTTGTACACCACCAGCACCCTGCTCATCCCTCCAGCAGCCTCTCATCACACTGTACTTAGCAGCTATTTAGTGTAGAAACAACCACGCTGACATTTGCTGTCAGCAGACTGTTTTTACTGCGTGCACAGAGCTAAAGGCACCTTTCTGTGTGTATATTTATGTTTTGTGAGCGTGTTTTATTGGAGTGGTGGTGACAGCAGGAGGAAAGGAGGCAGGTGAGACAAAGAGGAGAAACAGTAACAACAGCTTCTTTTCAAAGCTTGACATCTTCATAGATGTGAGATGAGATGTCTGCTACCTCAAAATAATCCTCTTGCAGTCATGTCTCCGTTCATCCAGATTTTCACTGACTGCACCAACAGTCTTTTAATTAAGGCCGTGCTCTGTCTCTGCATCCTCAAAGGCAACAAATGACCTCTACTGTCATGTGGGGCTGTGCAGGGTAAATATTTGTCCAAGTTGAGGAGAAGAGGAAACACTGGCACCTGGTGGCAAGAACATGCACCTGCAAGAGCCACAGGAGATTTACAGTATAATACCACTTTAAAATTCCTTTTTAACAATGTAAAAAAAATTATGAGTAATTAACTTAAAACATGTGTTCATAAATATGGTAATTAAGTACATAAGATTTTCTTTTAGATTATCTGGAAAACTTAGTTGGAACAAATTAACTTGTATGGGTTATTAACTTAAAAACATCTAATGAAATATTTAAGTTTTAATTTAAGTTAATTCCACATAAAAAGTTTTACCACATTATTTAAAAGGTATTTTAAAGTGCTTTGTGCTGTCAGCATAATTAAAATATTTTTAAGTTGATTATTAGTAAAAAATTAAATTGGTCCAAAGGTTTTACACATGACTTAAAAAGAATTTTATTACTTAAATTATGAACACAGTTGATTCTCCATAAGTGCAAAAGGCATTTGAAAGCAATACAAGAAAAATGACGTTGCTCCAGGTTTCAGAGGGTTAAAGGTGACCGAGAAGAAAAAATGATAAGTGGGTGCAGATAACAGGTGCAGGTGAAGTGAAAATTAGAGATGATGGGCATGTGGTGGGCTGAGAGAGAAGGGGGAAGAGGGCCGGGACACGGGAGAGGGAACGAGAGATAAAAGGGAAGCAATAAAAGGGGTGTGGGGTATGTACATGTGAAGTTACAAGATAGAAGTGCAGTGGGAGGGCGAGAAGAAATGCTGAATCAAATCGAGGGAGTAAAAAGGAGGGGGACCGAGTGAAAAAAGAAAAACAGCTGGCGGGAGAAAAAAGGTGCGGGGCAGAAAAGACGCAGGATGGGAGATGAGATGTCAAAGGGAGTAATGAGCAGCAGGGAAGAAAGTGATGAATCACTACAGATGACTCATCATATTTCCACTCTCCTGGTAGATGGCGGTCTAAACAACATAATGAGATAGTTTCATTAAAGCTTGTGTGTCTGGCTGAGATCAAAACAGTGACAGCTGCAGGAATGGCTGACCTAGTTACAGGTACAGCAGGGGAAAAAAACTGGCTTTTAACAGCCAGGATGCAAAGGTGCATTCAAAATACGGAGTTACGGAGTCCTAGCACCTTTCCCCACCAGAGTATTGTTAAGTTGCCAGCCAGTGCCAGCATTTTTGGTTGTATTACCCATCTTTCAAGACCTCCAAGATATTTTGCATTTTATTCTAGCTTCTTTCATTCCTTTTGTCAACACCTGAATTTGTGCATTTTCATCAAATACTGCCACTTTGTGATTTCAGCATAAGATACTGACGCCAAAAGCCACCTTTCATTGCAGCATGATACGTTGCAAGGCGGCATCAGTTTCTAACATGGCAGGTTGTAAACTTTTGAGGTGTTATGATACGACGGCCGTTAGCCAGAAGGCACCTAGCATGGCAATATGATATGCATTTGAGGATGGTGTCAGTTCATAACGTTGCTGTCGGCACCTGTTGTGACCACATGATATGCCACTGGATGTTGTCAGGCTGAAACACTGCCAGTAATGACGCCATAGAATGAGCACAGGGGTGTCTTTAGGATGGGCTGGAGGGGCGGTGGATGGGTCCAAAAAACCCATCACTTTAATCCGGAAGCCTAGTGTTCAACTCCTGTATGAATGAAGGGCCAAAACATGTTTTTTTTTCTAAACATATCTATGTGCTTTTGTTGCCAAAACCTATCCATGCGAATCAGTTGCCTAAACCTAAGCCTGTACTTTTGCTGCCTAAACCTAACCATGTGCTTTTGTTGATATGTGGAATCAGTCGCAGGGTCCCAGAACTTCAACAGTAGACGCAGGAGGATACCTGGCACATAATATGACGATGTGAAAGTAATGTGGGATAAAAACCACATTACAAAAAGAGACAGGAGTTTGGTCAACATTCACCACCTACCTCTGCATGCAGCAGCTCATTTCATCCAGTAATAGTCTTCTAAATCTGTCTCTCCACTCCTGCCAGGCCCCGTGGTGCAATAAAATCTCATTACACTGAATGGAAGTCAGTCTGCCAGACAGTAATAGTCTGCAAATCACAGCTATCTTGCAGAAACGTTGTATCTCCAAGTACGTTAGATTATTACACAATAAATTACAGCTGACATGAGTTTCATGGCCTTGATATTAACTTTCATTCCAAAACATTTTTTAATAAGAACATTTGCACATTTGCATTTATTGATGATTGCATTTGCTCAAATGGCACTGATTTGCAAATGAAGGTATTGTTGCTTTCATGGAAATTTGTTACATATGAAAGTATGTAAATGTAATCATGAATAGATGTATGAAAATGTGTGATTCACACATTATTTGTTTAGATATTTTTGAGGCGCTTAGAGTACTTCACTGACTCCAGGGTGTCTGAATTTTAAGACACTGCATGAGCAAGACATAGATGTTTAGACTTTAGAAGCATTTGTATGTCCTGCTTAAGACTGAATGGTTCCTCTGTTACTTTAAGTTTTAGGAATGTCTCTATCCATGCACGTGTTGTGCCAAAAGCTTCTCTGATCAGATATATGCAATAACTGACAAATGAAGCTCCTAAAGTTTATTTTATTATTCATCGAGTTTACTTTATTATTCATGAAAGTGTCAGTATACAACATTTACAACATTTAGTACGACATTTTTTCTACATCAATCTGACATTGTCGGTGGGATCCCAACAGCGCTGGACACTGCAGGAATAAAGAAACAACCTTTCGCTATCTTCTTGGTCCTTCTTACCCTGTGTGCAGCTTGACTGGATCATAGAACAAGAGAAAATTGTACTAAATGTAATATTTGGCGAAACATTGTGAATCACTTTTGTGCTGCTTGCAACTGTTTAGCCACAAAGGAACAATGAGATCTCACAGTTGCACTACAATTACTAGATTCACAATTCAAATTCAAAGCTCAACACATATTTTATTTTTGATTGCTGGATTAAATTTTTTTTTAAAAAAAGTCAGATCCCTCTCTCCTGTGTGTCACTGTTGTGAATCTATGAGATAACCACAGCATAACCACAGCCCCCATTCATTTGAAGTCAAGAAAAGGAAATAAAAGAGCTGTGAAATAAGTACTTGAGGACGTCCTCTAAAAACAAAAATTGTACTTTTCTATCAAACTACACTGACTCATTTATTTATACATAGTCATTGCTGCATGTATTTATTTCTATTTTTCAAATGGACTTAATGGCATTTCAGAAAGTGCTGCAGTGTGTGTCGAGTTTAACTAGTTGGTGATTCTGAGGTATATGCTGACATCTGATGGTAGAATTGGATATTACACCAGAGGCCTTTGAGAAAGCATTTTGGAGGCATGCAAAACGATTTTTAAAAAAACTTAATAATTATTAATTGGGGCACATTTATTCAAAAGTGAAAATCTTTTCTCACATCAAAGTTTAATTCAAGTCAATCCTTTAATATGAAAGCATATTGACAAACATTTGTTATTCCCATCTCTTTGTTCTCCCTTATGGACACAACTGATCATAAATATAGAAACACATTGTTGGATTGCATTATGCAATATTCACAGTTACATAAGGGGTAACATGTATTACTCTGCAAAAACTAGGAGTTCAGAAAGAGTAAAAATGTCTTAAAATCAGGAAAAATCTCAATGCAAGGCAATGGAAAAAGGGAACATGCTGATCAAAATTTACTGTAACTTTGTCTGTTTCAATAAAATGTTAATGTGTATTTAGTGTTGTGTTTCTTGTGCCAGACAGGAAACACAAATGTAAATGATACAAAGACAGCATAAACATGCAGTGTACACTACGCTTAGGCTTGTTTACCCGACTGGGAAAACTAAAAATCGACCAACTCCAATTAACAGCTATTTAATACACAAATACACCACATCTGTCTATGTTTTTTTATTCCAAAGGATTACTTATAGCTTGCAAACAAGAATGTCTATGTTTAAAGACTCACTTGGGACTGAAGTAAATCTGCTTCCATTGCAGCCATGTTCTAGAAAAGGTGGGCATTGTGATATTTCTGTATGTCCAAAAACCTGTTGATATCCAGTCTTTTATAATGTTTAAAATTAGGTGCATTACTTCTGTCAGCTCGAAATGTGGGCTTTTCTTTTGGCCATGTATGTTCTTAAAACCCAAATAACACAAGCATATCACACATCTTTTTTGGGAAATGCTAAATTCAGAAAAAGGACTAATTCTGAATTTCTAAATAGAATGTGCTGTTAACATCACTCACATTACATTCAGAATATTTTCATATTTGGAATAATAGTGAATATTTGTGTGCATGTAAATGCAGTCACTGACACCAATCACCTCATCTGCAACCCAAATAAGCAGCTTGCCTTTGTGGTCTCAAGAACGTGACTTCCTTATCTCATCATCATAGAAAACATTTACTGAAGCAGACTTGGTAGTCTATGGCAACAGAATCTTCTTGTAGCCGTGCGGCACCAGATATAATACTACTCATGTCAACCTCCAGCTTGAATGGCCGACACCACTGGATAGCTGCAGAGAAGACCTTTCACAGTCTGAAAAGCCTGCTTGCATTTTTTGTCCCAAATCAAACTCTTGGTGGGACTAATGAGGTCCTTCAAAAGGGGACACAACATAAACAAAGTTACAACAAAAACCTTGATTGTAGCCAGCTAGGCCAAGAAATCACCAAAGCTCCCTCCTAGTTGTGGGAACAGGGAACCCAGAAATGGCTGCCACCTTGGCATTTACAGGCCACACTTTACGCTGATCAGCCTATTTATTTCAAAGTGAGAGACGTCTCTTGCAAACATTAAAACACAGAGGACAGGGTTTCAATGTGAGATTCTAAATCAGTGGAATAAGATATGCCTTGCAGTTCATCACTCTGGACAGTACCTTCTGCATTAGGTGTTGAAAGGTGGCTTGGGCATTGCACATCCAAAATGCCATGACTGTATACTACTAGAAACTGTCAATCTCAGATGCACGGGCTGGCAAGAGCATTTGCCAGTAGCGCTTGAGCAAGTCTAGCTTTGTGACACAGCAAGCAACTTCAACCCTGTCCATGCAATCTTCCACACGGGGAGGGAGGAAGGAGTCTGGCTTGGTAATGCTGTTCACTTTCCTAACTGTGGTGTCCAATCGGACTTTGGTATTAACAAGCACGGTTAATGTCTTTCCTCATTTGACCTCTGTTTGTGAAAAAAGTGCATGATTATTTTCAGTCAACCCCACGATATCACTCTCATAACAAACGCTGTTTGACAAATGACGAAAATGAAAACTTGTCATGGGAAAAAAACAAAATCCAGGGAAAAGCTGTATTTATAAATATCATGATTGAATATTTAAAATAATGTTCAGAATTATAATTTAAAGCATGTTTATTCAGATAATCAAACACTGTAAAATGCAATCTAAAAGTTACAATGAGGACAAGGTGTCCCTGATTACCTGCCAGGTGAAGGCAGGTGAAGCTCCAGCTGACACGGATGAAGCCTGATTACTGACGGATGCAATGAGCCAATACGAAGCTTTGTCTGTGTCTGACTAAGCTGTATATAAAAGGTGACACTCAGTCGCTTCTGTCTGACACTCGTGTCAGCAGCAACACTGTCCTTTGAGCCACTTTAACACTAACTCAAGATAACAATACAGAAAGAGTCAGTCTGACTTTTATCCTCCTTTCTCCGTTTGTTCAGAGCTCAAAGCCTCAGACACAAATCTGATGGCTGGAGGAGCTTCATCATTTCATTACCTGAGCAAACAAATACATGCTATACACGCTCCTGGATAACTCCAGGAGTGTTAAGTTTCTTCCAGTGGGCAGCACCTTAACTTGGTGTACTCGAAACATGAATTAAAAAAACAAAACAAAAAAAAAACCATTCCCATAAAATACCCAACTTGCAGAAAACTTTATCACTTTCACACATGTTTCTGAGAGACCTGTTCAAGACAACAGCATGTTGAATTTCACATAAAAAACAGACAATTAAATTGGCCTTCTGGGATAAATAAAGTTGTCTGATACTGAAAACACAATATTAAAAATGTTTTAAAAAAAGAAGACTTACAGCAATCAGGCAATGTGCAACAAATGACTTGAATAATTCAATTCAATTTTATTTATAAAGCCCATTATCACAAAACAGTTTGCCTCAGAGGGCTTTACAGCATACGACGTGCCCCTTAGACCCTCACATTGTTAAGGAAAAACTCCCCAAAAAACCCTTGTAAAATAAGCGGCATTCAATCATAAAGTCTTCAATTCTGTTTTAAAGTCTCCCAGACTTATAATAGAATGTAGTTTATTGTATGCTGCCCCATTATTTAAGAGTGTAAACTCTACAGTCTAATGTCATTAATACAAGTTAAAATATATATGTATATGTATGTATGTATGTATGTATGTATGTATGTGTGTGTGTGTGTGTATAAGTAAACACAGCATGAAGTGAAGCTGACAAATTTCAGTGATCACAAAGGAATCTTTTGTACATTTAAATGTAGTACCCCAATATCACTTTAGGAGGTACATTTTACTTGTATATCCAGCTTTGTATGGCAGAGAGTTCACATCCATGTACATTCTTTATCTTTAAAATAGAAAATAGAAACCATGTATCTCATGTCCAGCCTTGTTTGGTGACAGAGGCAAAGAGAGTACCCAACTGTGTGCACCCTGTTTTTGCTAAGACAAAAAATGGCTGATTTGCTGAGATTCTTCAATGCAAAGTAGAAAATTCAGCTCATGTACATCTTTACAAACAATGCAGAAGTCATTTTAAGAGTTGAGAGCAAAGATATTAACACAAATGGATATTCAGATCCAGAGCAAAGCATAAATTATTGTATGACTGTAAAGTACACCTTGAAATGTCTGCTAGCTGGAATCAAGTGTTAATATAAAGGTTGACAAATGAGAATACCCTTTTAATACGGTCAGTCATTTTTTAAATGATTTCAACATGTCAAAGTCAGCGTTCTCCTTTCATTCACACAAATGTATTAATATTATTTGACTGTTTTTCCATGGAGAATGATTTTGTTTCATCTACATCCAACAAAACATCTCTGTGCAGTAGGGTTTTTGTTGTTTTTGTGCATCCTTGTGGAGGTAAACAGTAATAATTTACCCCCATAGTTCACCAACTACAGCCTCAATCATTTTATTGAAAATTCTTTGTGTGCTGTGCTGAGCTCTCAGAGCAAACAGAAAGCGACTCAAACTTTATAAAGCTGACTTGTCCTGCCACAGATGTGCTTCTCAATCAGCTGGTCACACACCTGACACACTTCCTGTTATTCCACATATGGTCACCATAGCTATTAAAGGAACATAAAATCATTAAAAGCTCTGGGAATATAAAATTCCCTATGTATAATACTAACAGTGCTCAATGCAAGAATTGTAATTTACACCATTACTATTAACTTTAAGATAACTAGAATAAAGCAGCATGTTTAGTTTGGTTTGATTTTATTGTCAAAAAACTGCATTTCCACACACACAAATACACACAATATGCAGAGCAAAGAACAGAACCAAGACAAAAATAAGATTCCAGAGTATGCAAAAAGACAAAAAAGGAAATAAAATTAAACTGTAAATAACAAACTTGTGATGTTTTAACACTGTTTGACACATGATGAAAATGAGAACTTAATGTAAATCATCTCCATAGTGGCCCTGGACAGCCCCAAACCATGATAACAAAAATAAATGATCTTTGAAAAAGAAAGAAATGTTCCATAAATTACAATAAACTAGTGGATTTATGACATTATTTTTAAAAAGGGAAAAATGTCTAGGGGAAAAAAAACTAAAATAAACTATAAGTCAATAACTATAAATAAATTATTATTATTATAGATTTCTTTTTTCAGAACTATCATTTTAAGCATGTTTTCCAAGTCTTGCCTTTTTTCTTTTTTTTTGTAACTTTTTAATGACTTTGTTTTTCTACTAATTTATGGGTCTTTCCTTTTTAGTGTTATGCATTTCTTCATCCATATGTTTTTGAAAGTAATCAGGAACAGCATTATGTACTTTTATTTGTTATGCATGAGATTCCTTTATAGTATATATTATCAACACTCTTAGATTGTGTGTAAAATACAATCCAAGTCCCAATGAGGTGGAGGACAAGGTGGCCCTGATTACCTGCCAGGTGGAGCTCCAGCTGAAACAGATGAAGCCTGATTACTGAAGGAAGCTCAACCGCTGACCAGTGAGGGTTGCTGGGCTGGGTTTGTCATTGTCCATGGCTCTTATGGAGTAAACTACATTCAGATATGTTACTGTAACAAACTGAAGCAAGCCGCCCCCAGTTTTACTTATCAGGTTTAATTTAGTTCATGCTGTCTTAATGGCAAGTTGGTTCACAAAGAAATCGAATGCATACAAACAACGGAAAAATACTGACACAAGTTTTCCCTCTACACCATTCCGCCCCAACTCCACCTTAAAAACACCTTGTTTGAAAGGAAACAAGATTCTTTGTCTTTATTCAACTGGTAATGATTGCTGTAGTAGTGGCTTAATCAGAAAAGTAATTTCTGCAAATTATGTCTCTGACAGCCCTTCAGTCTTGGCCCTCTGCAGGGTGGATCAGATGGTCATCCTCAGGGTCATTGTTCTGTACAGCAGGGTATTGCTCTCTTCTAATTGTGGCAATATTATGGAGAACAACACATGCCACAATTATGTCACATGCCCTCTCTGGGGTCACCCTGAGCTTACACAGGCACTGGAACCGGGATTTGAGCATGCCTGTGGTCATCTCAACCCCGGCTCTAGTCCTGCAGTGGGCCACGTTAAAACGTTGCTGTGGCCCCAGCTCAGGGTCAGGGTAAGGGGTCAACAGAGAGGGCTGGCATGGATATCCACTGTCCCCGAGTAGGTAGCCATCAAACTATCCTGCAGTTACAGTGGCTACATTTGGGGGTGTTGTCTCCCACTTTCTTAAGGGGATTCTTCCAAACTCATATGGTGCAGTTACTTGCAATTCATTAAGGCCCTTTGTTGTTAAAATTTCAAGTTCTGTCTAGTCTTCAAGAAGAAGGTTGTGCATTGGATCGATAACTACGAATCTAATCGCATTAAAATAACTCAGGCGAGTCTTTGGCCGCCTGGATAATCCAGCATAACATATGTGTTCTTCTGATGTACTTGGCACCTAATGAAGACTGGTCAAATCCCGACTAGTCCACTTTTGCACCAAATTCTTTCTTGCTGAATGTCTTCAAACACTTGTGGTATCCTATGAGATAAAATTGATTTTATGTGTTACATCTTTATACTTTAGAGCTCAAGAAAACAGACACAATTACGATGTAGATAAAAGGGGCTATGAATATTTCAGTTACCTCTGTATGCTCAATGTCCAACAAAGCCACCACATTTTCGAGTTGCTGGGATATCTGATGAGAGAAGCTCTGTAAACCTGATATCCTGCTGACTTTTAAAGCTATGTCATGCCAAAGGTACTGGAGTTTATCAACCAGGGGTCTAAGAAAACATTTCTGATTAATGCTAGTTCCTTTGGGTCAGGTATCAGGTATCCATATTTTCTTGCTTAAAGCGGTCTTTACGAGGTAGGTTTAAAATTACCAAGTAGATGACATCAACTGAATAAGGTACATTTTTGAAAGGTTGAAACCAGTCCACATTTAGCATCGAGGCCAAGTTATTCGGCTGCAATCTTGGCTGCGCCTGATCATGGTGATGGCTGTACTGATGCTGTGATCATGCCTTTAGTCGTACCTCCAGCTCGCCTTGATATTGGTTGTCGTTCTGCTGTCGCTGTGGTGCTATCTCAAGCTGTGCCTGTGTTGTGGGTCCTGGTTGCGCTGATGCCATGATCCTGCTTGACGCAAACTTCTACTGCCATTATTATGCGGATTGCCTCCACTGTCAGTATACACATGGGACTCTTATCAACACACACAATATTTGCACGTAACATCACATGCTATCATAGTGTGCATATATAGTGTGCATTTAGTAATTTTACACCTATTATTATAGTAATATGACATGCGTTTGTTACCATTATTGCTGTGCATTTCTCCCTCTCTCTTCCCCTCTCTCTTTCTTTTTTGTCATTATTGTTTTATTGTTATTTACGGCATCTATTGCACGTCTGTCCATCCTGAAAGAGGGATCCCTCCTAAGTCGCTCTTCCTGAGGTTTCTTTCATTTTTCCCCCCATTCCAGGATTTCCTTAGGTGATGTGAGGGTCTAAGGACTGTAAAGCCCTCTGAGGCAAATTGTGTTTTGTGATAATGAGCTTTATGATTAAAATTGACTTGACTCAACTTAAAAAAGGCTCTCAGTTTACATACTGATTATCCAGCCACACTAGTCCATCATATACATTCCCCAACACATTTACTGGCATTTTCAGCTTTCACCATTCTTCATCTTTCCTTTTAAACAAGCACTGCAAGAGACTGTACAAAACATGCAACATTGAGGGCGTATTTGACAAACTCTGTGCTACTGGAAGATCTAACCTTCCAGAGCAAAGTAAAGCCATAATTCTTCCTCGGTGCCGACCTCTCCTGTGGGTGCTTGCTCAGTTAGACCTGGTGCTACCAATTACCTTGAAGTCACATAATTATTGAAATGAGGCCCACCTGTGTGCAGTCTATATATAAAGCTGCTCTGCAATGCTCCAGATTCAGCTGCACCAGGAGACCAAGGAGCTCACACAGATCAGGGGCAAAGTGCTAGAGAGGTTCAGATTGGGATTAGGTTCTGAAAAAATCCTGAAACTTTAAACACTCCACTCAGCACCATTAAAAAAAAATGTGGCACCAAGACAAATCTGCTAAGAGAGGGCCGCCTACTAAATCTCATGGGCATTAATCAGACAACAAAGAGACCAAAAATGACCCTGAAAGGGTCCACCACAGAGACTGGAGCATGTGCTGTTAGGACCATTTTAAGCCGTACACTACACAGAGGGGAAAAAAAAACCCACCATGACTGTGACCATCCCAACTCAGAGCAGACGAAAATTCGAAATAAGATCTTTTCTTTCTCCAGTCTGCTTCTCTCTCTAAGACATAACTGGGTTTAACATTAATATGAGATTTTGACCATTTTCTCATCCAACTTCTGAGAAATGGCCTTCCTGTTGTCTCAGCCTGATCCTAATTCAAGAAATGCCCCTTTTTCTCTCTCACTGTAATAATCTTTATTTGTCTGAAATAATCAAATTTAGAGATATTAGTAAGACCCAAAATAAAACTTGAACAAGTCTCAAGTCTGTGCATTTTGTCTTTTTTCAGAGTTAAGAAACCCCCGAGAAGCCTGTGAGCACAGCAAAACAACTTTTGCTGATTTATTATTTTCTGATTTTATTTCAGTAGAGATAAAAGATGACATAAGCAGCAACATTTTCCTCTGGGAAGACACACCGGTGTAGTAATGATGCTGTTTGATCAACATCTTGATATGCCACACCTGTGAGATGGATGGAGTGTGATGGAATAGCAGATCTTTAACTTAAACCTGTGGAAAAATGAAAGCAAAAAACAAGTCTTGTATTAATTATTTTTATTTTTTTTTTGGTGTAAGAATAAAACGGTTGTCAGTTAATATGTATTATTACATATTTACAGATTTTGTTTTGGAAAATATAAATACTATATATAATTCTCCATTGTGCTTCATTTACTGTCTCATATTTTAGGAAATCCGGACTTGCACTTTGCAGTGAGCTTTTCTTGTGAATGGCTTTGCGACTGCCGAAATGCCTAGGGCACCAACATGGCTAGAGCCAGCCCTGGTACCTTGCATTTTGTGCATACTGCAGTCTACAGGATGTAATTGCTGTGATGTGCTGCTCCTTAAGTCTCTAGAGGGAGCTCAACTCATATATTTTTACAGCCCCACAGAGCAGCACACTGACTTTACAGTTACCATGGCTATACACTTATTGTGAAATATTGAAGACAGAATCCAGCTATGAAATTAAATTTCAGTTTATTATATATCCTGCATGCATAAGGTTCTATGGTACTGCATGAACTAGTTCATCGTTGTTGACATTTTGTCACCTTAGAATGACAAGGTTCTATATGACATTTTTTGTCAAAATTGAGTTATTCATATATTTTTAATGTATGACAACTTATTAACATTATGTGGTGTTTTTTTAAGTTATATGCATTTTTTAATTTTTTTTATTTTATACTTTATTATCATATGCTGATGCTTATGCTGTTTTGGAGGTAAAACTTAAAAGCACAGAATGCAACAATTTGTGGATCAGTTTTGACTAATATCAAATAAGATACAGTATGAAATCAAGATATTTCATCCATAAATTGATATAATTCTGATACTCTTTATTTTTGTATATGTGCACTAATTCTGAATTCGATGTCTGCAGCACGTTTCAAAACAGCTGGGAGAGGGGCAACAAAAGACTGGGAAAGTTGTGAAATGCTAAAAAAACAAAACAAAAAAAAAACCACTTTGGTGCGTTTCACTAGTAAACAGTTTAATTGGTAACAGATTAAAGTATTACTCGGTCATACTCTATTCATAGTCTTGGCCAGGTATGTAAGGGGCATCTTTGAAAGGCTCAATCATTCATAAGCAAGGACAGTTTAAGGTTCACCAAACTGTAGGCTTATAGTCCAGCGGTTTAAGAATAATGTTTTAATTAAGAAGAATTTAGGATTTCACCATCCACAATCTATAATATCATCATCAAAAGATTCAGAAAATCTGGAAAAATATCTGCAGATAAGGGGCAAAGCTGAAAACTAATATTTAATGCTTTGACCTTCTTGAAAACCAATGTGATTGGATAGAGGATATGGCTACATGGAGTTGGAAACACAAACACAAACCGCTTTCAGTAAACATAGTTTGCCATTGCCTCTAAAAATGCTTCAGACTCTACCATGTAAGGAGAAAGTCATATCAGCAACATCCACAAACAAAAAAGAGAAAAAAGAGAAAAGGAACAAGGATCTAGATTGTGACCAGCTCAAAGTTCAAAACCACTATCTATGATAGTATGGAGGGGTGTGCTCATGTCATTATGGGTAACGTGCACATCTGTGAAAGCACCATGCATGCTGAAAGGTACATACAGCTTTTGAAGCAACATATGCTGCCATCCAGACAATGTGTTTTTTTCAGACACATCCCTGCTTATTCCATTAAGACCATGGGACACATTCTGCATGTCTTCTTGGTTAAAGAGTGCAGCTACTAGACTGACCTGTCTGCAGTCCGAAACTGTTTCTTACTGGAAACTGTGTGACACATTTTGAAGTGCATAATACACCAATAGAGACCCCAAACTGAACAACTGAAGTCATAAGTCAAGCAACAATGTGAAAGAATTTCAGTTTTAAAAGTAGGCTGGTTTCCATTAACCCCCAAACTGCGCACACTGAAGTTGCGAATATAAAATGCATTTAATGAAAGCACGTCAATTTCTAAAAAAAAAAAAAAAATTCCATTTATCGCAAAAAGTTTTTTAAGCTTGCATGAGGTGGTATCTTAGGTGATTTTGTTTTAAAAAAAGCAACATTTTGCAAAACCAATGGAAACACTTTTTTGTCTTTTCTAGGTCACATGATGCTATGGCTATGCACTTGTCATTAAGAACTGGCTCATGTTGGGTATGATGCAACAGGTACAACGAGGTATTTTTGCTTTGCATATCTCTCTAAAAGTTGAGCGGATCACCCGGAAGTTTTGAATCCATTATTCCTCTGTGAAATCGTGAACTATCACCTCCCAGAAATCCCTCATACGTAGACGCTTCCATGTATAAGGGGCTCGCCTTTCCTTTATCGCTCGCGTAACACACTTACATCGCCTTGGATTGGAAATAATGATGGCTAGAGTGGAGGCTGCAATATAAATAAACCTGCTAATGTTTTAAACATCCATCACCATGTGTCAGTGTTATCGTGAGAGAAGATGCAGAACATCGCGCAATCGAAACACAATCTTGCAATTGTGCTTTATCAACATTTTGAAAATATTATGTTTTGTGCAAATCCATAATGGAAACCAGCCTAGTTTAACAGTTGGTGTCCTCATTTCCCCAACACTTGGAGTCAGAAGAAAGGGTGATGTAACAGATGCATACATGCCTCTGCACCAACCTTTTTTGGAATGTGTTGCAGGTATGGAATTCAGAATGAGTGTATATTTACAAAAATATTAAATCTCTTGTGTTTGTACTATATTCAACTGAAAAAAAGTAAAAAAAAAAATGTTTGCAAAATGCATTCTGCTTTTATTTATGTTTTACACAGCACCTCAACTTTTGGAGTTGGAGTTGTCCATTATTAATATCCATTGCAACAGCAACCATGTCTCATACTTGCATTGCTGTCACAGTGACTGTTTACCCTGTTACTTGAACAAATATGTATGTCAACCAGCTCTAGTGTTCCGGAACAACTGTTTCCACAGCAGATAGATGTAATCAGCTCCCATGATGATCACGCTCATACTGACAAGGACGAAAGAAAGGACTGAGTTATCAGTCTGAAGTGCAGAGGGTAGGTCAGTGAATTTGTACGATGAACTCAGTTTCTGCTTTTGTTTCTCAATAGCTTAACATTGCCCTAAAATAAGCTTGGTGTTAAGAAGAAACTGTAGGAGTTTATATTTCCACCCACAAAGTTTCCACTCGAGTGTTTGATAAATGCCTGCCTGTGTATAACAACAGTTTAGATCACTGCTCTTCCTCCTTCAAGTAGTGTGTAAACTGAAGCCAGCCGACAGCTATGAGTCAAAGTAACGTAAACACTGTGATCAGATGATGTTATCTCAGGCCATTTTCTCATCACATCCTGCTACTGATCCTGGGAAAATATGGCACATCAGCATCACTGATCAGCTTGCAGGTCACCGAACCCTTGAACTAATGCCATCCCCTCAGCTGCTTCTCTGTGTATGTGTGTGTGAGAGAGAAAAAAAGGGTTTATAGAAATCTGAATGTCCCCCAGAGATTAATGAAGTATGCAGTCTTCATAACATCACTGGCACACAAACTTGTGTTTAATCGGACTTATTGTCAAAAATGTAAATAACATTATTTTTGGGGAACTGGTGACATTGACCTCATAACTGGAGGAAAGTAACAGTTTTTGAAGTACACATTTAAAGGGATACTTCAGTAATTCTCAACCTGCTCTCTATCAAAACAATGTGGGTAGTATGTGAAAAACTTCAGGAGCCCCATGTCCATATTGACAAAAGTTTAGAAATATATGCAAATTGTATGCATCTTAGCAGCTAAATAATAATAACTCCAACAGGGAGCCAACAACCTGCATGAAAATGGAGCCTCTAATTGAGACAGGCCTTTTTTCACTGTCAGTGTATCTTTACACCCGGCTAGTAAAAGGGTCTGGACTTTTAATTGGGAATTTTACGGTATGTGAGGAACTTTCTTTATATGGGTGGAATACTTCTTAGAGACATGTACTTTAAATGTAAATAAGGTGCCAGAGTGCATAAAAAAACATCAAAACCAAAACTGATTAAATGAACATCCCCCAGGATCTTCCTACAAAGGTTCGGGCCAAGCCCTCAATGCCCTCAAATCCAAAAAACAGCTCTGGCTGCCTGCCTTTTTGGGCAATGCCATTGTGTGTGTCTTCCTGCATCAGAGACTACTTTAGGAAGTTCCCCTCTGTGCCACTTCTGACAGCTGCTCTTATTTTTGCACCATTGTTTGCATCAATGGGGAGGAAAGGTTGTCTGACAAGCTGAGAACTTCCTTAAAACTGTTTATCGCTCATCTTACATGACCTGAAAGAAGCCCAGGAAGCTGTTGATGTGTTGCAATCCTATCCCAGCTCCTAAATCCAAAATCTGTGACCTATCATTGTTAACACACAACAAATGTGGAAGTCCCCCATCTGCTTCTTTTCCAGTTTTATACATCATTAGGCTGTTTGAGGAAAACAAGCCAAGTTTGGGCTTTATAGGCTTATACAAACTTGGTTCCCAGAACAGCTCTGTGGGAAACCAGAGAGGTCAATGGCAAAAAGTTTATTGCCTGGACAATAACGACCTTGAATGATAACTTCTTTATATGACGTCCTTTCTGCACATGGCGCACCTTGTATCCCATCGGGACTCACATGTCATGTAATGTTAAGTTTGTAACAAACTACTTTACGGAGTACCCAGCATATCATATGTTGACATGTGGGGCCACTGACATAGCACTGATATTTGGCAAGTCTGGATTGAGGATGTTTTTGCTACCCAAGTTTTTCAAATGCCTCTTTCACTAGGCCTCTGGGGATGGTAGTGGTTAAAATATGTTAGCTAGCTAGTAGCCTGACACAAGTGGTGCACCCATGTACAAACTTTAGTTAAAATATCAATCTAAATTCTCAAGCACTTTTTTGCTCACCAGGCCAAAACAAAATGGCAGTCTTGCACTACTACTTTTTTTCTGAGGTCATGGGCCCAAACACCAACACAAAACAGTCATAGCACTCTAGACTATTGTACGTTCTCATCTGGTCTGGTGAGCTGACGTCAGAGGTTTGGAGGACAAGGTCATTTGTATTGTTAATCCTTTTTACACCGGGCAAGTCGGTCAAGCTGTGGAAACAGTTTCCGGACAGTTTTCTGACAATATTTAAGCAACCCTCAGTTTGCACAGTATATGAATGTATCACTTTCTGCCCTCCATCTATATTTAAAAATAGTTCAAAATAGTAATGTGATTGCAAAATTAGGCATGGTGGGGGCATTGTTGTCTCTCTCAAAGGGAGCCCTATTTCCTGTCTGCCTCTTCACTACTGTGTGCTTGTAATCACTGTTAGCTTTTAGTGTCAGAATTGTGCCCTCCAGACCAGAAGATGTTATATTTTTAAACATTACCAAGTGATGCCCAACCCTAACCATGTTAACCACAGCACTGTTGAAACTTTAAGTTTCAACCTATTAAAATAATACTTATATGTGGTTTGCAGACACATACTATGCATAAACAATTCTGCTGATTGTGTTTTCAATAACATGACAAATAGCATTTAGAGAACCATGTCCACATGTATTCAGCTCAGACTTCATTTCATAAGCCAACATAACAGCAACAGCAGATTTTATTCAAAGCTTCAGAACATCCTCATAATATCTCAGTCAGTCGATGTATAAAATTGTCCATACAGAAATTTAAAAAACAGCTTAAATAAAAATAAAAAATACAAAACTGTGATCTCTAATACTGAATTCTCTTATAAGTAGAAATATCTAGAAACCTTTTAACATAAATAAGCACAGGTTTGGATTCATTTCAACTTTTACATCAAAAGCTGGGCGTTAGATCACACAAGCAGTGAAAAGTTGGAAGTACAAAAATAAATGCATTATATGTAGACAATAAGAGAGTCACGTCATCAGTAAAAAGATAATGTGCTTAAATGTATTCTGAATGGTGGCAGGAGGCCAAAAGGGTGCTAAGTAGGGCTTTAACTGGGACCTGATACCTTATCAAAATATACCCAAGAGGTATATAAAATTCTCCAGTCAAACAACACCTGCATCAGATATCTTTTTTTTTTTTTTTGTACCCAGATCTAGAATGAAATGGCTATTTTTATGGCATGTCTTCGATTGAATGTGACAGTACTGCTATAACCCATACATGGTGTGGTGAAATGAAGTGCCACCAACATTTTAAAAAGTATAGTTATATTACATGTTTTTAGCATTTGATGAAAATATATAAATCAAATGTTGAGGGATCATTTTAAATCAATTTGAAATAACCTATCAAATGCAGTACTCAGTTGGTATCTGTATTGTTTTAAGGGCACTGGTATTGGATCTGGTATTGTAATTTTTCTAACAATACCCAACAGTACTTCTAAGGTCATAAAGACTGTTAGATGGAGAGTGCAACTCACGTCAGTAAAGTGAAGGTCTAAATATACATGTCTTAGTGATTATTCACTGCTCATTGAATGTCAACAGGTTCTCTAAAGTCACTGAATATAATTTTGAGTGTTATCATACAGGAAGTGGTCTATATTTCTATGTAAGACTATACTGTGTGTACAGATTTTTCATATCCTGTTTCCATCAGTGTGAGAACAAGGATGACATACTTGAGATATAAATATCTCTAAAGATAACAATCAAAGTTCATATTCTGCAATCTATATTTTTACCCAACATCACCCAACAGTTGGGTGATTCTGAATCTCTGCTGAAAACTTACTTCAACTTCTTGAAAAATGAATTTATATTTTATACTTTAATTTAGATTTCTCTTCTTCCACATCTTTTTACGCTTTTTCACATTTTTTTAGCTTTCAAAATTTGATATTTTCCGATGTTCTACGGAACTCACCATCACAAAAAGAAAAAAATGTGAGTCAAAATTGACAATCTGGTATTGATTGGATTATTATTAGCAGTCAAGTAGTCTTAACCTAGTATACCTTTACAGAAGGGTAGAGCTGGCATGCAAGAAAAAAAAGTGATCAGTTTTAGGTCACATCAAAAGTTTCTTCCCATAATGAGGGTTTTTCAATTTTTTATAAGATGAACTTTAATCTTACAACAAGAACACATCTTGTTATAACATTAAACTTTTAATGTGATTACCTGATCAGTTTTGATGTTTTTTTTCTTGTTTTTTCTCTTGTATGGCAGTTTTACGCTTCAGTACGCCTTCACCATTGTAAAGACAAAATGTTATTAAAAGTTATCTGACAAGTCAAAATATAAATAAAGTAATTTTGTAGGAATGTAATTGAAGTATAAAAATAAAGTTTTACACTTTCTTTTAATATCAGTCAGTTCATAAAAGTTACCTGAATTTGAATGACCTAAATCTTTTTGTCTTTCACACATTCATCGTTCAGCACCTTAATTTAATCATTTTGTTTTCTTCTTCTTGTTCTGGGCAATACAAACACTTAGACATAAAATTCTTCTAGCTATGTTACTGTAAAGATTTGAAAATTAAAAAAAAAACAACTGATATTCAGTGTGATTTATCACTCTTTAATTTCCTCAATTTTTCCCATGGTGTTCAAAACACTGTAAATCACCTTAATATGCTTATAGAAAATAAAACAGTTTGATTTGTGTTTGTCACTAAACCACTGTGTCATAGCCATCTACACATCCTTTACATTTGCTTAAGCTTTGGTAATAATTTACACTGAACATCCTGTTTGGTGTTTACCGTTAACTTACATCATGCGTTACGTCACTGGCAATGCAGTTGTGGAAAAACAGAGGTTAGCACTTTCCTCACAGCTCACTACAGCTCTGACAACCTCAAGAGCAGATATGCTGTTCCTCAAATGTGCTTGTCCAGATTTTTTTATTTTGTCAGTTAGAAATCTGAATCACTGTTGTGTGCTTTGGAAAATGACCAACTGTAATGTTTAGTCACATTAATAATGAAATAAATTAAATTAAATTAAATAAAAAAATATGTTTATCATAAAGAAATAGTAATTTAGAACATTACAAAATTACTACTTGTATTTGTATTTACTGTATCTATTAATGAAGTCAGTGTTTATTAATCCGTCTACTGATGAAGGCTACAAGACTCCATACAAGACGCACATTTTGGGCCCATACTCACTTGGTACCCAGATAGCTCTGGCATAACCAGCATGGGCCCTGCTTGGATAAACCCATCCATGTTGGCAATTGGCATGGGGCCATGTGGACAGTCCCATAAAGAGCCTTTTTATCAGCAAATTTACTACCCACATGGGCCCCACATACAAATGTGTGATGCGTACACAAACCATTTCCTGTCAATAATAAGCTGCAGCAAGCTTAATAATCATTTTTGTAAAGTATTACTTTACTCAAAGTGTGAAAAGAAACTATTTGTTTTAACTTTAAAAAAAAAAAAGAAATTCATGTCTGGGCAGCCTTAAAATTTTAACTTAATTGTCAAGAAGATAATCAAGAAGACAAGTTGAAGTAATTTTTAAATTGCTCAGAGCAGATACTCATTTATTGTGCAAAACAAGCTATTAATTAATTGTATTTTAATCCAGTTATGCTTTCATTCTTTCATTAAAGCTTACAAAGTTAACCTCAACTTGTCGTCTTAAATTCAATGAGCTCAAAATTTTAAGGCAGCCTGGACACTAATGTCAAGTTCCTTTATGTGCATTTGATTTTATGTGCATGATACAAGGGTTTTCTACCCAGATATTATTCTAAAAAAACATTGTGATTCAGTCAATACTAGCTCAGAAAAGTGGGGTTGGTATTTATAGGGGTTCAACAGCAACTTTTTGCCACAGGACCCCATGGTAAATTAATACAGCCCTGCTTATCAATAAGTCGATGACGTACGTTATTTTGAGTGGAGTGGAAGCTTCCCCGACTGATACTGAGAGAACTACACAAACTGTGGTGGTTTTTAAGTATTATTATTAGGCTTATCTATATGGTATATTATTTCAAATTCACTGTATTTTAACTTGGTTGTGCTTCGGTCCTTTCAAGTTTATTTAACTATAAAAGTTTATTTGTTTTGTATCATTACAAAATTACCTCAACTCGCCTTCTCAAATTCAGTCAGCTTAACCCTTACATCGTCTTTTTACCCGCCATTATGTTTAACAACATTAAAAAACCCTAAATTATTTTTTTTTCAACTCGAAATTCAATGACTTTTTCTAGAATGTCCCAAACATTAGAAAAAGTGTAAATGCCTTTGTTCATATTACCATGAAAGCTGTACACCAGCAGGGTAAAAAGCTTGTCTTTGGGGACATTTTTTACAAACTCATTTTCATGATACAAAAACCACTCACCACACACATACACAAAAATACATCTGCAAAGCCCACACACACAAACTTGCATACCATCCTCATTGTGCAGTATTATGTGCTATATTGTTATTGTTTCCCTATAATAAAATGCATTCAAGACTACTTTTTACACATTTCTGCTACTTTTTTAGGCTACACAAGTGATATACTGTATCTTGTCAAAAATGTTTACACCTATGCAGTACCTTTAGTAGTAGTAGTAATAATAATAATAATAATAATAATAATAATAATAATAATAATAATAATAATAATAATAATAATAATAATAATAATAAGTGGATCCCACTGATTAAATGCAGTCTTTTCTGCACTGTAAAGAGGGAAAACCTAGATATTCAAGTTTGTGATGAATTACAGTTTTTTTCTTCATGCAAAATACATTTGGGGTTTAATGGGGGTTTTATTTTTGACCCTTAGGACAAGTGGTGTATACAGCAAGTAAAGTCAACACAATGGTTAAAATGTGAAGGCAGTCTGGACACCAAGGTTTTTATGTTAAAACGGGTTTTGGGTTTTTTTTACGTTTTTTTTTATTTTTTTTTTTACAGCCTATTAGTTGAGGGGACGCACAGCTTCGTGATTAAGGTGCCCAAATTCTCCCCGCTCAGCTCTGCTGACATACTGTGCACACCTTCATAATGCTTTACTCTTCTGACATCGATTGAGATAATTTCCGAACACACAACATTCAGATACAGGAAGAGATAGGCCCACTCTGATTCTAGTCATGTGCTTCACCACACTTTCTGCAAAGTAAGTGTCACATGACCTCCCACTTCACCCGTGCCTGTTATTAAAAGCATGCAGTCTGAGATGTCACAAAATCAGCTCTGTTCAGTCTGCAGCCGCTCTTCTGTCCACACTCGGACAGAGACCACACCACGGGCCTGAGGGGCCCCGTGTAATTTATCCAGTCTTCTGTCTGCTGTCATCCTCCTTTCTCTGCCTCTGGAGCTGCACAGCAGGATCTCCCCCCTGTCAACTGGGACTGACAACTCTTCCTCCACATGCATGTTGGCTCTTGTGGTTTGCGCAGCTTCCTCCAGATGACTCTCACAATGGAGGGGCGGAGGATGATGAAGACCCAGGGGTTGATGATAGAGTGGCAAGACAGTAAACGAAGAGCGATGAGGTCAGCATTATCATCCTGTGATTCTATTATGAGGTTTATGTACACTCTGAGCTGGGGATTGGGTAAAGACCATGAAAGAAATACATGTTATTACAAGTACATACTGTCAGCTGACCACAGTTACACCATCATGGAGGTTTAGTTAAGAATGTGCCATAATGTCATCCAAATTAAAAGACTTAACAGTACGTGATAGATGGGTGACTTCACCTACTTGCTATCTTCCTACATTTCTACATTTTCTACACACACTATAAATTGTGATATTTACTGTAAATTACACACAATACAGCCAACAGCAAGTAACATTTTTAGTGATATAAGGAGGTTTTATTAAAAAATATCCTTCATTTGAACTTCATAAATGAGCTTTGTCTTCGTCCACTGCTACACTTTCAAAGCAAGCGACAGATATAAACCGAATCATAGCGCTGAAAAAGACTCACTTCGCAGCAGTGCCTGCAGCCAGTAAGGACAACTGTTTTTGGCTTCAAATCCAAAATGTTGCCATACTGGTGCAGATTTAGTCTTTTTAAGAGATTTACTTGACTTACTTGAACTTTAAAAAGTTAGCATCTGGGGTGCACTAAAAATGTTAAGTTAACAGGACTCAAGAAGACATGTTGAGGTAATTTCACAATGATTCAAAACAAATGAACCTATATGGTCAAACAAACTTATTAAATAACTGTTTTATTTCAGTTATGCTTAATCCTGAATGAAAGAATGCATCTTAATTTCAAACATTTAAAAACAACAACCAAGCAAAACAAAGCACAGATAAATAAAGAAAGTCTTATGGGCAAGTGCAATGAATAAAAACACATTTCAAAGCCAGACAAAACTACTGAGAGGAAGAAATTCGATTTTTCTAAATTGTAACAACAAACAAAGAATGACTGAAGTAGTCCTTTGAGGATTAAAAAATCCCCCATCCTTTAAAAGTGAAAAGAGGGAGCTCCCTTCCTGTTCTGTGGAAATGCTCTGTGGGTCTTTTGGGAACACGGTCTGTTGTTTATGAAACTTTCAGTTAATTGTGTGATAATGTGAGTAACGTTTTCTCCCCTATAGCATCTGGATTAAATAGAAGGAGAAAAAAAGAGGCTGGGGCCCGTCAGCTGTCTGCTACTGAGAATATGACAGCGTGGGGAATTTAGTTTCAAATTGGATATTCAACTGACATACAGTCCGGACTCAGCGTTGTCATCTTTACCTTTAGCCTGTTTCACACCTTGTTAGCAGTAAGACCACTAACCCATTGGTCACCACTAACCCATTAAATGCTGGAGACTAACTAAGGGACTATCAATAAATTGCAGTTTAATTGATGCAACGATTGCAGGGTTTTTTTGTTGTTGGTTTTTTTTTTCTCAATAGCGGTCATGTCATGTGACTCAGTGACTCTAAATCAATGCCAGATTGTTTTTCTAAATGTACTGCACTTAGATGGCACTTTTCTAGTCTTCTGACCACTCAAAGCGCTTTTACACTGCATGTCACATTCACACATTCAAACACATTCACTGGTGCTGAAGCTACCTGAGTTCAGTGTCTTGCCCAAGGATACTTTGATATGTTGACTGGAGGAGCCAGACCACCGACTCCAGCGAAAGCTTCTGCTTTTTTTTCAATAGCTTCCATGTCATGAGACCCAGTGACTCCAAATCACTGCTGAACTGTAATACTATATTAGAAAAATAACAATTTTCTTTTTAATAAATTCCAGCGCATTTTTTGTAATTTATATTAATCATTTTTATGATAATATAGCTTTCTTTTTTCAGTAGCCTCAATGTCACGTTATCTGGTGACTCCAAATCAATGCTTAATTGTGTTACTACACTGGGCAAATGAGGCACACCTCTTTTTCATTGGTTTCAGTGCTTATATTTGATATTAATATTTTTTATATAATAATTTAACATCTTTTTTAATAGCTTCCATATCATTTGACCGAGTAACTCTAAATCAGTATCAATTTATTTTCCTACATTGGGTAAATGAGGCACACTTCGTTTTTATTTTTTATTTCATTTTCTAATTTATATTAATTTGTATGATAACTCAGCTTTTTTTTTTTTAAAATGTAATAATAGCCGCAATTTAATGTGACTCCAATCAGTGCTTAATTGTGTTACTACACTGGGCAAATGAGTCACACCTATATTTCATTGGCTTATATTTGATATTAATATTTCTAATAATAATTCAACATTATTTTCAATAACTTCCATATCATGTGACCACGTAACTCCAAATCAATACGAACATTTTAACTACACTGGGAAAATGAGGCACACTTCTTTTTTTTCTACCCAGATATTTCACAGTGAAAAACGACTGAGTTATCCAGACACACCGACATGAATAAGGACTGCACCTCCACTAAAATGAATAAGTGAATAATACATGGTTTAGAACAACTGAGAGGTACAGCTCTTACCACTATGGGGAAGGTGCAGCAGATGTAGACCACAGTGATGACGGCCAGCGGCAGGAGATGCTCCACTTCCTCCGTCATGGACAAAGACCGACGGTACCGGGAGTGCGCCGACACTCCTCTCCGGCGCACTTTGCGCCTCCTGTACATCCTCACCAGGTGGGTAATGACTGAAATGTTGCACAACAACGTGATGAAGATCATGATGAGGATGATCGATACGTAAAACCCAGAGTAAATTTGATCCTTCCTTTTCTTGCGGTTCATATCCAGGAAGCACCAGGTCCCCGGGCAGTACTGCACGTATTCACCAAAACCAAACAAAGGCGCGACGCAGAAAGTGATGCTACCCAAGAAAATGAGAGGAAGAGTGATATAACCAAAGCGTTTGCTCATGTGCCTCTCGTAAAAGTAAGGGTGACCGATGGAAAAGTAGCGCTCGAGCGCAAGTGCGCACAGGATGGCCAGCGTGGAGAGGCTCAGGAAGGTCATGGTGAAGCCAAAGTAGGAGCACAGCTCCTTTTTTGCGCTCATTCCCAACAGAGTTTCCCGCCGAGCATAAGCAGTCAGCACAACGGGGCTGACGGAGATGGAGCCCAGCAGGTCCGTCAGGAGGAGCGCAGTCACCAGGATGAGGTACAGGGACGGGCTGGCCTTCCTGCGCCGCACCTCCAGCAGGACCAGCGCCACGATGTTGCCCACCACACCGGAGGAGAACATCATCGTGGAGGGGATCGGATCTCCGTCCTTCACTGTCAAAGATTCATTGCAATTGTTAGTCATAGATGCTCAAAGTACAAGACCCGAAATCAAAGTCAATAAGCGCTGTTCTCGTCAAAGTCCGCCGTTTTCCGTTTGAACTGTGCACGTCACAAGCACAGACACAGGGTTTGAGCACGCCCCTTATCCGATCTGTTGGGCTTCTGCGGAAAACCACACACCGCAGAAGTACACGCACATGAAGCAAGCTCGTGAGTAATCATCAGCGCGCGTCATTGTGCAAACAAGAAGAGGGCAGAGAAAAATCTTTGTTCATGTCCTGGGAGGCATAAAATTGAGTTTTTTCTTTTGTCTTTTATGTTTGTTTTTTCCCAGGTGACCTGCTTCCAGTTAAGTTATGCAAGTGTTCTTGACTGAAGCTTGCCATTTCATACTTTTGGGGGAAAGGCCACCTCTGAGCTACTGCCCCCACTACAGTAAATATATGATCACAATATAACTGCATTTCAATTCTTTTCAACTGCTAATGTTTCTTTAGTTCCTGAGGGAATTCGAAATGTTCTTGCCTTCACATGTTATTCCATCACTACAGCTCAGAAAAACACAAGGCTTCTTTGTGATCATAACCGGATTTAAAAAAAAAAAAACAAAAACTGTTGTCTTTAAATTATTTTTTTGTGATGTGTAAAACATAAACACAATTTACAACACACATAATACATGTTGACTGTACTTGACCCTTAGGGCCCGCTTTAATATTAAGCATTGCTCTATGCACAAAATGCACTTTTCAGTATAAAGCTTTAAAAACGTATACATCTATATATTATTTTTCCACTTTCATTGAGTTTATTTATTTATCAGTCCTAATCATGAATAACAAATATTCATTTTTAGATTTTTCGGGTCATTTTTCTCATTGCTCATTGCTTTTTTCTTCCCTTGTTTTGGAAAGAAATCTAGTCAATTCGCAAAGGATTGATTCACTGTTCAATATAAAATATCAACCTAGTCTCAAACAAATATGTAAAAAGACAATGACCTCTTAAAGCTACAGTAAGTAATAGTCTAAAGTAAACACTGCTGCCTATTTTGTGAAGCGGCAGTTTTTCCAATGCCTGAGGAAACCACAGGTTTCGTGACTGTGTCCCACTGGTCCTGTCTGTGCCAGGACTAGAGGATGACCTCTGCTGTCAGTCTGCATGGGAGACTGAGCTGATGGACAGAACTCTGAAGAAGACAAACATTCCAAAATCTCCCAAAATCCACTTGTGACATCATAGAGCACATTCACCATTTTTGGTTGGCTCTGAGGCCATTCAGAGGAAAGAGGTTCAAAGTTTCACTGCATGAACAGGGGGATATTCAGCAGCAATCATCCCTGTAAACTGCTGTGGAAATTCAAGGCAGCCCTTGACAGGAATTTACAGTCAGCACCAATAACTGCCTGAAACTGCCAGGGCCGTTAGGCTGGGGCACTAGGCCCCCAAACTAAACTCCTGTGTCCTGACTGGATGAACATTTCAATGTCCATGTGTGGCTGGTCATTTTCTCCAGCAAACAATTTTTTTCTTGTTAATTTTAACACACACAGAGGGAAAACGAGACCTAAGTACGCGTGTATACATGTAAAAATACCCAAAATAACAGAGCAGCAAAAGAGAGCTCAGCAAAAAGCAAGACCAAGATGGCAAAATGATGGTGAACAGCTGAAGAGGTGCTGCAGTCATTTCTGAACGAGCAGCCTCGCGACGCTGCAGCTGATGCTGATGCAGCAGGAGGAGGACAGGCAAGACAGCGACCAGTGAGGAGACTTCAGGTGAGAGACTCTGAGTGAATTAAATGTTAAAATTCAAGAATATAAATGTTAATAATAAGCCTGCTGCTCAAGCCCGGACATTTTTGCTCACCAAAGTGACTTTGATGTTGTTTTTTTTGTATTTTATAGGAAACTATGCAGCGTCTCCAAAATGGAGGGAAACAACAGGCTATATGACCCGATGCAAGGGTAAGATTTAAAGAAAAAAGCTGAATGCACTGTGCTGAATGGGATCAAAAATGTCTATCAGCCAAAATATCTGTGTTGTGTGAACACCACAGAGCAGTACTAATTGCACTTCTTGTGTTTTCAGCTAATGGAAGCGAGGAGAGCTGTCTTGACTAAAGAAGAAATGGATGTCTGGAGAGGGATCACAATAGACATGATATCACATGAGGACGACGGCACAGCTGACGGGGAAACTGTGGATTGTGGCCACCATCCTTTAGAAGCCAGGAGCTCTCTGAGCTATGTGCTGTCCTCCGAAGAGACTGGAAGGGAACCCAAAATATGAAGCAACACACCACAAAAGACTGTGTGTTGGGTCGCCTTCATTCAGACCGGCACCGGCCACATATAATCCCAAAGCAGCAAAGAGACATACATTTACCTGTATGAAGTAGCCTACCTACATTTCAAGCACCTCGTGTAATTTGACTAACTCTGGTGTCTTACTTTTTGTTGTTGTTGTTGTTGTTGTTGTTGTTGTTTTAAAATAAAGCTTTTTCAACATGTTCTTGGCAAATGTGTCTTTTTTCTCAAGTGAAATTGACGGATGTAGTCCTCAGTAATTGTACAATAATTTAAATAAATAATAATGATAATGTACTTATATTGCTACTATTAATAAAATAGTAACAGTACTACTACTACTACTAATTATAATTATAATAATTCTTATTATTAATGTAGTGTATTATGCTCAGTTTCTTAAAGTTCCTAATTTGGTCAGGCAAAGAGGCCTCGAAGTTAGTGGTCTAGGGATGTTTAGGCCTGGAAGACAAATGTGTAGAATACTGGCGCCAGGCTAGAAGTAATATGGAATAAGGCTCCTTCCAAATAAGGAGATACTTGTGGGGTTTTGTGATTGATCACAGCAGGTAAAGAGCTGCTTTACGGACAAATGTATTGATGCCTGTACGTATATAAGAGACTTGCATGAGCTGAAAGGGAGAGATTCGCATTGGTCCTGAATCTTCTCCCAGGCAGACCATGGGGCCTGGTGGATGCTGAACTTTGCTGCAATAAATTGATTATTATGCAACCGAGTCGGTGTCCGCGGAGGTTTCTTCATCTTCCACACATCATTGTTACTTAAAGAGAAACAACTACAGATTTGGCATCACGAACAGGATCTGTTGTGTCCCGCAGCATTGCCGACAGCTTCAATGCACTTGCTCCCGTGTCAAGTCGACTAATAGGGTGAGTATTTCCTCACAAATTAACATGCTGGTTTGTTCGCTGAGGCTGGGGGATTTTTTGCTGCTGGGTCACACTGTAAAGAGTCCTTGTGCAGGAGTACTATGATGTGTTGATGTTGGAGTGACTTCCGTGTCTAAATTTAGTTTTTGCATCAGAAGTGTTGCAAAACAGGGGGGCATAGGTACAAGAAGAAGAAATAAGAGATTAAGGAAATATAGTAAAGGAATAATAAAGAGAAAAGAGAAATAAGGAAAAGGGAAAAAGAGAATAGAAATAGAAATAAGTAATAGAGAAGAAGAATAAAGAAGAAAAGAAGTAGGTTAGAATTAAAGCTAATTAAGCTAATATTAATTACTACTAGTAATAATAATAATAATAGTTATTATTATTATTATTACAGCATTGGAACAGGAAAGTGTGTGAATTTTGCACTGAGGAAAAAATCATAGGCTACAAAATGAACAAGGTCTGGTACTGTTAATAAATGATAAATATGTGAATTATACACTGAATTACTGAATTACTACAATTGACAACTTTCTTTTAAAGGCTGAGGTCAGCAAAATACAATGTAAGAGAAAGCAATTTTGCTGGGAAATGACATTTCTCTTAAACAAAAACCACAAATTTGTGTATTCCGTGCATTCACAATGAAGACAGCATGCCTTTGCGTATCTCACTAAAGAAATTTCAGACCAATCAAAAATAAAGTGATATATTGTAATACAGTGGTTTCAAACTGGTCCAGATTTCTCCTTAGTCATTAGTTCAAGGTCAACACTTTATAAATGACCACGTTCTCAATTTTATTTTACATGACAACCCATCTTTGAAAGGAAAGAAATAAAAGGTACTGAAATGATAAAACAAAAACAACTCTTCAGAATAAAAGCTCTGTGCTGGTAATTCTCTGTACTTCAAAATAAATTGTGGGATATATTCTATATGGGACAGGCTTTTATTTAACTTTTATTTAACACACAAAACTCTTGCTTAGAGATGGGAAACACAATCATTGTTTATTTAAACCTTTTTTTTTCTTGTTTACTCTGCCAGTATTACTGTCTTCTTTGGTGCTCATGGTTTCTGTAATAAGGACTGAATGATTGAATTGTAGACAATCTTATAATAAATACACACCAATTATATTAAAAAGTCATTCATTATTTGCACAAAAACTTTTCAGTGTTTTATTTTTCATCATTATCATTATTTCATGATGTTACGTTTCACCCCAGGCTTTGTTACAGCTGACCAGAGTATGAGGTTTACACTTCAGTTCTTGTGTTTGGGAGCAAAACATGCATTTTCTGTAAAGATAGCAGCTACAAAATATAATAGCAGACACATGTACCTTGTTTGATTCACATTTTGAAAGTACTGGCTTAAAAGAGCTCCAAGATACAGACTGAGCAGCCCAAAATGTTACAGCCATTAAATGAATTGTTGAACGTTGTTGTTGGATTGTTTCATTCACATAGCCCACTGGCAGAAAACAGCATTTTAATGGCTCCCATTCCCATCTGGGGGCACATCAGTCAACAACTATTGACCTGCCAATAAATGAGCATTTAATGACTGCAGTTTATGGTTGACTGCATATTTGCCGACAGGCCATCGTGATAAATGTGTCTAATGAGAGCCTCCTAATGAGAGAAAACAGTCTGTCAGACGGTTTATTATAAGTATGCATTCACACCGTCTAACAGACACTGATGAGGCTGAAACAACGCATTCTCATTCCAAAACGTCACGTGTTACCGTTTTGCAGTGGACTTCTGCATCGGCGTTACTTGGTAATGGCATTACTTAGCAACAGTGTTACTTAGTAACACATTACTTCCAATACCAGTAAGGACGATGGCTCACTTTTTTAGCCCACTTTTCAGTGTGGTCTTTTAGAAACACTTACCTGAGAAATTACTTATTTGAAGCATACTGAGGCCGTCAGTTTACAAGACAAGGCAAATGCACAGAATCATCTACACACATTGTGCATTGGAGTGAGGAGGAACATCCTGTTCTCATTCCAAACTTGTAAAATACTGCCACTTTGAGAGTGCTTCTGGAGAAAAGTTGCAACGCCAAAAACCAGCTTTCACGTGCCCATGAAATGCACTAAGATGGCGAGAGGTGAGAATGCAGCTGGACAGAACCATTGGTGGAGTAATTTTATGCCGGCAGACAGCCAGACAGCAGCTTCTGTGTCCCGATGAAACGTGGCACGATGGTGTCCACTTATTGTACGGAGCATGAGGGCACCAATAGAACAGGAGGGAGGTACGGTGAATAGATCCAACAAACCCAGGACTTAAATGTGACAGTTCAGTGTTCGCTTCCCGTCTGAATGTGAAGTTTGTTGTCATGTGCTGCTGTTTGCCTAAATATAACCACGTGCCATGTCATGTCACCATGTGTATTAGTTGACCTCACAGTAGTGCCATTATGGAATGCAAAGAGCAGATGCAGAAGGAAGGAAGGTAAAATGTAATATGCGGATGCAAAAGCAAAGTAGAGCAGCAACATGTGACAACCTGTGATGAGAAGGTTTTGTGGGGAACCATGATTTTTCAGAAAAACTGAGAAGTATTTCAAACTGAATACCCTATAATTCCAAGAAGTCCTCCAAACCATACAACCATGTAGGTCATTTGCTCCTTCCTACCCTCTAATCAGAGGTGCAGTGGTAGTTAGGTAGAAGGTAGATTTATTAATCATTTTTAAACAAAGTTCATCAAATGAAACTACAAGTTGTTTTTGATCCTGTTCTTATATCGTTAGAGTTGAAGGATGAGTCTTTTTTGAACCGCTCTTAGTCTGGCCCCTCCAGTGGGACTACTTTGCCTTGGGAGTCCCAACCAGGGTCTAATAAGACCTGGATGTATGTCAGAGGCTAGAGATGGAGAGGTGGTCAGAGCAGTCTGCCAGAATCTGCAGGTGGAGGCGGCAGCTACAGATTGCTGGCAATCATGACATAACAACTTCACAGACGTCCTGATGGCACGTTTAAAGTCAAAGTTTCTGAATATAGACTGTGTGTTGTTAAGTTATAAGTTATAGGACATTAAAAATAAAGTTGAACTTGAAATTTAAAACTAAAGTTGTCTCTGAATTAAGGTGTAAAATGGTTAGAATCGTTTTAAAATAACTAAAAGGGAAAGTTACTGTAATATAAATGCTTTTTCTCATGTTGGAAAAGTTGGAAAAAAATTTGGAAAAAATCTCAGGCGGTTTTCTGTTCAACATAGTGGCGGTCATTTTTGTCCACTAAGACGACGTAAGGGTTAATATGAGTGTTCATTTTCACTTTAATAGCATTTATTATGCATACTATGTGACAACAAGAGTAGGGAAAGCCTATGAAAGCAAATAAACAAAACAAATTATTTATTTTAATTTTAACAGCCGCTGAAAACTTCATATTGAAATTCAAAAATTCAGAAATGTTTTACTTTGAAAATCATAAATCTGAATCTGAATCTGAATTCACCTCTTTGAATTTAATATATAACATTACTTGATTTGAAATATATATTTCTGTCAGTATTAAAAAATTCAGATCTATAAATTAAAGTTGCGGATTAAAAACAAAAAAAGTTTCAGGTCGCTCAAATTGATTGCTGAAAGTCAGATCCAAAAAGTCAGAAATATAGCCTATATATGTTTTGATGTTTTGATGTTTTGATGTGTGAAACTACGGATCTGAAATTGTAAACACTGAAGCAGATATGTTTAAAATCAAGAAATGTTATATTTTCATGCTAATCAAGAAACTTCATATTTTAGTGTCAAAGAGGCAAATTCAGATCAAATAAACTCAGAAACATGATTTTCAAAGTCAAATATTTCAATGTTGTGAATTCAGTGGTGTGTAAAGTCTGATATTAATATTAAGCGGCTGTTGAAATGAAAATACTTATGTCTCTTGTCTGCTAGCCTGTTAGCAGTGTTTTAGTCGCTAAACACATAAAAAGAGCGTTAAAGTCTTTGAATCTTACAGTTTCCATCATGAAGTGAGTTGAGAGTCTTTCAGTGAGTTTCAGAGAGTCTTTACTCCTGTCAGGATGCAATTTCTCAGCGCAAATCATCGACTGAAAGTGGTTGTTGCCAGTGAAAGTTGTTTAGAGTTGACATCTAACTATGATGAGTTTTGTCTCTTTTACTTTGTTCCAGAACATTTTTAAATGTGCATAAAAATTAAATTTTAATGTAATCAGGCAGATCCTGTAATTGTTTTATCACTGAGCATTATGTGTTGATGTATTTATTTTATTCTTCGTTCTGAGTTTGTTAAATATATATCACACAGCAGCTGGATCGATATGTGCATCTCCAGTATCTTCATCAATTACACCTATTTACATCGCCAGCAGGATCAATGAGGATCTAATGAAAAGTGACCTTCACATATTTCTACATAATAACCACTTTTTGCTCCTAAACTCACAGATTCCTGGTTTATTTAGTAAAAACATCTGGAACACAGCAGCCATCTTCAGGATGAGTCCAGCTCCATCACAGCTGTGAGGACATTTTTAGTTTGAAACAATGTATATATATATACACACACACACACACATATATATATATATATATATACATATATATATATATATATATATACATATATATATACATATATATTCTCTCTATATATTCTTTCTTTTGTTCAGGCAATTACAGAGTTTTTAATGGTGTTGCTTAAATACAAAGTACACATGGAAAATATTGGGAAATATCTGCAAGTAAATAAAAATCACAAGATTTTCTTGTATTTTATTTTATTAACAGAGCACGTGACCATAAACTAGATCATTTTTCGGAACCTTAAACTTGGTTTGAATCGTAAATTTCAAACTGAACCAACTCTTGTGAGGAGAGTATCTGCACAACCCCAGCTGAGACAACTGAAAACTTATGTTTCAGTAAATTAACCTTTTTCAACCATTTTCTCACTACATTCATGCAAACCTCAGTTAGTGCATTGATCTCAAATGTTTATGCTGTGTGGAAGGTAAAACAAAAATAGACCTTGTGACTCAAATTGTCCTTGCTGACTTTTTTGATCTAAATTACAAAAAATAAACACTTATAATTAGGAAAAAAAACAATTCTAGTGAAATTACATATGTTTATGGTTGAAGAGGTGGGTGGGCCAATTTTCATGCCTGTTTCTGTTTGAATGTGTGCTTCTCCAGGTGCAGAGAGTGATTGAGCACACCTGTGATTAATCTGCTGATTATCAGCCTGCAGTTTATAAAGACTGAAGAAGCAAACAGTTTGAGTCAGTGGGTCAGAGTGTGTGCTGTGTGTGTGACAGAGAGTGTGACAGAGAGTGTGTGCTGTGTGTGTGCTGTGTGTGTGCTGTGTGTGTGACAGAGAGTGTGTGACAGAGAGTGTGACAGAGAGAACTAGTGTTTTAGTGAAATCTTTGATCCTTGCTTCCGTTTGGAGGGAGGGTGGTAAACTTTTAGTTTTTTGTTTTTGACAGTTGTTAAATTCAGTGTAGCTTTCTTTGCTTTTAACTGAAGTTGTAGATTTTTGGCCCACTAAGCTAATAAAGCAATTTGCTATCAAAACACACAGCAAAGAAAATGTGCATTGCACTGCTGCAGCCTTTGTGCATGTTTGATATCCCAGATACAGCAGGAGGTGTAGAATCTGCTGAGTGTGCTGCAGCAAACACTATTTACACTGATAATTTGATCATAGCCACATTAAGTATTCACAGGCTGAAATTGAGTGTAGGCTATATATGTTTAAGGCAGCGAGATTACCTGTCAGTTGCTCAAATTATTATCACTTTGACGAAAGTAAGTAGTGGAACAACAAAACACAATATTTTAAAACTTGTCATAGGAATATTTATTGCAACCTTAGCATGCCCTTAAAGCGAGCACCAGTGCACTGTGAAATTGTAAAAGGCCCCAAGCGTGAGGCACGTACACAGATAATGAACCTGTAAAATAAGAGAAATAATGAAGCAGAGGAAGCTAGCTGCCGTTGGTCTGGTCGGTCCTGCCAGAATGGCAAGCTGAGGACTGCTACATCACAAAGACAAGCACTGCAAGCGCTCTGCTGTCACCTAGTGTCCGGAGGTTTGCACATGTATTTTTGACTCCAAAGCTTTGGGGAAGATCCTGTGCAGAGTTTACATATTCTCATGCATGTTCTCCCCGTGTCTGCGTGGGTTCTCTCCGGGGTCTCCAGCTGACATGCATGTCAGGTTAATTGGTGACTCTAAATTGCTGTGGGTGTGCATGTGGGTGTGACTGGTTATCTGTCTACATGTGTCAGCCCTGCATTAGTCTGGCGACCTGTCCAGGGTGCACCCCCCGAGACCCTTATGAGGACAAGCGGTTAGGGATAATGAATGAATGAATGAATAAATGAGCTTTGAGGAAACAAGTTAACTTTCTTTACCTTGTACATTTACATTATAACTTGAACATATTAACAAAATTATTTAATTCACCAAAAATTATGACCACATATTTTATGGACGTTACAAAATATTATACAGCCTGACAGATTCTCAGACACTTGACAATCATTTCTTACTAAATAGTTTATCCTTTGTTGCATTAACAGAAATTCAAATCAACATTCACATCATCTTCAATAATGGAGGACAGTGTAAAAGTTAAATTCCTCTCACTAATGAAATCTTGCATTGCCAACAACACAGTCCTGCAAATGTTTCATAGGAGGCGATCCGTCTGTTTCCTGGAGGCCTCTGTTAGGGACTGCGGGCGCAAGCCGGGCGCGACTGCGCAGAGAGAGGCTCCATGTTTTCAGTGGATGATATTCAGCACAGCAGGAGCATGGACTACAGTATCTGCATGTAGCCACATGGTGGCAGTATTCTGTTGTGAAACTGCAATAACACTTAAGTGTGTCTCTGATTTACATTGACTGTTGTTGATATTGAACAGGAAAGGTTACATTTGCTGAAAAAAACATGTTGAGTGACAAATAATTTTGGTTTATGCCTCAGGTTTTATATTTCTCATGTTTAATTTGGGTTTTTATCCTGTGGATGAGTTAGTTATGGAGAGTGGTCCAGTTCCTGGTAGAAGGAGGGATTCAGTGATATTCACCCCAGTACCAACATTTGGCAGGGGCAGATTTCTGTTTACCCCAGAGTCATCTAATCCTAAACTCAGCTTTGAGAGCCTAGTGGCTGGAGATGACACCTTAGGTGGACCATCTGGCTGTGGGATGGGGCCCAGTATGGTTGAGGCAGTGGGCAACTCAGTGGCAGATCCTTCACTGTTAAATGTTGTAGTTAGATCAGAAACTGAAATCACAGATGGTAATGACAATGATGATTTGGAGTCTGATTATCAGAGTGTATGTGAGGAGAGAGAGCTTAGACACAGATCCATCCTCCAAAACATTCACATCCTGATACCACATAATGAACTGTTCTATGAAGATGTAACCCTGGGTAGTAAAATGACAGCAGGGCTATGCTTGACAGTGTGTCAATGGCCTGCACCCTGAGCTCCAGTGTAATGTCCCAGTTGTTACAGCAACCCACCTTGGAGCCCAATGATGTTGTTTTGATTGGATGTGGTGGCTCAGAAACAATACAATCGGGCATGTGTGACCTGGAAATGGAGGTTCATGGCTGCAAGCTGGTCGTGCCGACACTGGTGGTTGATGGCCAGGGCGAAAACCTAATCATGGCAGCAACCTACTAAGGTACTTGGTCCATCACCGTAAGCTAAAAAGTGGTTTGCTGGCCAACGACGCTGCCATCCGGTAGCAACTGTGACTTGCGGAGACAGTTCAATTTGATGGCAGGAGTAGAGGTGTCTATGGAGAACATCCCTAACAAGGTTGGCACTGTCAAAATAAAGAGAGCTGTCACCCTGGAGGCTGTGACTGAGCACATGGTCTGGGGCAAGCTAGAGCAAACGCGTCGTGTGTCGGCTGGCAGCATAGTCGTCATTGAGCCTACAATTCCTAGATCAAGGCCAAGATCAGCCATAGTTTGGAGGAACCCCTTAGCCAAGACTATCACTCTGAGACGACATTCAGAGCTGCACGACTTTCCTGTGCAGACATTTGCAAGACACACACATCTGACTGTACATATGACTGTAAATTACGCACGAACGCACCGGCGTAAAACTGTCAGGGTGTGTTCCTCTCCTTTATACCAGTTCACAGTAGATATAGACAGATATCTGCTCACTACCCTTAAAGAGTTATGAATTATGATTCTGAAATTCACACACTTCTCACTGACAAGTGTGAGTAACTCTGAAAAAAATCAGCTCTCAAAGTGCTGTCCAGCCCGAGTTACCATGTATCGCATGGTTTTAAAAATTAAAAAGTAATTAATTCATTAAGGTCCCAGCGTATCTATCTGTCTATCTTTCTATCAATCTGTCTATCTGGTCTATTTCCCTGGGCTTTTATTTCGACATGGTTACTTTACTTCCACGTCACGTGACCTTCCAGATTCATTTTTTCACTATTTTCCATTAAATCACATAAAGAATAGGACATGAACAAAATTCGACCATTATTTAGAAATTGGTTTTCTCAATTTTGGTTTAAAACCAAACATTGGATCATAAAAAAAAATGGCTCTGAACTTCCGTTTTCTCATTTAATGGTTTTAAAACAAGTAAATGAGTAAACAAGTTGTTTTCTCGTTTTTCATGCAGTTCAGTCCCCCTTATAGTACTTTCATACCCTGACCCTTTTGGACAGAGGACAGTGAACTTTTGGTTATTTTCTCAAAAACACTTTTTGTCAATTGTTAAATTCAGTGTAGCTTTCTTTGTTTTTAAATTGTTGTAGATTTTTGGCTCGCCAAGCTAATAAAGCAATTTTCTATCAAATCACACAGCAAAAAAAATGTGCATTGCACTGCTGCAGCCTTCGTGCATGTTTGATATCACAGATATGTCAGGAGGTGTCGAACCTGCTGAGTGTGCTGCAGCAAACATTGTACTTACACTGATAATTTTCACATTAAAAGTACACTGCCATTATTGCAGGTGTCACGTAAAGACCTTAACAAGGTTATAGGCTGAAACTGAGTGTATATAATCTGACAGTCCGTCAGTCTCTGGAATGATTAGTCTATTCTGATTTTGTTTTATTTGTACATGCAGGATTTATTATATCTTTTTGTCTTGTATGTGTTTTCATGTGAAGCACTTGGTGCTTATAATTTCTTTCTTATCTTAAGTACGTTGGGTTGTATTTCTTGTATGAAAGGTGCTATACAAATAAGGTTTATTATTATTATTATTATTATTATTATTATTATTATTATTATTATTATTATTATTATTATTATTATTATTATTATTATAGTTAATACTGCATAATCTACACTGCCCCACATTTGACATGTACCTCCAGATCTTTCAGGGAAGTAAATGCAGCAGAGGAAAGCTGACGTAAGAAGGAGGTTTTAAGCCTTTAACTGATGAGGAAAATTTCTGTTAAGAAAATGGAAATCGGACTTTGTGGCAGGGAGGAGATGGAGGGCAGGGGAGTGAAGTGACAAGAAGAGTGAGAAAGATACACTAATGCACCTTGGCGAGATGCTGTGTGTCTGGGAATTCACTCACTGACTCCTGCCCTGAGGGTTGTTTATGGACCCGCCTGGAGCGGCCAAGCTGGCAGAACACGTGGAAGGAAAAAGTGCTCTCACTGCACAGCTGTCCCAGTGCAGAGGGTCACATGAGCTATCTCAGCATCTATGCGTTCCATATGGTAACCAACACAGGAGAAATGGCACAGATGCATCATGGGAGTTCCTTAGAAACCCCAATGTCTCAGAGAGAAGATGATATGAAGTTTTCCAGAGGGTTGAGAATATATCGTATGTGAGGTTATGGGTTTTTGATCCAGAGTGTATGTGTGTGCAGACGTTTGCTTTTGGCTGTTTATTGAGTTGGCTTTGTTACTGCTGAGATATCATTTTTCGGTGTGTAGATTTATGGCTCCTGTGTGCCAATGGGTGACGCGGCTGCTGCTCGGTGCTAAGTTTGTTTTATTTCAGACACTCCGGCACTCTGCTCCCGCAGAGATCAGAAATGTAAAATATTATTTAAACTCAGCTAGATTTCCAAATATTTTCATGTAATGACATCACTACAGGAAACTAATCCAATAATAGCTGTGATTCTGCTGAAATTAGTTGATTGTGCCACAAAAATGTAGCACTTTGAAATGCTGAATCTGATAATTACTGGTCGTTACAGGCCTGTTAAAGCTGGGCATGATTTCTTTCAAAAACATGGAAAGAAGGCAATGAGGAATCTCAGAGGGAATTACCCGAAAATTAGCAAGAAATTAGGAAAAAGTTGTAGGAAAAAATCGAAAAAGAAAAGAAAAAGTAAATAAATAAATAACCCATTAAAATCTGCTCAAAATGATAATAATTCTGTAAAATGATTTTAAATGTATTTTGAGTGTGTAATTATCACTACTGTAAATATAGTTATCGGACATTCCCCAAAAAAAGAAAGAAAAAAAATAAAGAAAATGCAATAAAAAACAAAAACAGACAAATAACAACCTTAAGAAAATGCCAAAACAAAAAGACAAAAAGGGGAAATAGGGAAAAATGAATGTAATAATATGCTGGGGTTTTTTCTGTGACATAATTTCAAATATATAAGATTTGTATTTTCTGGACATTTTTCCTATTTTTTATCATATCTAAGACTCACCTTAAACATTTTATCTTATTTAATTTTATTTTATTAATAGCATGTTAAGGGACTTTTCTTGCCAAGCTGCACACTGACTTTTTTTGTTCCATATTTTTGAAAGAAATAGCACCAATTTACTCAGGCTTAAATACTTGCGAAAGGCACCTGAAAGCAGCACAAAGAAAAATGATGTCGCTACAGATTTTTATTAATATTTCCCCATCTTGGAAATATGATTTCAGTAGTAATGGCTCAAATGAGCTTGGTACAAAATGGAGAAGTCCCTGAGAGACTACCTGAAGTTCTAGCAGGAGCTAAGAGTGTCTGACAGAGAGAAGAGGAAAGACTGAGGAGAGCAGTGCAGGGTGAAGTCCACAGGAGAAGAAATTAAAAAGAGCTCGTAATCACGCAGCAGGAATGCAGTCAGTGTGCGCTGTTAAACTCTGTCTAAGCCCTGGCTGCACTTCACTGTCTCAGCTCTGCTCACAAAGCTCTCTTTGTTCTGCTTCTTGTAAAGAAACCCCCCTCCCTGACTCATTCTCCTCTCTCTACTCCTGATTCCATCCCTTCTTTCCCCTTGTTGGTCAACGTCCACTTTCATATTTTGGCCCTGTCTGTGTCATTTCTGGCATGATATTACTCAGAGACTAACAATGAGCATATCAGAAGTCTCCAGAACAGTGACGTAACAAGCAGACAAGCGGGGTCAGAGTATGAGGCTGATAGCTGAAACACAGGTGGAGGATAGAACTCTCTGGAAAGATAAAGTACAGACTGCAGGAGCCATAAACCATCAGACCAGACTATGTCAGTGTGTTGTCTGGGAGCAGCTGAGGACAAGCGATAGAGTTTTTGATGAGTAATGCTTCTGCGCTGCCTACAGCGTGATGCTTTATAGCGCGGCTGTGTGACCTCTCACATGCTCTTCATGTAGTGTTAGTTAGTGTGGGAGTCAACTGGTGTAAAATAGGGATTTCTCCTCCTCCACAGAGCAGCTGCTGCTCTGTATTCCCAACACACGTCCGCTTCCACACGTGTGTGTGTGTGTGTGATGTGAAAGGGAAAGAGCATAGGCACCACAGTAAACACTCACAGCTGTAAACGTTCATATCGAGGTGTCATGTGCGATTGCAGTGCAGCTGCTTAAAATTCTTAGCTCTCTGGCTCTTCCAAGAGTGCTCAAACAAATATGTATAATAAAATGAGAATACATTTTAAATAAAATTTAAACTACATAAATTAATTAATGATAAAGTGATAATTCTGGATTTTTTAAGTACTTAGATGATGTATTACATTGCTATGATGTATTACTAAGCTCTGAATGTCACATACAGATCCATTAAAGTTCCACTACATGTAGCCCTATTTTCTCCTTCTTTCCTTTTTTTTTTACTGCATCAAATTGCATCTTAAATGTATTTTTTTTTTGTACTGGTGTGTTGCGTTGCATTGCAATAGGATGCAATGCAATACAATGTCCCAGTAGGGAAATTTGTCTTGGACTCAGTGCTGCACAGATAATGCCTACACAGTTACAAACAATAGTCACACCATTCCATTAAATTCACAATAGTCTAAACAAAACAGTCCAAAACTCCAAATGTGGATAGAGTCAAATTGTGGAGTCATGAGTGTGCCAGTTAAGTGTTTTAACATACTAACCAGAAATATGTCTTTTGCATGAATTTGATTGGCCACTGCAGTGTGGTGGCATTGCAGTGCGTTTAACTTTTTACTGGCCCATTCTGTTCTTCACAGTAAGAGGAGAAAGACTGCAGAGAGCAGACAGAGCTCACAAATTCAGGCTGTGACTGAGTTTAACCTGCAGAACTGCAAGGGCAGGTGAGGTCAGGCTCCCATGGCTAAACTGCTGTGAGACTCAAGTGCATGCAGAGCTGTAATGGCTCTTCTCTGTAATTTAACAGTTTGATTTGATTATTGGTGCATTTGTGTTGGGCGGTGGCCTTTTAGAGGAGGGGGCTAATTAGGACTATTATGTAAGACTTCAAACATGTCCGGGCACAATGGTGGGCCAGTGCTGGGACGTGTTGTAATGTCAGGCACTCTCACGCTGCCTTCCACTCACTCCTAACCTCTCTGTTCCAAGATCTGTTCCCAAACAGTCCTACAGATAAACTGCTGTACTGCAGAAGCCTTCCTGTAAGAAGTAAAGCTGTTAACTCTTTGAAACCTGAAGAGTTTGGTTTGATTTCCTTCAAACACATGAGTAGAACATAATGATGAATTAGTAAAAAAGTTACATGAAAATCACCTGAAAATAGGCAATAAATAAATTAATCACTAAACCGAGGCAGTCACCACTCAGTCCACTACAACTGTGCGACAACACAGCACTGCATCTGCTCGTGTAGAAGCTGTGATGGTGTGTTTGTGCTCTATTGTGAGGCAGCGCAGCATGGAAATGAAACGCTAAATTCAAGCTTCAGCACAGAAGAGGCTGCTGTTCAGCAAGACTCTGTGTTTGAGGGTGTAAACAAACATGTGTCTTGCTGGAACTGTTTGGCTGGAGGTTACTGTTTGCTTCATTCAGATGTGGTGCAGACAAAGGGCCCCGCAGGGTTGAAGCTCACAGGCGTAGTTGTAGACTTTGGGGGTCAAACTCCACCATGTAGTGTTGGAGTTCAGGGGTCAGAGGTTTACTTTGTGTGTTCCCAGGTTAGTGCCATGTGGTATGATGTCATTGACATTGCAGTGTTGCATGAAGTCAATAAGTGTTTCTGGATGCCTTGGGACAGGACTTCCTAAATACCTGGTATTTACAGAGAAACCTGTGTCATTTCAATTGGACTAACATGTTAATGTGTCTTTTGAAAGCACAGTTTTAGTCAGACTAACACAATAATTTGACTTTCTCTAACATCATGTAAACGTCCTGACTGGCCTCAGGCCTATCTGACCTGATGGGTGACTGTATGTTAGACTGAGTATGTCTGTGTTTGTGTTCTGAATCTTTTCTTGGAAATTTGGAGACCTTGGATGAGGGTAAAGATCCAGACCTGCAGCTAATCAGAGTCCAGCTTGGATTCAGCTATAACCTGACCATATCTATGGACTGGACTGACCAAACACTGCTGTATGCGCAAAGAGAAGCCATCCAAAGTGTCTAATCGATTTGTTTTGTCATTTTGACTTTCTAATTCTTAATTTAATTCCTTAATTCTATGTTAGTAACATGTGTTGTGTATATATATTGGAACTTCCTAAATAATACTTTTTTATTTTAAAATAAATCTTCACACACACGTTTTTGCAGTGTGTTAGCAACAAGGTGTTCCTGAGACTGTTTAAACAGAAGAGTTGTAATTTTACAGTTTTAATAAAAAGGCATGTGTTTGTGAAGCACCAAGCACACCTCTGATGAGACTCTGATTATTTTGCATGAGTTGTGTGAGAGTTAGTAAGTGGTCGTTAAATGCGGACCCCTGTGATTCTGCAAGAATTTTTGTTGATTCTTTGTTAACCGTGGAGGCATGAAAATTTCACAACATTAACGTAAAATGGTTGAGTAACTGATGCTGAAATGATCACTGTGTGAGTGGACTTTTCCTTTACAAAGTGCAGGAGGCAGCCATGGGACAGAGGAAAGTGGCCGAGCTTGTTTCACACATCAGCTGCTTCGGCACACAGCGGCCTGACTCAGCTGCTAATTCTCCGGACTGACCATGACCCATCGGTCCTGCTGCTCATTAACAGGCTCAGGCAGGCTGTTGCCATGGCAGCCGTTCCCATGACTTGTGTTCCCATGGCCAAGAGCCTTCAGGGGAAGTTTGGCCAGTTATCTCAACAATGGTGTTTTTTTCTGCTGGTTCCTATTGGTCTGTCTGTTTTAAGAGCATGAAGTCACTGCATGCAATTACATACAGCTTGCAGTAGTGTGTGTGTGTGTTTGTGTGTGTGTGTGTGTGTGTGTGTGTGGAGGGCTTTAAAGTTTGGTGAAAAACAAAAACAAAAAGCACAGAGTATGAATTTACTTCGTTTTTATTCCCAGAGATGTGCTTGTCATCATGACCAGTTTCCCCCACTGTGTCCTTCTTTTAGCGCTTTCACACACAAACACACACACAGACACACACACTCACAAACAGACCTCTGTCAGTTGTAGTTCAAGGACTGACATCTTCTCGCAGGTCACCTGATAACCTCTCTCAGATGTGCGGTCCCTTTCCAAAAGCCTGCTGGGGGTCAAACTGAGCCAAATTACTAATCTCAGACCCTTCACTTCTCTGGGCTGCACCTGTCCCTAGGGCAGAGGGCAAGCAGGCTGCAAAATGTGGGAGCACGCTGTGCATATCATGGGGCAGCACTACTGCATGCACTATCACCGTCAAGGTCAGTAGTTGTGGTTAAAGAAGGTTTGGGGTATAAAATCTACAATTCTACAATTGCGTAGAGATTATGGCCTCCTCTCAACCCTTCACCTACCTCTGAACTGCTAAAGAGATGCAGCACGGTCTGCAGTAAGTTCAAAGTCACAAATTTTCCATTTTGTTTGTTTACATGAGACAGAAGAACAAATACAAAGAGCAGAATAAAAATACAAAATATAGAGTCATTCTTGATAACTACAGACCAGTGTTTTACTTACCGTTTTTAAGCAAAATTTAAGAAAAACTTGTTTTACTCAGCTAAATGATTTTTAAATAAATGCAATATTTTACAAAAATCTTAATCTGGTTTTAGGACAAACCACAGTACAGAGACAGCACTGTTAAAATTGTAAATGATTTCAGGTGTAATGTGGACATGAAGAGACCTTCTGTCCTGGTGCTACTGGATCTAAGTGCTGTTTTCGATACAGTAGATCACCAAATTATTTTAAACAGACTCCACAACCTGCTCGGCCTCTCTGGCCGAGCAGGTTGTGGAGTCTGTTTTAACTGGTTTTTCTCCTATCTCACAGATAGAGAATTTTTGGTAAGTGTGGATACCTGCTCCTCGAAGAACTATAGAATAAACTGTGGTGTGCCCCATGGCTCAATTTTGGGCCCCATACTTTTTAATCTCTGCATGCTCCCACTTGGAAACGTCATCAGGAGGCACGGCATCAACTTTCACAGTTATGCTGATGATACACAGATATATTTCTAAGTGTCCACTCGATGTCCTTTTTAAATGCATTTTAGACATCAGGTCCTGGATGGCAGAGAACTTCTTACATCTCAACCAGGAAAAACATTAAGTTTTAATTATTGGTCCTGAAATTCAGAGAGAAAGTGGTAACAAAACTACAGACATTGTTTTTATCACAGCAAGTAAACAACCTGGGCGTCATCTTTGACTCTGAGCTTGGTTTTATTTCACACAATAAAAACACAACAAAAACGGCATTTTACCATCTCACTATCTGTCGTCCAAAAATACATAAAAACATCATTGTATAGTGTGTCTCTCAAAATATTATCAAAACATCTTTGTATACTGTCACTTGAAAAAATATATAAAAACATCATAGTAGAGTATGTCGTCCATAATCTCATAAAAACATCATACTATAGAACGCTGATCAAAACATCATAAAAATGTCAAACTTGTATGTCACTCAAAATATAAGAATGTCATAATATACCTTTTTTGTCCAAAAAAATGTCATTCAAAAAATCATGAGAACCTCATGGTAGAGTATGTCTCTCAATATACCAAATGAAACATCATAAAACATCATAGTATAGTATATTGTCCAGAATCCCTTCGATAAATGGCTATTATTCTTGGCGCACTTCCTGGAGGCCTGATTTGCCTTATTTAATGTGACTTTCGGTATAAACCATGCCTGTGTCCAGTCTGCTACCCCCAGATAAAGAGACACAACACAACCTCTTACAGATAACAGCATTCAGTATTGTTTGACACTGTTGAACACACTTTGTGGAGCATCCTCAGACATTTGTCTCTGTGTTCAGCGTAGGATGTGTTTGATTTATGTTCTTTTGAACTTACGTTTCCTTGTAACTTGCGTCAGCCTGATGCTATCAGCTTATAATTCAACTCATGGATAAACTGAGCTGGGTGTATTTACTCTCTCAGACAGTCTTGGACAGGCAGTATAAATGTCATCATTTTATTTGTCAGCTGTAATCTTCCCCTCTGAGCAGCTGGAATGTGTTCCAGTGAAGTGTGGCCAGCAGATATGCCGAAGATTCAATCTTTTTCCTAACAAAAAGCAGTTCTCATGTGTCCTCATTTTCTTCTCCTGTGCTCATCATCATCCCATCTTATAAACATGCATGTTTTCATTACAGAGAGTCCGCCTTTGTTTGCTGCCCTCCTTTTTAGTTAGGAGAAGAAAAAAAAACTTTAAAGTCTGTTGCAATGACAGCACCAAACTGCAGTGCCTTTCTCTTCCCAGCAGCGCTGTGACTCATGTCTGAAGTCATGCATGTATCCTGGAGAACTTCAACAGTTCACTCCCTGGCTGCTCCATGGCACCTGAACCCAGCTGTAGAGACACATTTGCCCTGCTCGGTTTAACTAACTGTTCTGTGTCATTGCAAAATAGGGTGTCTGAGGCAAAAGTTACGGTTTACATCCATGTCTGTCCAGACTCATATGTAGCCATCACAGCAGGCATGGACTTTGCTAAAAAAGAAGCTACAAGTTCTAAGATGTTCCCTCCAGCAGCACAGAAGATCTATACAATCAGTTTCAAGGTGGACACCCAAGAATTGTGTCATCAGTTCAGTTTCTGACCAAATGTCTCCGCTACTGTTGCTGAGTAATGGTGTTGAATAAAGGCCAGGAAAGTGTTTTTGAAGAACATTATTATGTCACAGTTAAGCTGATGTTATGGCTATAACATGGCATGATTTATCATTGTATCCAATTCAACACATGAAAGACATTTTTTGTCATAATTAGCATATGAATTCTTGAATAATGGCTCAAAACATATTTTGTTATGTTACAGTGACCTTTGACCACCAAATTCAAATCAGTTCACCTTTAAGCCCAAGTTAACATTTGTGCCAAATTTGAAACAACTCCCTCAAGGCCTTCTTGAGATATTGCATTCATGAAAAAAAAAAAAGTACAATGACCTTTGACTATCAAAATCTAATTACTTCATCCTTGAGTCCTAAGTGGACATTTGTGCCAAATTTGAGAAAATTCCCTTCTGGCTTTCTTGGCAAAACATGTTCATGAAAATGAGAGGGAGGGAGGTCGCAGTTATTTTGACCATTGACTGAAAAATTTAGTTCATTGTGAAGTTTAAGTGGACATTTGTGCCAAATTTAAGGAAATTACTCGAATGCATTCTTTACATGTTCACAAGAATGAGACAGATGGACAGAAAACCCAAAAACAAAAAGCCTCCAGCGATGTGTCACCAGCGCTGAGGCATGAAAACCTGATAGATTTAGTTTCATGGCTGATTTGTTCAGGTTTCAAAGGGTTTACAGGTCCAGTTATGATATGAAAATGATTGAGAAAAACTGTAAATGAATCAAGAGCCCCTTTGATTTTCAGTTAAGGGTCCCAGATTTAATAAATATAGGCCCAGAATTGGACTCGTCTCTGTCTAAAGTACCAGAGTCAGAGGTCTAATAAATGTTGAATTTTCCTGCCAACATTTTCAGATATTTCTCTGCGTTTATTTTCTCCTCAGCTCTACCAACAGCACACGGGGTTAGAGAAACAGCAAGGGGAGTGCAATGAGTCCACAGGCTCACAGCTGGATTATAGGCTGGGAGGTAAGCAACACAAGAGATGTTGTTTGGTTCAGAGGTCAGAGCAACTCTCTCCTCTGAGCCTGTGTTTGCTGAGCTGAGCCTCCAAAAATCTACTTTCTGTGCAATCTGTAAATGTAAACATAATTTACATTGCTCACATGGCTTAGTATTTATATTGCTTAGTATTTTTGATTCTACACACTATGTGTGTATTTTACAACTCTGTGCACAATTATCCTGCGCAGCGATCAGTATGAATATACCCATATATCCATATCTCTCTCATATATATGTACAAGTGTATATACTGTAAATAGTCTTGTGTGTATAGCCCTGCCCTCTTAGTACTTTATATTTCATATTGTGTCATATGTTTATATTTTTAAATTCTGATAGGTGTATACACATTTTCTTTTTTTTAGCTTAATTTTATAAGCATCCTACTGTCACCTTCTCCTTCCTCTCTGTGCTGCTTGAGCTGCTGTGAAAAGTGAATTTCCCCCGTTGTGGGATCAATAAAGTTTTATCTTATCTTATCTTTTCTCTGACAAAATAAGGCTGGAACTAACGGTGGAGGCTTGGTTTATCAAAGATCCCTCTGACATGTTTTAAGACACATAAATACACTGCTTTAACTCTGGAATGGCTTTACCGTAGAAAAGTCCATTTTTAATGTACTGGAGGCAAGATTTCACTGCACAGCTGGGATAAGTACTACCAGGACCCTTACATTTCTACATATCCCAATAAAGTAAAATTTTTAGGCCTCAAGGCTGACACTGGCTGTTGCCAGAGGTATTGTTTTCAAATTGTCCATCCGTCCATCCCATTGTTGTGAACTCGATATCTAGAGAAATTCTTGATAATTTCTTCAAATTTGGCACCAGGGTTCACTTGGACTCAATGATGAACTGACCTGACTGGTGGTCAAACGTGAAGGTCATTATAGCCTCATGTCAGTCTCATTCTTATGAACGCAATATCTATAGAAGGCCTTGAAGGAATTTCCTCATATTTGGCACCAATGTCCACTTGGACTCAAAGCTGAATTGTTTGCATATGGTGGTCAAAGGTCAAGGACCTCACAAAACATGTTTTTGCCCCTACTTAAGAATTCATGTTAATTGTGACAGAATTTCACATAAATGTCTAATAAAATCAAATTTTGATAATTACATTTCATATCCAAAAGGTCAATGCAAAACTGTGACAACTTCTGTCCACTATTCAGCATATCTCAGAGACAGAAGGACGAGGACTTTGTCCACTTTGTATTTATATATCTTCTGTGTGCCGGAATACAACTGCAAGGCGGTAAATACTACTTTTTGTCTAGATCTGGCTATAAAATGGCTCAAATTTAGGCATCATTGACTGGAGAGGTTTCAAAGGATATTTGGATATTTCTGGAATTTTAGAGACATTTCTTGAATTTTAGGACATTTCTATGATTTTAGGATTTTCTCCTAAAAACCACTGTCATCTCCACAGTCTTGAGCAGGTTCAGCGGATGTAGTGTAGTCCCATGCTGACTGCGTCATCCACCGATCTGTTTGCCAGATCTGTAACCACATTTAAGAAATATGACAAATAAATCTACCTTGTACCTTTTTAAGGTCGTCTGCCAGTCTGCGGTTTCCCACAGGTAGATGGAGTGGTCTCCTGTAGGTGGTGACGTCCTGCAGCCCTCTCCAAACTGATGCAGGCTCGTTGGCTGAGAAGCTGTTAAGTAGCTTCACTCTTAACGCCTTTGTCAGATTGTGTCTGGACAGTTTTGTCCAGTTGTTTGTGAAGTTGTTTGCACGTGCTAGTTTACCTCAACATGTACACCTCTACAGAATGCATCACTCCACCAGATTTGTTTAAAACGCTTTTAAAAAAATTAATGATGTTTCATTTTCTACATCATCTTAAATGTCAAGACTAGACAAATATTACTCAATTCTGTCAGCAGCAGATGTGGCACATTCAGGGATTTTTTTGTACTACATCACAAAATTCACATACACATTTAATATAAATACATATTTTATTGGTTTTAACTGCAATCTGTCATTACAAAATAAACCATGAATAAAACGACTGTAGTAACAGCGACGGCTGCTGCACAATACATTCAACAGTTGCTTCTCATGTGTCAATGTTAACCTGTTAACCTCGAACGTACAGGAATACATTTTAGACTTTAATCTGCTCTCTGCTAGAAAAATATGAAGGCACAACATGTGGGAATCCTGGAATGTATTTAGAGGCACTTTCATGGGCTAAAGTGGTCAAAAATAACCTTTATGTCATCGTCACCATCGTGATGACTCAAAGTGCTAGGTAAGTCTGTGCGTGATACTGTGGGACAGGCATGCTTCCATCACCTTTCAAAACAAGAGCTTCAAATGCTTTAGTCACAGGCTTCAACTGATTCAGTGACTTCAAAAACCAAATCATGCCAGAAAAGGACTCTGAAGGACTGCTCCAGAGTCAGTTTACATTCTAGAGGAAGAAAGAAGTTAATGAAAGCTCAGCTTCTGGAAATGTCATATTTAGTGAGATGCAGGTGGGAGATGTAAACAGGGTTCAAACACACATTCTGTTCCAACATTTTAAAGTTTTAACACATTTTGAATTGAAATAAATTCAGTAAATCAAAATGAAACATCATTTTTGAATATTGCGCTCCGGGCTGGGCAATAATGTGTCAATGTGACACTAGATATCTTTGATTTAGGGTATTGTGTTGTCTTTTCCTGGTTTTAAAGGCTGGATTACAGTTAAGATGTCATTTTCTGAATTTATTACATTATATCCACATTACTGATGAATACATTTCGAAAATCTCATTGTTTAAATGTTTTGTGAAAGCACCAACTGTCACCCCTACAATATTACCACAATAGAGATTTTTGGTCCAAAATTTCGGAATATTTCATTGTCTACGCATCATTAAGCCCTAATTTGTGCTGTTTATTATTGTTTGTGTGTTATTCATGTAGCAGATTGTTATCGAGGGATATTGGTGTCTTTGAAGAAAGCAAATAAACCAACACTTCGATGCAATTTTTCAAACCCTTCAACCCTTTGAAACATAAGCAAACTGGCTTCAAAAACATGAGAAGACAGGAAGGAGCGACAAAAGAAGAAATTATCAAAAAAAAATGTAAAAAGTATAAGAAAATTACCAGAAAATAAGTATTAATAAAAGTAAAGAATTACTTGAAAATGTATTTTTAGAAAAGCACCAGTAAATTACCTGGAAAAAAATACTTAAAATCCTGTGACATAATTTTAAATATTTAATTGTGAGGTATAAACACTTTTCCATAGTTTTTTAAAAAATAATGTTCTAAATCTACACATTTCTTACAGTTTGTAGAACATTTCTTACCAAGTAGCTTGTTTCCTCTTCTCCCATGTTTATAAAAAAATTAAATCAGTTTGCTTAGGGCTTAAAGGTTTTAACACTTGGGAAAGGCATCTGAAAGTAGCACAAGGAAAGTGATGATGCTCCTGGTTTTAAAGGGTTAAAACGAAACCTATAGTCAATAAATGTGGATATTTATATACATTCACAGTTAATGTCACGCTTTAGACACACCGTGGGTGTAGAGAAAGAGACAAATCACTCAAGACACAGCAGCTATGATCTCCGGAGCTGCAACACCACACAGCTGCTTGCTGTGTATGTTGGTCATAAGAACCCTGTTAACCCTTCACCACCTGCACCCTGAGTGCATTCATACTTTGTCCACACCCCAAACAACCACATGCCACTAGCTTAGTAACCTGATTAGTTTGCAATTACTGCATTAAGCTTTTTTTTACCATTTGAACTTAATTATGGCAGCTGCAGAACCTCATCCCTCCACTGAAAAGACTGTCACGCACTGGGACATCGACTTCCTGTGCGCCTGTGCCTTCAGACTGCCACCTCCACCTGCAGTCCCACACGAGGGAGGAGCGGACAATAAATAAACTTTTGTGTTTTAAATTAAGATTTCAAAATAAATCAAGTGTTACAAAACATGTCATTGCAGTGTAATATATTAACTGTGGAAAAAAAAAATAACACAAACAGGTCTTCACAATCTTGCGATTAATACGGAAGATCATAATTTCACATAAAAGAAAAATATATATTCTATTGTTTCATTAACCAGATAAATACAAAATAAAAATGCTTAAGATCAGCAATAAATACATTTTGATAAATAAGCAGTGACAGCCAGAGCCCTTACTCATAAGGCTCTGGGAAAAAAACTAGACATAATAACAATAATAATATAATAATGAATATGGTGGAGTTAACAGGAGCGTGTTTGATTTGAGACAGCTGACTGAGACGTCACTTCAGACAGAGAATTGATCTGTGGGAGGCTGGACAGGCTCGACTGCTGGCCAACATGATCAAAATAATGCAGCACTGTTTGAACTCCAGAAATAAATATGGCAAATTAAAACGAGGAATCTGTCAACTGCTGTAAACGCTGTGTGCTGGCAGTCTGTTAAAGAGACAATTCACCCAAATCTAAAAAAATTAAAATTAAAAAAAAAAAACATTTTTCCTTGGGAAAATGTTGGCACAATTTAAAAAAAAAACTGTAGCCCCTACAGTGTAGTGTCCCTGTGACTCTGCTACTACTTTGTGCAAAAGGGAAAAATGTTGCTTTTTAATGTATTTAAACAAAAATCTTTAATGCTGTGAGCAGAACACCTCCTCTGTCTATGGACGAAGAACACTCCAAAAAGGGACAAACACAACCAAGACTATTGGCATGGCGACAGACTGAATCACTGTGACGCTGTAATAACAACAATAACAACAACAATCACTTGCTTGCTTGGTTTTTGTACTGTGTTGCTTCGACGTAGCATTGTTGTTAAACCAAATCTACCGGCACAGAAGCTAAATGAAGTACTGTTTTAGAGGGGGTTAATAACTTCATCAGAATAAGCTATATTTGGAATATTTTCTCTACTTCACCTTGCATGCTAATCAATCAAGGCACTGGTACACCAGCAACTTCCATGTTCTGCGATTTAAAATTGCTGTGTTAAAAAAAAAACACACATTACATGATGCTTACTGTTTTGTTGTTTTTAAATATGTACATTTGTTTATGCATTATGACGTAACACTATCTTGGACCAAATGGGGGCCTGAAACGCAGCTGCTGGACAGAACTATGTGTTAATTTGTGTTTTTTAATCTGGTGGAAGTATTTTTCAGACTTTCATAGGTCATGTGATGCTATGGCTATGTGCTTGTCAGCAGGAACTGGCTCCCTCATGATGCAGCAAGAGCTACAAGAGCTGTTATTGCATCAAATAACTTTTCAAAAGTTGAGTGGATCATCCGGAAGTTTGGAATCCATAATTCAACCTGTGAAATCGTGGACTATCACCTCCCAGAAAAGACTCATGACCTTTCCTTTTTATAAGTATTTTCCTTGATTTCTACCCAGAAGTTATTGTAATCAAACACTGTGATTCAGTCTATACAAGCATGCCACTAGAAGTAATAGTAATAGAGAGAATACGTTTTCTGGTAATTTGGGTGAAATGACCCTTAAACTCAATTTTCAACCTCAGAAATCTTTCAGATTTAAAGATTCAAACCCTTGATGCTTTAAGATTAAGTCTCTGGTGAGCAAATAGAGAATAACAACTGACCACCTGCTCAATACAAGGCACATAGCACCAGCTTGCCAGGCTGAGTGAAGGAAGGCTATCTGTCAGCGATCAAACACGGTCACCATGACACGCCAAAGGAACAGGCAACTGGGCATGATTACAAGTGAAAAAGAAAGAAGACTGTTGGCCTCAATTTAACAACAACGCACTTTTACCGTTTGCTTCCTTTTGTTCACGGTGCTGATCCTTTCCAAATTGAACACTGAGTTGTCACACGGAGGTGTCGAGGTTGTGGCACAGGCAATCATAATAATAATGCAACAGCACAGAGACACCCTGTGCTGAGCACGCGCACGCACGCACACGCGCGCACACACACAGACACACAGACACACACAGACACTCCTGCTGCCCAGAATACGTCTTATTAAACTACTTTCACATTCTTTCACTATGGCACCAGTGCAGGCTGAGGCTGAGAGGATTTAGTTCTGAAGAATGGAAGAGACTTGATCTGGATTTCTGAAGTGACTCGCTGGCTACAATAATCCACACAGGTGTCTGCGTCTCCTGTAAACAGGGCCGAAAGGAGGAGGAGGAGGAGGAGAAGGAGGGAGTTGGGAAGTTGAATGGTCACAATCTTCCTTTCTCCCTCCCTTGCTGTTCCTCCCATCTGAGCCCGGGGATGCAGACGTGTTAATCATCAGACACAGAGAGCCGGCTGAAGATAGGGAGGCGGCGGGAGGCGTCCAGGAGCGGGGACTCGGAGCCGCTCTGGCTGCCCGGGCTGCTCTGCTCGCCCTCCTGGTCAGACATAGAGTCGGGCGGGCTTGGGGAGCTCTCTAACATCGGTTGGAAAAGGCAAGGGGAAGGTGGGGCCGGACCCTCAGACACAGGCGGGGGCCCAGAGCTGGGGCTGAACAGGTTGGCGAGCTCCTGGTTGGAGTATGGAAACGGGTTGCTCTGCCACTCCGTCAGGTCCTCGGTAGAGAACATGGGTGGAGGGGTGACGGAGGTGGGGCTGTCTTGGCGCCCGCTGGAGCTGGGGAAGCCGGCGAAGCTGAAGCTGTGCTGCAGCCTTGGGCGCTCCATCTTGTTGAAGGATGAGAGGGGCGGGGGCCCTCGGCGCTCCTCTGCGTTGTGGATGAAGTGGCAGCGGGGGCCGTACGGACAGAAGCCAATGGTGTGGAAGGTCCGGCACAGCTCGGTCTTGTACTTGGGGTGGCGGCTCAGGCTGCGCAGCTCGTGCATGCCGTGGGCGAACTGGCACTTGTCACCATACTTACAGGTGCCGTTCTCCTCAAAGGGCCGGCACAGCTCCGTCTTGTAGCGGCTTGAGTTGACTTGGCCGCTTCCACATGCCTGACTGTTGGGCCACAGCCGATCCCCCAGCTCAGAGTAGGAGCGCTCGCGGAAATGGTTCTCCTTGTTGTTGCCGCAGCCGCTGCCCAGCAGCACTGAGGGATCCCTTTTAAGGCTGTTGACAAACTGGTTCTGACTGAAATTTGCGTTGGGGAGGCTGATTGAGTGACGGCGCTGAAATAGCCCTCCTGCAGAGGGGGCCCCCACTGCTTTCCTGTCCAACAGGGACCCAGTGGGAGTGCAGGGGGAGAGTTTGGCACTGGAGCATGGGACAGACGTCAGCGGAGGTCCACCAAGACTGTTGTTGTTGTTGCTGTAGTTAAACATCTTACTGTTCTGTGGAGAGAAGAGTCAAAAAGCAGTATTAGTTTTGAACTGGAACTGGCTCCAGATTAAAACAAAATGGGCCACTAAGAAACAGAATTGAATTAAAAGAAATTGAAAATTATTTCAAACATGAAAAAAAGGGAAAGAAAGAACACATAAACATACACAAACAGACAGACATTTCCAAAAAAGGAGTGGGAAGGAGTGCAAACTTATGAAATACCACCCTTCTCCATCAGTTATTGAAAAATAATTGACATGCTTCTATTTTTATATGGATTGAATGTTCCTAAACTATATAAAATATATTTAACTATTTATGAACTGCAAACTATATATAACTATGTGTAAACATATTAACAGTTATTTACAGATGAAGAGGAAGAGATAGAAAAAGGAAGTAATACTACAAAATAGTAAAAAAGAAATAATTATACAATAAACCCTGTAGACACCTGGTGACTCTCAGTCCCCTTCTTTGCCCATGTACCTCATGGAAAATCATATTTTCATCTTTTTAAACTGGTTTCTGTTTGAACATTGCTTCAACTCTATTTTTAAACTATTCCAAAATTTGACAGCACAGAATAAATTACAAAAGCTTTTCAGAAAACAAAATTCTTGCCTTAGAGATTTATTCTCTTACTTCCTGAAAGCTAATTAAAATAAAAGTAGCTACATATGACTCGTGTGTAGTGTGCAACATGACAGAGCACTTCCTGCAGCATGTTATAAAGATGCATTTTTAATATATCAAAGATGCTTTAGAATCAGCAAGTGCTTCGGCTTCAAACATAAATAAAGGTTAAACTGACGACCTCAGCTTGGACTGATAGAGAATATGTTTGTTTCTTTTTCACCTTTGAGCCAAAGTCAAATAACAAGTGACTGTTGAGAATTAAAGGGATATTTGTGATTTAAAGAGTTGAATTATTGTGTTTGTCCGACTAGAACTGGACTTAAAAAAACATGTAAACATGTTTGTCAGCACCGGCCTCCCTCGGTGGTTAGGGATAGGGACTGTTCGTTACTTATTAGGGGAGAAGGGGTGCTGTGAAATGAGTCAACCATTTAAAAAAATTTAAGCACTAAGGAGGGATTTTTAATTTTGGGACATACAACTTGAAAAAGTAGTATTTTATATATATTTTCAAATAAAACTTCACACCCCTGTCCTCCGATAAATAAAGTACAGTCCCGGCACCGGCACGGAAGTTTAGCAATGTCCCGCTGCAGCCAGGGCTGCAGCAAAACATATTTTAGCCACCTAAAAATAAATAAATAAATAAATAAATAAATAAGTCAAAATCAGATTCATCGTTTATTATATTTGAATATTTTCTCCTCTTCAACAACAGCTGATGGAGGCAGCTGTAGCCGTTCAGCGGAGTCTGTGATGCATTCTTTATCAGAAACTGTTTATATAATATAGGTTTACTGCAACTAGCTAAAAGGGGGCATATCTTGATGGAGTCTGACATTCTTACGTCAATAAATCAGTTCTTCCCCGGTGATTGTATACTGGGACAAGGACATCAGTCAAATTAAATGGCCTAATGGAGCTATTACCATAGCGCCACTAAATTACGCGTATAAACGTAGTGATAACACTTTACTGTCTGTTTACATGGAAATTTGTCTTGCATTTCAAGCTCATCAATCCAAACAAACATTAGAATTCTGAATTATATTCTGAATTCTTACTCAAAATCATAAGCTGTAATTTAATAATGTAATTGATCAGCAGAATCTGAAAGTCTAAATGACAATCAAAGCCTGATTACAAGACTCTGAATGTAACTCACTCTTCAGTTCCCTTGATGAGAGTACAGGACAAGGTCCAAATGAATTGTGTCAGTCTTGTAGTTTAAGACTGAACAAATCACTTGATATTATTATAACTTGTCATAAAGGTATCTGTAGCTGTCTTTAAAAACAGAGGTTGAAAAAAACAATGCCCTGAAGCCACAACAGTGCATATTTCATTCTATGTTTACTGTATGTGTTGTGTAAGTGACAATTTTTGTAAAACAGACAGACAAGCAAAAATCTGCAAAGCATGTCAGCTACCCAAATTGGGTCAACCTTATGGTCTGTTGTAATAATAATGTGCCTAACATTATTCCTATGCAGCTCTTTAACGGTTCACATTTCATTGACTGACATACAGACAGACTAAAGATCAGGCAGCAGCTATGAATGTCAAGCTAATGGCCTCTATAGTAAATAACAGCAGTTTAGTAAATGCATGTGAGTTAAAATCGTGCCGATTGCGCAGGTGGACATGAAAACAGCTCATACGTTTCCTCACATGCAGCTAACGTGGCTGACGTGTTAAATATCTGTTGCAATTTAGTGACCTAACGTAAATGCTTTATAGCCGCGATGACACAATGACGTTTAACTGGTTAACTAGATGGCAAAGAAGTTAAGCTAACAAATAACTCTGGTTAATGGCTAACGTTACGTGCTGCTGTTAACAACTACACACAAGGGCGCGCGCACGCACACACACGCACACACACACACACACACAGTCACACTCACACACAAACTGGCTGGGCTTTCACTTTTAATGTTAACTTTTTTGTGTCAATAAAAGTTTACATTAAACACTGGCTACCTGTTAGTCAGTGTGCGTTACAGTGTTATTACCTTACAACCAACTCCATGCTACTTCGCGCCGACAAAGTTAGCGAAAAACTTATTTCTAAACGACATAAGTGCAAAGTTAACTAATTAAAACAAAAAAGAATGATGTTTAACGTTGACGAGACAGATATGTATGTCCCGTAACTAGTCAACAATCATGTTAGTGATGCCAGTTTCTGCCCTCAAAGCTAACATCTAACTTACCAAAAGTAGCTAGGCTAATGTTAGCATGTTTTCAACAGAAAATAAAAACTTAGTCGGCGTTTCCGCACAGAAACGCGTCGTGTACCTTGTTGGACGCTTCTCTGTACTCGAAGAAAGGTGAAATAATAGTCGCTGTCATGTTTGGTGGTGAAGAATGGCAATAAGAGCCAGTGGTTGGGTATGGAAGTCCAGGTTATGTGGTTTTCCGCCCCGTGGAGAGCCCCCTCTGCCGTGCTGCGGAGCTGCGCACTTCTTTTTCAGCAGGCGGTGGCCATGGCTGCTCGAGGGGCGGGCTTCCGGCTGACACGCCGCCGCAGACCGTGGACCTGGAGGGACAGAGACAGAGAGGACACAGAGGACAGCGCCTCTGCTGGACAAACACGTAAAATAAATATAAACTGTCTGTTTTTTATCATGGATGTATTATAAGGAAGTCTGTGACTAACCTTTTGAAAACTGAGCCACTTGACGTTATTTCTTTCATGGGTAAAATGCAATGAGCAATTTAACAAGAAGTGTCCAAAAATAAGCAAGAAATTAGCTAAAAATTACAAGAAAATTACTTGAAAATATGAGAAAAAGAAAGAAATATCAAAAAGCAAAACAAAACAGTAAGGTTTTTTTTCTGAAGCATTATTTTAAACACAGAAGATATATTTTCTGGACATGTTTTTCCTATGTGTTTTAGAATATCTATTAATCCCTGTCAGCTCATTTTTAGGCATTTTTTTTCCTCACCTTTTACTTTTTTTTCAAATTTTAAGGACATTTCTTGCTTAGTTGCTTGTGAAGGCAGCACAAGAAAACTGATGTGACTGATGTTAGAGGTAAAAGGAAAAAAAGAGAGGGAAAAACTACTTTAAAAGATATGTTTTTTTTCTCAAACATATTTTAAATATATAATTAGAAGATTTGTATTTTCTGGGTATTTTCCCTATCTTTCAAAAATGTATACTTATCACCCTTAGCTAATTTTCATACTATTTTCACCTTTCACATTTTTTTTGGTCTGACTCTGTGACTTCAGTCGACAGCGTAGTTAGTTTCAGAGGATGCCCATCACTGAAGCTAAATATGGACCTGTTTGCAGAATTGTGTTATTGTTGCATCAGTCTGCTTTTCATTTCCATGGAGCAGTAATCCAATTTCACCAAACTTTACTCACAGGGACTATTTTTATTATTTAAGCAACATGTCTCCTTTTACAGCCTCAAATCTGCCATGGCAATCTTCCCACCAACACGCTGTGCTCCATGAGATCCCAGAAACCTTGACATCCAATGCGGGGTGCCTGACTGTTGACATGGTGGTATTTTGCAACGCAAAGTACACTGCGGTTTATTTTTGAAAATCCTTGCCACCACAGCACAACTTCTTTTCCCCCTCTCGTGTTGTTTTTGTTCTGGGGGACTGAGGTCTGCAGGCTTTGATGGAGAAACAGAGAGCGCAGCAGGGAGGGAGCAGACTGGTTATGTGTTTGTATAGCAGATATCTAATTTATTTTGCTTCATGCATTATGGTATGTGGTTACACCAGAGGCCCACAATGAGATTGGAGTGCTGCACTCTGATCTGTGACTGGGTTTGTTCACTGAGTCAGGTGTGCTTACTTATCTTGGTCTCTGTTTTAGGAAGCATGTTTTTTTTGCCAGGAGTTAACCAAAATACAGGAAAGAGGCTTCTACAATATTATGCAAGATTATTTTCTTTGTGTTGAATGGTAATAAACTACGAATATATGTTCACATTAGTTGATCAGTGCAGGCTAGATAAGGATTCTTAAAATACTTAGTGCCTTTACATGCAGTTCAGTCAAGCAATGGTTATAGCTTGATTAGGCCATTTCACTGGACTACTGTCCTTGTCCCAGTAAAACAAGCACCAGGGAGAATCCATATATTGACGGCAGTATGTCCAAGTTCGCCACGCTCGGGTCAAAGCCCAGCACTGAGCATGTGCACAATGGCTAGGCCAAAAAAAATTCTTTTTTGAAAATTAGTATGGTTTTTTTTTCCTTGCCTTTCTTTCTGTAACATAATTTTAATTGTATATTTAAGAGAATTGTAAATGTAGTTTTCTGGTCATTTTTTCTGTCATTTTAATTATTTCATTGGCAACTTTTACTTTTTTTTCAGTTTGCATGATTTTTCTTGCCAGATTGCTCGTTATGTTTTTCTTGTGTTTGTTTTTCTTGAAAGAATTCAAACCAAATTTCTCAGGTTTCAGATATTAAAATGCTTGTGAAAGGCGTCTAATGCAGCACAAGTTAACTGATGACGGTCCCGGTGTTAAAGAGTTAAAGAGGAACTAAATGTCTCCAACATCGTGCTCATTGTGCATTTTTTTTTTCAACTGTAGGGCAAATCTGATACAAAACTCTAAAAGTAAAAAAAAAAAAAGGCAACTCGAGGAGGTCTGAGGACAGCTGAGGTCAGTGGAGCAAATTCTGCTCGCAACAGGATGCTGACTGGGAAAAAAAATATGAACCAATGGTGTCGTATCTTAAACAAATAAAGGAAACGCTACATTCCAAGGTCAGACAGAAAAAACAAACAAAAAAAAACAGTCCTATCTGATCGCAGAAATCAGATAAACATGATGTCATTCAAGTCAGGAAATATGAGGAACTAGGCCAAGAGTGACATCACTGCTGACCTGCTGGTTTCCCTTCAAAAAGGCAGGACAGGCGAGCTGTCATGTTTAAGTGACATGAGGAAAGAAGTATTTGTGACTGACCTTTTGTGTGATCTTCAGGTATATTAGCTTTCACTAGCTCTATATGTACCTTAGCTGAGTGCATACATATATCCATCCATCCATCCATTTTCTTCCGCTTATCCGGAGTCGGGTCACGGGGGCAGCAGGAAGCCCAGACTTCCTTCTCCCCGGCCACTTCATCCAGCTCTTCCCGGGGGATCCCGAGGCGTTCCCAGGCCATCTGAGAGACATAGTCTCTCCAGCGTGTCCTGGGTCCTCACCAGGACACGTGGAACACCTAACCAGGGAGGCGTCAGGGAGGCATCTGAGTTAGATGCCTGAGCCACCTCATCTGGCTCCTCTCAACACAGAGGAGCAGCGGCTCTACTGATGACCGCAGAGGAGGAACTTGCAGTATTTGCCCCCATATTTATTTTATATCTTATAATCCTAATGTCCTAGGAATGTGCCAAAATCCTAAAAATGTTCTTGAATCCTAGAAATGTCCTAAAATCATAGAAACATCTAAAAATCCTACGAAGCTCCTAAAATCTAAAAAGTGTCTTGAAATCCCATAAATCTCCCAAAATGATAGAAATGTCTTGAAATCATAGAAATGTGCTAAAAAAATCCTAAACATGTCCTAAAGAGGACCATTGTTGTCCAAAACTATTAAAACACACCAATACACTCGATGACATGTTCCTCTATTGCCATGAACACAGAGAGAGAGAGACAGTGACTCTTGTGCATTCGGCACAGTGTCACAGTGTTAACCTCTCACACAGTTAAACTCTGTTCATAGAGTTCACATAAACACATCCTGCGAGCTGTCTCACTGTTATTGGTGGCTTTCCTGTTCATGCCATTTTACATCTTTCTAGGAGGGAGAGGAGGTTTTTCTTCTTCTTTTCTTTATATTAAGGGGCATATACAGAAACATATAAGGAGTACCAGGCCAACCAGACCAGTAAATCCACCTTTTTCTTTATCTTTTTTAAAAATTTAATTTCCTCAAAAAAAATAACATATACAAACAAAGTTTCAAAAATACACAACCCGCATAAAAAAAAAAAAAAAAACAGTACATAAAGCCAGACTGAACAGATGAATTCAACAAACATTAAAAAAGTAAATGCATTGTTTTCAACCAGTTACACAGCATAAAAATCAGTGGGTCTACTCCATAGAAAATCACTGCAAAACACCACTCAACACTTTAAAAGTTCACATTCAATAGATTTTTTGGGGTGTTGGGTTTCTGTGTGTGTGTGTGTGTGTGTGTGTGTGTGTGTGTGTGTGTGTGTGTGTGTGTGCGTGCGTGTGTGTGTGTGTGTGTCCACATATTACAAAAGTCCCCTCTCTATCTTCTGTCTTTTTAGGTCCACTGCCACTGCAATCATTGTAGGTGAAGCAGCAACATCTAGTGTTCAAATTAAGGAGTGCATGGCAGAGCTTTCTATTAGTAGTTGATCAGATGACAGTGACGTTATGTTCAAACTAAGTTGTGCAATATACATACAGTGCAATTTATTAGACATATGCTCAAGTCATTTTCTACTTTATTTAAAAAAAATCCACAGTGGGCCATATAATAAACAGGCAGTGGGATGCAGTTGGCCAGTCAGTATAAGTGTCATCTGCATGATTGTGGAATTTAACATTATACCTATGTTAGATTATTTGACCCAAAGGAAGGATATAAACAGAAAAAAGAAAGGGACCAAGATTTGATCTCTGGGGAGAGAGAGTTTCTTTGGATGAGGAATGTTCTCCCACTACAACAGAGAAAGATAAGTTGAAGGTGAAGATTCTCGCAGCATTTTTAGTTCTGAACTGAGGAACTTCTTCAGTTCTGGACTGAGGAAGTGGCACAGTTGGAGGTGAAATATCTCCAAGAAATTCAAGTCCAGTTGCCTACAATATCGCACTTAGAAGAAAGAAAGATTTTTCAGAGAGATAAGAGAGAAACCAGGCGAGAGTCCTTCATACAACATAGTTTTCAAGGTGGTTGATAAAGGCACTGAGACTATCCGTTTCAAATGCTGTACTGAGATCAAGCAGAATTAATCATGAACAAAAACAACCCAAACGGACATGTATGGTTCATGTATCAATTGTCCTTGTCTTTACTGACTTGGTCAATGTGTTTTTCTTCCTGAGCCTGCAGAGGCAACACTGGAATGCCTCCATACTGGCCACCCATGCCCCCACCCCAGGATGGGTTGGATGGGTGCTCCTGCGAGCGTAGCACATACTGCTGAGCTTTAAGCTCTTTCCTTCTTTCTCTCCTCTTGTTACAGAGCAGATAGATGATCTCTACAACATTGAGGAGCACCGAAATGCCAGACACTACAAGCATGAAGATTATGAAAATGGTTTTCTCGGTGGGACGAGAAATGTAACACTGGGCCCCAGTGTACCGGGCACAAGGTGGAGACATGGTGCAGTGGAAGAAGGGCACCATGAACACGGGGCCGAAGATGTAGAACTGGCCCACACTGAATGCCACCTCCAGGATGATCTTGAAGACCAGCTGAGTTATGTATGTGAAAAAGAGAATGCCTGTTATCTTCACCTTCCCTCTATCATCTGTATACTTCCGTTTCGTCAGCGCAGTTTCATCATTGTTGTTCTTCAGCTGCTCTATCATCCTCTTCTCTTTGTGGATGATGTGGATAGCATGGCCCAGGTAGACCAGGGTGGGTGTGGACACAAAGGTGATCTGCAGGACCCAGTAGTGAACATAGGAAATAGGGAACATCCAGTTGTAGCAGGCATGTTCACATCCAGGTTCCAGGGTGTCACAGTAGAACTCGGACACTTCATCTCCCCAGACGTTGTCCGCAGCGGCACCCAGGACAAAGATCCTAAACAGGAAGAGGACAGTCATCCAGATCTTCCCAACCACAGTGGAGTGAGACTGGACCTTGTCCAGCAGTGCGGACATATAAGACCAGTCACCCATGGCTGGAGGCTAATGTCTGAAGGAAAAGAGAAACACAAAGACATTAAACTTGTAGAAAAATAAATAAGAGTAGTACAGAGCTCTGTCTTTCATTTATCAGGGGATCTGCAATTCCTGCAAAAGTAAGAACTTGTTAAAGAGGTAAAGGAATAGTCATTGTTAGCATAAAATAAAAATATTACAATCAGAATCTAGTTCTGTGTGAAAGGAAAAAACAGAAACCAGTGAAACAGGTACAGTTTCTATCATTCAGTATCATCATACAGCTTCCTTTTTTGCCTGCATGGAGCCATAATTCCAAGGGCACTTATTCTCTAAACTTCTTGGTAACACTTTCTATGAAGAACACATTTATAATGTTTTATGGGGGCATTCATAGTGGATATAATGCTCTCAAAATGCCTTATGACTACACTCAAACAAACAATGCTTACTGATGCACAATATCAACAGTCAGAAAATATTACAGATTTTAATAATAATGAATTATAAGGTTCCAGTATCTTATGGATGCACTTGACTAGTAATACAGTAGAGGTTGACTGGTGGGGCTTACAATGCATTATAAATACATCCATGCACCAATACACACATTAACAATTAAACATCATAAGGACTCATAGTAAGTTATAACAGTACATGCAGTATCACGAGTTATTGTATGTGTCAAGTAAAGTGAGGTACATATTGCTTTGTTTATGATTATGTATGCTCCATCATGTTTACATTGTAGGTGTTAAGTAAAACGGAACACATTTTCATGCATTTCTAAGAATCTATGCTGCATCATAAGTCATACCTACCAGAATACTTTTAAAATACATATAAAACACTGAAAAAGGTCAAAAGTCAGATTCTTTCTGACATCTTAAGACAATTTGGCAGAGGTAAGAATTAGACTATATATATATATATATATATATATATATATATATATATATATATATATATATATATATATATATATATATATATATATATATATATATATATATATATATATATATATATATATAGGCTATTGCCTAATAAATGATCTACATACATAACTCAGAATTTTTTACGGAGTCAAGTTACTCAAAACTTGCTGCTAAAATATGCTTAGGTGGTAACTTGGAGACGCGACTGAAAAACATGTATCACCTTAAGTGTATTAATTCAAGTTTCTAGAAACATAACACAACACTCACCTGTCAGGCTTCAGATATCAGAAATGAATTTCCGTGAGACCATCACAAAAGAGCCAGAGTGCGGGCAACCAAATATCCACCGACCAGGATCAGACTTAAGTAGTGTCCATGGCCTGTGGGTTTGGTCCAAATGACTCAGACACGTACGCTTAAGACGTCAGCTCACAGCTTCTTGTTTCTTTGGTTAAACCCGTGGTGATTTTGATGAGTCTGAAGAAAATGGTTTCATCACGCTCTGTTCCTGTAAAGGAGGCCTAGTTGACACTTAAAACCACATTTTTCTACTGTTACCTTACACTGTAAGTCATTTTGCGCCTTACCCCCCACTTTGCTGGACAAGCATGTCTCACACCTCCCACCCAGACTGTATACGTGCGTATTCACTTCATAGACACACTGTTTATGTGAAATTTTGATGAGCCAAAATGTGTATTAGGCAAAAAAGGGTGGATATGCAATTGCAACACACTGCTGAGCATTACTATAGGCAGAGGTTACAGCACATAACACACTGTTACGATGAATAGCAGCAGACCAATGATAGTTATCAAAGGAAAGTATTCTGAGGTCAAAGAGCATACTGTTTCACAATTACTATCTGGAGATTGGAGGTATCTTTATATCTGAGTATAATAAATCATGTAAAAGATGTTAATTCTGCTCAAAATGTTAACATCGCATTCCAAATATACACTGCGGTACGGAAGCCAAAAACGGTCATGCTTCCAATTATATTTATTTATGCCATTATCTCATAATAACAAGAGGATTTTCATTATCTCGAGAAAACGAGCTTTGTTATCTTGAGATAATAAGATATTCAACCTGTAATCACAAGAAATCAAAAGGTTGTTTTTTAAAAAGATCACATTTGGGGTTTTTAGGCCCCGAAAATGCTGTCTGATCAAGGAGTACCCATTATTGATATTATTGATCGAATTATATCATCTGTAAAAATAGATGGGTAATGAAGTGGTAATGCAATGTCCTCTCACACAAGGGTACACTCCATTACCATTTCTTTACCATCACCATCTGATTCAGTAAATAATATCAATTATTGGTACTCTTTGATTTATCATTTTCAGAGTAAATTTATTGCTACAGCTGTCAAGACACCATCTATGCATTCGGCATGTTACTCCTGATCTCTCCTCCTGATAAACATTATAAGTCTTATATGATGACACAATCATTTTCCAACTATCTCTTTATCTCAAGATAACAAAGCTAGTTTTCTCAAGATAACAAAATAAAACAACTGTATCTTTCTCATTTTAACAGATCGCTTATTTGTTATCACGGAACATATCCTCATGGAGTGGTTTGTATGCTATCCTATGAAAATGCACATACATTTATTATGATATCTTGGGGACCTACAAATGACGCTACATCCTTCATGCAAAGTTACATCATAAACATAGAATTACACAGGTTAGGTTTAGGCAATGAAAGTTACTTTGGATAGATTTAGTGAAAGAAACATAATGAGGATGTACTTTAAAATATCTCAAAGTTTGCATGTTCCTAACACCAGTCCCCAGGGGAAAGTCCGCTATTTCGTGACTCATCCTCCACCCCAAATTGCTTTCTAACAGACCACTTGGGACCGCTTCCTTTTTTTTTTAAAACACCCTTCAGCACATTTCTCATGAGAATGCAGCTTTTTAAAATATGTGGGTTATGCAAAAAATTACTAGGTCATGATTACATGAAATATCCATTACTTTTTATAGGAAAACATGCTAACAGTTTATGAGCCTGTATAATGACATAACAAATCTTGTTTTGAGAAAAAAAAAACAGAAAACATGTTACCTTGAGATAAGAGAGCTCAATTTCTAGAGATAACTAAATAATTGTCTATTATAGTCATTCTCAGCCTCCGTACCTCGGATTAGTGGTCATATAAAATCTTTTTTTATCGGCCAGGTGCACATCCCCAATGCTCAGCAATACCCCCATGCCTCGTCACACAGACATTTATTTAAAGCTAATTTGCACGAAATTTAATGCATATGAAAGAAAAGGTAGCAGTGGGACCAGCCTACTGATTTTCATATGTTGTGTAACAGAAAACAACAAAAGGGGGTTTTGATACTGTTACAGATTAACTCTGGCATGTTCATCATTACGAGATACAAGTTTATTATTCACTGTGAGTCTTTGTTTTGTTTTGGGTTTTTTTTATTATCATTTTTTAATATTTTTTTTTAAATAATTTTAATAATAAGTTTTCTCAGTGTGTGTGTGGCATCTGCACTGGCATTATCAGCAAGTACCTGGAAATCAGTATCACCTCAGGAGTATGGAGTGCCTTTTGAGTCAATAAACAATAAATACAAACATTAAAAACATATCTATGAAATATGAGATAAATTCTAAAACAAACAAATGAGCCAGTAACTATTAGAGCATGTGGAGAAAAGTGGAAATATGACAAGAACATGTGAAAAGATTAGGTTAATATAAACAAATAAATATGTCACACTGTGCAGATGATGTGATAGTAGACTACAAAGGCTATTATAAAACAAGGAGATATGTAATGTTACTGGCATCAGCTAATCGCTATTTTCAACTTTTAGTCCCCGGGAAGGTAGTAAGAATGATTAAAATAGTAAGAAAAATTTGATTTTACAAGCATCGGCATATCAGACTTCAGCATATTGAGATCATTTAGCAACATATTCAGATTTTATGTTAAAAAAAAAAAAGCTATTATCTGATATGTTTATGAGAGTTTCTTAACAAAAACACATAATTGGTCGAGCTCTCTTCACGAAGTATTGATGTAACTAACTTAACATGAAATGGACAACTGTTTGCTTTATACTGTTATTAAGTAAATGTTGATTGCACAATGGAATAATGGAATAATGGAATGGAATAATGACATGATCAGCATGTAGACGGGTAGCTTTCACTATGCAGTCCTGTTGGTTTGGGTGTAATCTCCCTGGAAAATGAAGGCTCAATTTATGATACAAGGGAAATGCATCAGCCATTGAGCAACAAAAAACAGGAACAGGGTGGCACTTTTGTTTTCCATGGCAGCTATAATAGTGATCCCCAGTTACCAAAAAATAGCAGTGTAACGGTGATGGTTGAAATGACTGACGTAACCGTGGAGGTAGTTGCTTGGTCTGAGAAAAGTTGTCTTTGCAATAGAAATGCCAACAATAACACCACTTGGAAACACTAAAGCTTAAGTTTTCTGCTTCCATTGTTAAAACTAGCCTCTGATTTTATTCTCGGGATTGCATTTCAAAACAACTTGCCCAACTCTTTACAAAAAAACTTTAATTATATTAGCATAATCCATTGGAAAATCAAAAGGCCTGGAGCTTTTCAGGGCCCCAGGATTTCGTCAACTCCAGACTTGTCTATTGTTTTAGAACAGATTCAACTTCAACATGTTGCTCAATGGTTTCTGACATTTGTAAGGAGTGAGGTTTAATCATCCATATGAGAACAGCTGATTTGTAGTCAGTTATAGTTGTGGGTAGCTAAGCTGTCATGTGTCAACAACCGTTCATTTCAACACTGAGGGGGGTGTCAGAATCATGTTGTTGGGGAGTGTGGGCGGATCACTGACAATCTGATGATTCTGCAATGTCGGCCTAAATTATAAGAGGGAAGTGAGAGGATCCCAGTAACACTACGGGGACTGACTGGACGAGGCAGTGGTCGTTACCAAGGTAGGAATGGTTATTACTGTGTGAAAACCATTTTATTATATTTCACAGCCTTTGAGAATGGAAGTTTGATTAATGAACAATCTTGAATACTAACATGATGCTAAATCTTGTTTTAAAATGCTATCAACCTGAGAAATATGTCTATAACTGGAGTGTCCTGAAGTGGTGTATATATAAATGTGGTGACTACAGTCAGACAATACTAGCATTGGTGTCAGCCAATCATTGAATTATCAAAATCCGAATGAATGAATTGAGAATGATATATATACAGTGTATATATAATGTGTGTATATATATATATATATATATATATATATATATATATATATATATATATATATATATATATATATATATATATATATATATATATATATATTGACATCATGGAAAAATACATTTATAAACATATGCACATGATGAATCACATGTCAAAGTGTTGTATTCTGTATTTTTTTTCCTCTCCTATCTACAATAGTGGTATTGATTGTTTGATTTATTACAATCTGGCTCATTAGCAACAGTGAGGTTCTGTGTCTTCTGTTGTGTCTTGTGACCTATCTGATGGATTATTTTTAAAAAATCTGTCTAGCAATCTTGAATGTAGTTATTATTTTTTGTTTTTTGATTATTTTTGTAATCTCTTAGAACATTTGAAAAAGCTACACTTAATATCTACATGATAATAGTCTGAATGACAGGTGCATGTTCCAAACCTTTAAAATCACTGTTCAGCAATTAGCTCAGCAACTTTCATATGATAGTGTAGCCCTATAGCAACTGTGTGAATTTTACAACTTAAAATTGCATAAACCTGTTAATACATAAGTGAAGGTTGGTGCATTCTGTTCTCGTTTCAAACTCGTCAAACACCGCCACATTGCCAGTGATCTCAACATCAGATAGTGATGCCGAGACATTCTACTAATATGAAATCTGTTCTGTCTTTGGTCAACAGTGCATTCATTATAGCTTTCTCCGTCCTCTTTCTCATAGACTGTCATCATGGGGGATTGGTCCTTCCTGTCTCAATTGCTGGACAAGGTGCAGTCACACTCCACCATAACTGGGAAGGTATGGATGAGCGTCCTCTTCCTCTTCAGAATCTTCATCCTGGCTGCTGGCGTGGACCGAATATGGGGAGACGAACAAGCGAACATGAACTGTAACACCAAAAGCCCTGGATGCAAGAACGCCTGCTACGATCGCTCCTTCCCCATGTCTCACACTCGCTTCTGGGTCCTCCAGATCCTCATCGTCTCCACCCCGACGCTCATGTACCTGGGCCACGTCCTGCTGGTGATTCGCAGAGAAAACAAGCTGAGGAGACGCGTGGAGCAGAAACTTGGTAAAAATGGGATTCTCAAAGCTCCGAAGTACTCCGATGAACAGGGCAAAGTACAGCTCAAGGGCGTACTGTTGGCCAGCTACGTAATGCAACTGTTTTCCAAGATCCTTCTTGAGGTGGGATTCATCATAGGCCAGTACTACCTCTATGGCTTCATATTCATGCCTCTTAAGATTTCATATTCAGAATACCCTTGTCCATCTCCGGTAGACTGCTTCATCAGTCGCCCCACAGAGAAAAGCACCTTTATTATCTTTATGTTGGTGATGTCTGTCCTCTCTGTGCTCCTCAACATCGTAGAGATGTTCCACCTGATGGTCTCTAAGATGCTGGATAGGAAAAGGAGGGACAGTACTTCAGAGACGTACTCCCTCAGCAAAGTAACCAACAACTCAGCTGAGGGAGTCACATATTGCTGAAGGATGGTGGAGCCTGCCTGCTTCCTCGCTTCTCACCTTGCCTCAAGGTTGTTAGGCATATTGAGTGAGGTCACATCCAGTTTTGTATTACATGTATTTCTATCACCAACAGTTATATGTTCTTTATTATAATTTTTACTTTAGGCTTTGCATAAATCAGGTCTGTGGCAAGTAGCAGGAAAGATTGTTATTGACCTTTGCTTTTGAATTGTACTCAAGTGACTAATGTAAACATGACAATATCTGATCCAAGAACTTGTGCTTGAGTGAAACTTCCACGCTTGGACTTAAAGCTTGGGAATCTATGAATGCAAGTAAAAAATAGAGATTATGTATTTTGAATGTGGATTGGATTAGGCTTGGGCGGTGTGTAATATTTCATATTTTCTTGAAATTTCACTGGGGTGTGTCCGGCACTAACTACGCCCACACCTCCCAGCCCACTGGCTGCCAGCTGTTTACAGTCCTGTAACTCCTCCCTTTAGTACCTGGTCCACCAGTAGAGACCATAGTTTAAAAAACAATGTCACAGTCATTTTGAAAAAGTACTACTAGCAAGCCATTGCATGTGTTAATTTGAACACTAGATAATTGATTACTTGTTAATAAAAACAATTACCTCAGTTAACAGTGACAAACCTTTTAAGACGTATGATGGAGAAAGAGCTTTTGTAATATATATATAACTGTCAAGTATTATTGGGTAGTCATTTTAAGAGAATTGCTTTTATGGCAAATGTTTTCTATGGTCTAGAGACACTGATTTTCATGCTTTGTAAATTGTTGAAAACTTTAGATTTACTTGTTGATGTGATAGGTTAAACATTGTTGTATTCATTTCTGTCTAGTTTTGTGTTTTTGCATGTAGGGTTGTGTATGTTTGTATATGGTTTTTTTTTATGTTTTTATCAAAATTAAAATAAAAAAAGAAAGAAAACTAGGTATTTACTATTGTTTGCCCTATGACTCCTTACATTTTTCTGTGTATTGCCCACAATCCAAAAAGTTTGGCCAACTTTGATGGATTAATGCATGCATGGCTGCATAGATGGATAGATTGGTAGATAGGTGGATAGATGGATAGATGGATAGATTACATGAACATGAATAAACCATTTATAAGTCTTATTGCAGTTATGATCATATTTGGGATATAGTTGCATATGGTGTTTACAGCATAGAGAAATCACTGGTTATTCACATTGGTGTATCCCAGCTTCTTTCAGAGTGATCCAGCTAGCATATTTAGATTTCGCATTAACAGACTTTTATGTTTACATTTTTAAACACCATGGTTATTCACATCCATGTAAATGCACTCAACAACAGCACAATGGTGATAGTGTGGGCTTAAGTTCCATGACACTGTGGAAACTGGTTTCCAGGCAACACGTCCTGTCAGTGGGAATTACTTAAACACACAGAACACACAGACACAGCATCTAACGCCGACTTCCTGATGCATCCAAATATGCTGAAACCATGTCTCCCAAAAAGTGAACTTACTACAGAATGAGGAACAGTTCAGTTTTTAGTTTAGTTTTTGCAGTAAATGCCCTTTATATGGAGTAATACACCCTATATAAGTTAACAAAACATAAAGTAAACATTTTTATTTTTATAGATACATTTGAAGAAAAATATGTTGATCCCGACAACTATTTGACAACCTTTGCCCCCTCCTGGTAGATGCTTACCTTCATTTAAAAAATAATGCAAAGAAATCCTGTAAATTCAATGTGGCAAACAGCTGTGGTGTTTGTTGATTTGCTACATTACTCATGAGGGCCTCATAACCCCAGCTATAAAGAACAAGATATACAAATATCAGCTTTATTATCATAAGGATTTTCCAACTGTACAGTGGAATAAATTCCACTCAGCATGGACAATACTTAAGTTTTAACGTGTTTTAAATGATTTGAGCTACCCACAATATAAGTCCTTTAATTCGGATTGATTTAAAGTGGTGGCAGAGGTTATCAGGTGAAATATCAAAAGCTCGTAAATAATGCTGAAAACTATGTGAATGACTCAAATGTAGAAAAACCCTTTGCTTTCCTGATACATAAGATCTTCATGAATATCATGAGGGTGTCACATGTGCTCCACTGCTGCTTCACCTCACTCAGCTCTCCGTTAATCATGCTGATGTCCTCCACCTGTGGTGTTTCCCTGTCTCCTCCTCTGCCTGTCTGCACCCTCCTCAGTAATCACATTCACCTGATGCCAGTCCCTGCTCCTGCATTTAACCTGTGCTGTGTCTCATCCTCACTTCCAGATTGTCTTTAGCCGTGCGAGACTTTCCGGCGTTCTGTTCATGCCTGTCCTCCTGTTGCTGAATCTGCTCGTCCCTGATCAGCCCGCTCTGTCTCTGTCCCGGTGATCCGACCTGCCTTCTGTCTCCTGACTCTGAGTTCGGTCTGTGCTCTCCTGATCCCTGGTCACAGAAAAGAGGGGGGATTCAGCGAGCCTGCCCGTCCGTGAGATCCGCCACCGCTGGGTTGAGATCGGCTGGTCTCCGCGGCTCACCTGCTCCGCTTTCCCGGTGGGTTTCCTGCCTGAGCCTCATCGTCGGTTCGATTCGGTTCGGGGATCGTGCTGAATGTCCGGCATTCACATTCAGCTCTTTGGACTTTTTTGAAACTGTGATTTATTCTGCCTTTGTTATTAAAGACTCTGTAAGACTCCTACCGGTTTGTGTGTTGCATTTGGGTCCTGGTACCAGCCGTGACAGTGGGATCTGCAGAACACAACACTTTATGTTGAAATAAGTGTAAAGTAGTCTCAAACCAAGTCAGAAACATTACTTGTTACGAGGACAACAACGAGCTATGAACAGAGTGAATTCTTTAGCTGCTGCCTGAGGACATTGACTAAATCCAGATTTTTAGTTCATTTTAGTCATTTTTGGGCTTAATTTTTTTGCCACCAAAACAGCTAAAACCTTGCATCCAAGAAATTATGTCTATCTGAATAGAATTGAAACTGACCACTTGAACATTTTGTTCAGACCTGGCATATTAATAGAAACAGAAATAAGAAAATGCTGACTTATTCAACAACCACTACTGTTACAAAAGTTTAGATAAAGTTGGTTTGTAACATTGCATTCTTATGAAAATGTACTTAAGTCAGATGTATAAAGTAACCCAATAGCCAGAACAAATGTTGGCAATGCACACTGGAGCTTTGCAATACCATATCTTTCATGTTAATACTAGTGTAATGACATTAATAATTGAATATTTTTCAGTATTTTCACAAAAAAAATATATTAATTAATCAAAAGTATTCACAAAAATCACAAATCACAAAAATATCGTGTTATTCTAAGGCTATGTCGCTCACTACTATTGTATGTGTCCGCAAATCATACTGCACATTTGTACATTATTATGTAGGAGATACATTGAAACTTAATGCTTAAACAAGGCTGCGGTTAACATATGGATATGGCATTAGGCACAAAAACCACTGTGTTATGGTTGGGAAAAGATCATGTTCTGCCTTAACCCCTTGAAACCTGAGCAAATTGGTTTGATGTCTTCCAAAAACATGGGGAGAAGGCAATGAGCAACGTATGAAATTAGCAAGAAATTAGAATAAAATATTAAAAGAACATTTCTGAAAAAAAATAAGCACAAAAAAGTAAGACAAGGTAAACAAGAAAATGACCTAATATGTGCTACAAACATCATTAAATAGCAATATTAGGTAATTTTTCTTACCAACTTGTACTTATTTTTGTCATTTATGGGACATTTCTAGCCAAGTTGCTTACTGGCTATAGCCCCATATTTTCTACAGAAATCAAACTGATCTGCTCATGTTTTAAAGGTTTAAATACTTGTAAAAGGCATCTAAACGCAGAATACAAAATTTGCTGTTGATGCAGGTGTTAAAGGGTTAACATAAACAGCTTTTTAGTGGCTGAAAAGCAGAAATGACTCGCTAAAAAACAACCGGTTTTGTTGTGTGTTGCTCTCGAACAGTGGTCTTCAGTTTGGCATCCACCTCCCAATGATAAAGTCAGATCACACTACGTCGCTTATGAAATGTTGATATGATACGTCAGAAACTTTCAAATATAATGTATCTGTAGTTTGCAAAAACGTACCTTACCAACATTTTCTTCTGGCGACTGAGCTGGATAAAGATGGATCCAGACTCCTTATGACAAAACACGGATACGGTTTTGACCAAAACATAAAGTAACCTCTCATGTTGCCACTATGTAGCTAATTAATTTCCCTGAACTCGAGCTGCTGTAGCCAAGTTCAAGTTTTTCCAGGTATAAAAAAGCGGAAAAATGCAATTCAAGGATTTCAAACTTCTCATGCGACTGTGAGCGTGTATGGTTGTCAGTGTATGTGTGTCGGCCCTGCGTTAGTCTGGCGACCTGTCCAGGGTGTACCCCGCCTTCCGCCCGATGACAGCTGGGATTGGCTCCAGCCCCCCCGCGACCCTTACGAGGACAAGCGGTTACAGAAAATGACTGACTGACAAACTTCTCATGCGATTTACCCGGTTTATTTTCAGGCTACAGAAAACTCATACACCAGGCAAAGAACTCAACCGATGTGCCCCACAACAAAACATGATCGCATTATTGTGACACTTTTTTATCCACACACACACACACACACACACACACACACACACACACACACACTGTGACAGCAGCTTTTGACTTCAGATTTTGGCTTTCTTTGAAACCTCCTGGTCCCAGTCAGTGTCAAGAACATCATTACCGAAGTCAACAGAGTCAAACAGTCCAGAGAACGGACTCTGGGAGCCACCAACACTGATCTTTGGAGGGCCCAGCTCAAAACACTTCCTCTTCTTCAGATTGGAAGAGCTTTGATAGTCAGCAGGACCATCATTCACTGTTTTTACACTGTTGGTGTGGTTTGCAGCATGAAGAGACTGTGTCTGCTTTGTGAGTTCGGTGGCTGGTGGGGGTAACATGTCTTTCCCTTTGTCTGTGGTGACTATAGTTTGAATCTTCCTAACTAAGGGACTGTATTCTGGGGGAGTGTTTTTATCTTTGGAATTATCTCTTGAGCATTCAGCACCAACTTTTTGAAGCAGACTTTTCTTCACATTTGAGGGATCTGTGGTCGTGGGTTCAGTCACACCGGTGAAGGAGAACTTTGAGAGTCTGGCGAGGGTTGAGGGGGTCACAGTGGACTTGGAAGGCACTGGATCATTGGTGTGGGTGGTTGGTTTTAAAGGTGTGCTGCAAATAAAACTACTTCCTGCAGTCTCATCACCAGAGTTGACTCTTTGCTTTTGACACAGATTTTCACAGAAGTAATATGTGACACAGAAGTCTTCACTTCCCTTTGTTCCACCCACAGTTCTTTTTATTGCCAGTTCGCCCTTTTTAGAGAAATCATCCTTAACCAGCTCTTTTGGTGTCAGACAAATACTGGCTTCAGACCTGCCGCCCTCTGAAAGACTTTGCTCCCAGTTCTGTCCTTTATTCTCTCTGTCCGTAGGTGTAGTGGCTAAGTCTTTGTGACTAAATGGCTTCTGTTCACTGATTGTACTTCCTGTGGAGATCTCTGCGCTGATCTCTGAGCTGGTACTAAGGTCATGAACTAAAGGTCTCATCTTTCTTGGTTTGAATGTAAAGCCTGAAAATTTTTCATGCAGTTCTTTTCCTGTTGCAGCTTCAGCTGCCATCTTCTCCTTCAGCACAGAACTATAGTTCTTAGTCACAGTTTGGTCCCTCTTATCTTTCTTCTCAAATCTTATTCCTTTGCCGGAGGACAGGTTATCCTGAACTTTGGATTTGTTCTGACCTGATGAGAGTGCAGAGGCTGAAGTTCTATCCAAAACATTTGTACTTGCAGTATCTCCAGGCCCTCCCTGTTTGTCACACTGATTCAGCTCCAGCTCCCATTTTCTGTCTTGCAGGTTGGAGACTTTCTGAATCACACACCCTGATGACTCAGGATGTTTTTTATCCTCTTTTCTCTCAGATTGCTTCATGCCCTTTTGAGTTCTGGAGCTTTTTGAGTTTATGTTTTCTTTTTCTTCTGAAGCAGAGCTAATTGTTCCAACAGGATTTGAAACACCACCATAGTTTGATGATGAACCAGCATTATTTACAGTAACCTTCTTCTTTTGACAGTCTGGCTGTTTGGTCTCTGAAAACAGTTCTGACCAAGTGGAGTTTGGTTTCCTGGATGAGTCTGTACCATCCGGTGACAGTGACGGAGAGATTGAGTTGAACCAGTCTAAGCCAGCATCAGTGACATCACCACTGGAGTTAGTGGTGGTGGCAGTGATGTCATGGCAGTGTGTTTTGTTGATGGCGTTTGGGTCTCTGTGTTGATGTTGGTGATTTCCAGTTGGTGGGTCATGTTGGGAAGTCTGTGAGCTGTTGTTCTTCAGCCTGGTGAACAAAGAAAATGCAGGTCAACTGCTTTGGTGTGACCTTTATACCTTTAGCAACCCTGATCTATGTACAATTCTGTGACAGAAAAAGTAATTTTCTGGTCTATTGCCAATTGCTATCGTCAATCAGTCAGTTTGCGTGTGTTAATGTGTGACTCTGGTTTTTCAAAGGATTAGTTTGGAGTCACCAAAGTCACACAACGTAAACTAAGTGATGGAGGCAGTGGTTGACCAGGAACCCCTGTGTTCAGTATGGAAAAGTGACACGTTTTTAATAGTAATGTTTTTGTAAAAATGCATGTGTTTGGAGAGTACTGAGCATGCGACCGGATGAATGAGACCTGGATTATACTGCATGAGATGCGTGAGAGTTTTGTAAACTGATATTTTGATATAGTCTCACTGGTGTTATACACAGTCACCCTTTACTTCAATTCATCAAGTATTTCCTCCTTTTTCAGATTCTCTCTTTACGGGGAGATGTGAGAAAAACAAAGTTTTCTTCAGAAATTCAGTGTAACACTGGGTGAGTCATTGACATACAAATGATCACTTGGGGTGTTCGGTGTTCCTTTACGTGCTGAAATGCGCGTAACAGTGGAAGTGTAACCCAATTTCAGCACTTTAACTGAGACTCATCAAATGATCACACAGTTACTCACATGGCTAATCTGTCCATCTCCTTTTGGAGGAGCAGCGGCAGGTTGAGTCCTTCCAGCAGTACCTGACACTGAGTCTGATACTGCTGACCAGGGTCATCGGGGAATGACGTGAGTAAAGCGTTTACATTTCCCAGCAGAGCGCCGCCCTGAAAGAGGAGTGCAGCGTATAGTTACAGACTGCTGCAGAATCACAGGTTGCAGTTACTCCTGGAAACTGTCCCGCATACTGGGACATGGGTCACGACCAAGATGAATAAATGATAACTCTTTGAAACCTGAGCAAATTGCTTTAAATTTAAAAAAAAAATATGAAGAGGAGGCAACAAGACATGTCCCAAAAACAGCCAGAAATGAGTTAAAAGGTACAAGAAAATTACCCCCTCAAAAAAGCAAAGCAGAAAAGAAAAAACAAAAACAAACCAAAAAAATAATGCAAAAGAATCCTGAAAATCCAGAGAAATTTCTTTTTTCAGCAGAGTAATTACTAAACATAGAATTATATTACTAATAATACAGCTTCCTGGATATTTTCTCTTTATTTTTTGCGATAATCTTCTAGTAAAAGAAGTATTTTTCGGCTCATTTTTTAAGGGCATATTCAGAACATTTTTGCCAAGTTGCTCATTACTTCTCCCTGTGTTTTTGAAAGAAATCAAAGCAATTTGCCCAGGTTTCAAAGGGTTAAATACTCTCTACAAAGTTTCTGAATACAGCACAAGAAGACTGATGTTGATTTAGGTTTCAAAGGGTTAATGGTCACTAATGTGTCAGCGTTGGAACATATCACAATTAGATGAAAATAAAGTCATTCAGCATTTCTACTGAGCAGAAGCAGCTGTCTGTCCTCTACTGGTGGACAGGAACATGGCTTCTCTCTACTGTCACTGCTTTTCTTTTTTCTTTTTTGGATTGTACAACACTTTGGTCAACTGTTGTTTTTAAAATCTGCTTTATAAATAAATATGGAGTGAATTTATTTTTTTTACAATTAAATAATTATTTTCTTATATTTTTCTGTGTGTGTGTGTTTTTCTCTTCGGCCTCTTTTTTTTTTTTTTTTAAAAAAAACAACTAATTTTCAGTTAATTTTCTTGTCAGATTTTATTTTCTTAATTTCTTAAATTTTGCGGGACATCTCTTGCCATGTTGCTCACTGCCTTTTTAGTGAGGTTTTCAAAAGAAATCCTTTTGCTCAGGGCTCAAAGCTTTAAACACATGTGGAAGGCGTCCTCAGGTAACAGAAGAAATTGATGTTAATCCAGGTTTCAAAGGGTTGATGTTTTTCTTGTGTTTATTAGGGTTTTCAACTGTAACAGATATTACATATAAATAAATATATCTTGGCAATATGGTATACCATAAAATTAAAAGCCAAACAAAATAAACAAACAAAATGTTTACATCTCTGACTGCACAGATGCATGCTTGGAGTGAACTTTCCTTATAAGAAGCAAACAAAACAACAAGGGGAAAATCTTTTTTTGGTTATTCTTGTATCAGAGTAGTGTTCTTCTTACCTGCATGGAGCACTCCATGACTGAGACGGCCATGACGGCGTCCTCTATGGTCACTGTCTCTCTGTACATGAGCCTGGCGTGAGCTGCAACATTAAAACACAACTCTGTGTGAGTGCTTTCAGATATTTACACAGTTCCATTGATTAGCTTTTTTTTACCTGAAGAAATTGCTACATTTAAAGAAATAAACTTTCATTGAAAAAGTGTTATTTTTAAATGGTGAACCAACATGAATGTAGCAGTGGTTTCTGCCGCATCACACTACATTACAAACTCTGTCATCTCCCTCCTGCCTAACACTATGTCACTGATTCCCTATAAAACCTTTGTGAGGCAGAAGAAGCTGTCATCGAACATTTCAGGGCCAGACGTTTGGGCCTGACCCTACAATGGACAAGTTGTACGAATGTTTTATATTGAGACTTATATGAACATTTTAGACTTGTGTTGTGTACTATGGGGTACAAAAACATGCGAGTAGACCACAGAACTGACAGAAACCTATGAATCTGCATCAATGGCTGAGGTCAACTCAATAACCAGCTCAAGATTTTAACTGATTTTAAAAATGATAATTAACTAATTTGAAAATGGCAGGAGGAGGGGAAGTACTGTCACTGTCTATGGAATAGGTACAGTCCATTTTGGAGGGTTTATGCTTTATATACTGAAAATTCAATAAAAAGAGGTTTCTGAATGACTGAATTGAAATGAAGTCAAAATTGTGTCCTCACCTTCAGCCAGTCTGCTGAGACTCTCCAGCATGCGGATGGTGGTGCGGGCAGCGTTGCGTCCGTCGCTCTGTCTCTGCAGCTGGTAGTAACGAGTCAGGATGCTGTTGGCGTCCTCGGATACCTGCGGCTGCAGGCCTTTAATCACACTGAAGTAAGCCTTCATCTTCTCCATGGACCACAGGCTGCCGCACTCAGCAGGCAGTCCTCAAGAGACATCACACAATTATCATAATTATTTCTTTTTTTTTTTTTGCTTTTAGCATTTTATTTCAGAAGTTAAAACATCCTGTACCTCTGTCCTCCAGAATAAAAGAGGAGATGATGTTGTCCCACTCTGCGTTTCTGGTGTCCAGCAGCACCAGAACTAGGTCGAAGCGACTGAGCAGAGGGCTGGCCAGAGCTACGTTCACAGACAGCGGCTCATTGGGATCGTACCGGCCTTTAGGGTTAGCAGCTGCCAGGATGGTGGTTCGAGTGTTCAGCTTGCACACTATACTATAAAGAGGAGTTAGAGTTGGACACAGAATAAACAGAAAAGAGAACCTTAGTGTTGATCATCTTTTTCTCTGTTTTTTGTCAAAAGGATCCATTTTAAAAAACAGAATTGGCGGTAGTCGGCTCTTCAGTATTACCATTTGGGCTGCATGATATGAGGTAAATATGCAACAACAATGTTAAATATCACAATGTTACTTGTGATTAACAGACAGATATTAAGTCAGTTCTGCCTTTCTGCTGCTCTCTGTTAAATTCAACAAACTGCTTGTTGAATTTTAAAAAATGAAATAAAATTATTTCCAACATTATTTTATTTGCACACACTGAAAATTATTGAACTTAAAACAAAAATTAGTTGGGACTACTTAACAGCTCAGAGGTGAATGTTTGCCACTCATGTTAGCTTTCTTTTTTTTTCTTGCCTGTGTGTCCCTTTTTTATAATTCTGTGCCCCCTCTCTAAATTCAGAGGTTTCTGCAGGTCTGTGATTGCAGCAAAGGCAGACTGAAAGTTTGTGGAGTTTGTGTTGCAGGGTGCATCATTGATCTGTCAAACCGGTCAATGCTGATCAGATCGGATCAATGTCTGAGAGGAGAGGCAAGAAAGCAGATTTTCAGACCCAGCACAATTAACGCTTTCACACCTGAACAATTTGGCTTGATTTCTTTCAAAAAAATGGGAGGAAGGCGATGAGCCATTTAACAAGATGGCTACAAAATTAGACAGAAATTAGTAAAAATTTACGAGAAAATTACCCCCCCAAAAAAGGAGAATAACTAAATAAATAAAAATCAAAAAAACAACAAGATGTTTTTCTGTAACAATATTTTAAATATCTAATCAAAAGAATTATAAATATAGATTTCTGTACATTTTCCCCCAGTTTTGTGACAATATTAAATAATTCCTCCCCTTATCACCTTTTACTAAATTTTTGCAGTTTTCAGGACGTTTCTTGCCAAGTTGTTTGTTATTTTCCCCTCGGTTTAAAAAGAAATCAAACCAATTTTTTCAGGTCTGAGAGGTTTAAATGATATTGAAAGGCAGCACAGGAAACCAAATGTCAATCCAGGTGTTAAAGACGTGTGTACATGAGTCTCACCCGGCTTTGGCCACACTGATAGACTGCTGCTCCATGGCTTCATGGATGCTGATGCGGTCGTGCTCCTTGATGCTGTTGAACTCGTCGATGCAGCACAAACCGCCGTCTGACAGGACCAGAGCTCCGGCCTCCAGGTGCCAGTCCCCTCCATCTTTCACCGCTGCCACCGTCAGTCCTTCAACACATCACGTCAGGCATGTTAACTGTCAAAAATCCAAAAGCACTTTCGTGTTTTGAAGGGGTGAGCTTTACATCTGAGACCATGCAAATGAATTTCCAGGCCACTGTCCCTATTTACACAGATTTTAGCCCGTGCAGCTGTTTGCTCGAAGAAGCAATTATTAGTTTTGGTGGGGCACACACAGGGAACATGAACATACAAGATTAGGCTCTGGGTTAGAGGTGTTTCCTGCAAGAGAGACCTAATTGTGCTTTTTTTGTATTTTGTATTTATTAAATTTTTCCAATTTTATTTCCCATGATATCAGTATAAGTTTTTGATAATATTGCAGCCCCCTGAGATCTTTTTAAATCAAGTTTTGAAGGGCCATAATTTTTAGTATAAGGTTATTATAGCCAAAATGTTTCCACTATAAAATGAGGAATATTATGATAAAATTCAAGGCTGAAATTTATAAATTCATAGGTTGTGGATTCTTGGAAGAAAAAAAAAAAACAAGGTGTTATATACTAAAACATACCACAAGATGGTGGCACGATACATGCAGCAGCTCAGCACTCCTCGCAAAACTCTCTGTACTGTGTATGTGTGTGCTCTGGTGTGTGTGTGTGTGTGTGTATGCATGCATGCATGTGTGCTATATCTTAACACTATTTGTTATATTTTTACTATCTATTCATTTTATTTTATCTGATGTCCTTTTGATCTATTTAAGCCCTGCTCAGGTGATACAAATGACTTTTAATGTATTCATCTGCCAGTAAAGATATTTTATTCTATTTCAAATCGTGGCATGACTGGGGCCAATTTGAAATAACCGCAAAGATTCTTCGGTGTGTGTTTTTCCATGCTACTCTTAGGCTATTTGGGACAGATGCCCAGTTCATCCATGATTCATTAGCACACTGAACAGGAGGATCATTGGCTGCTTATCGGTGGCTTTAAGGTGAAATGAGTGATTTGCTTAAGTAGTTAATCAGTTAACTAAGAGGATGAGTTCATATAAAACTGTTTCTGTGAGAACATAAAGCTCTGAGGCAGTGACAACTAGTGATGGCCAAATGAAGCCTCTTCACCCATTTTTGTTCTTTTCTAAGCCCACTAGATGGCGCTCTCTGTTCAACAAAGAGTTGAAAGCACCTACAATTGCCATTCCTTTTCTTTAAAACCAAGAGCGCCACCTAGTGGGCTCAGAAAAGAAAGAAAATGGTATATGAGGCCTCATTTGGTCATTACTCGGGAAAACAAACTCCTTTCAGCAGAGAGCTGAGGGGTACTACCTGCACTTGTTGATCCAATCCCGGCTGTGAGGACAGAACGAGGGATGATCTTTGCTGCATACTTGAGGAACTGAGACTTCCCTGTGCCGGGGTCACCAACCAGCAACATGTGACACTCGCCTGGAGAGGACAACATCAGCTCCACAGTGACACAGCATTACACACAGAACAACAACTACAAAAAAGCACTGTAGACATCTGTGATCGTTTCCACATCGTCATGGCCACAGATTCAGAGTGTCACTTGCTGTTTTTGGATTGGTTGTCAGTCTCAAGGGGCAAATCTGACTTATCTGACTAATTCTAAATTTTGACAGAAAGATTTTCATTTTTATCATAAATGAATATTGGTTCCAAATATCACTTATCGATCTTATTAAGTTATTATTATTATTACACCTTCTGGCATCTAGAACATAAAAACTGAGATATCAGTTCCCTCCTTTACAGCTGCTTAATTTAAACCCATAAGAAACATGAGGGATACCTCTGATCTTAGTTCCAGAAGAATCTATTCTCTGCACGCCGCCAGCCAACACCATGGCAACTGCCAGCTTAATCACATACATGCCAAACACCTGCGGGCACAGGCTCAACAGGATGTGGTTCCTCCCTACAGAAGAGAGAACGATGTTTAAATAAAACAGGCAGAAAAGCACAGGAGAATGTTCGATTTCATGAGGCAGATTGCTTCATACCAGCTATGGGATCGAGTCTGTAACTTTCCCAGAAGTCCTCAAACTCTCTCTGAACATCCTTCATGAGCAGAGCGGCAGCAGCCTGCTGGTTGTTCACCTCGATGTTGTTGGCTTTGAGGACCAGCTCCACGTCGCAGCGGGTGCCGTCGTAGAAGGGCTTCCAGCGCTGACACATCACCCCATACACGGTTACATCATCTCCTACAGGAGCACACCGTGCACACAGACCATAATCAAAGAAAGCTACAGCATGAGCACTGCACGCTGCTTCCACAATGCAGTGTTTTCAACCATCAACCATCATGCTGCAACAATACCAGATTTACAGCTGTCAACAAGGTCATCCTCCAGAACCACCACCATGGAACGAGGAACACTGCCCACCGACAGCCTCTGCACCTGTGAGGGAGGGCAAGATTTAAACAGACTTGAAGAACAATCCACAGATGCTGGTTTTAATCAGAAACCACATGAATAAGTGTCTTACCTGCTCCTGTATCTTGATCTCCTGGAAGTCCCTGCAGGCAGCCGGCTCCGATCCTCCTGACAGACAGCTGAACTTGTACGAGTTACAGCCGTCAGGATTGGGACAGGACGCCGGGGCGACAAACGTGTAGAACTGATCGAAATCTGCCTGCATCGTGAAAACGTGACGACACTTTGTGCACATGTAATCCCGCTCATATTCTAGAACCTGTGAGAGAAGGAGAGGGATTGAAAAAGAAGAAACTCAAAACCAAAAATAAAGATATTGTGCAGGAAGTGATTTTGCATATTTGTAGTATGAGAATCTCTGTGCAGCAGCAGCTGAAGGGCAGAGTGTCAGCAAACTTCACGATTTTGATTTTGCATGTGTGTCTGTCATTTTTACAGCATTCTGTGTACCTTGGCAACACTGGTGCGTATGACAGTGCCAGTGACGGACAGGAAGTGTCCTACGTCTCTGGACCTGGGAATGGTGTCTCTGGTCAGCTCTGGACACACTGGCAGACCTGGACACACACATGTAAAAACACTTTGGAAAGAGCCCATTTAAAAGGATGATGGTTTATCCATTAAAACCAACAGCTTGACAGCTATTAAAGTATTTAGTAGGTGAGCACATAGACTATTACTGAGCCCGAAAGTGATGATATTTAAGGGCAGAAGAGACTAGAAACTTCATGTGCATGACAGTCTGAGATACTATTAGTTCTCGCAATGTAGTTTCTTAGCAACATCTGCCTGTCCCTCCCAGCTGGATGTCTGACCTGTAATGCGGGTGTGCAGAGTGTGTGTCATCCTCTCTTTAGCTCTCTGTCCTGTGCTGTGAATGGGAGAGGATCTCTCTGATAACTCCACAGCTGTTCTCTGTAACACTTTATCAAATATGGCCAGGACTTCATTGGGAAAGGTGTTGAAATAGTCTCCAACCTGTGAACACAGAGAAAATACACACACACACACACACACACACACACACACACACACACACACACACACACACACACACACACACACACACACACACACACAAGTTCTCTTTTTTCTTTTTTTTTCCAGAAATGGCAACTTGTCGATGTTATATATAAAAAATATGCCAATTAATATTACACAGATTTTAACTTTATCACCTGACTTAAATGAAACAGATCTTCAGGTCTCAAGGGCACTGACTCATTTTTGTTTATTGGGAATATAGTGTTTTGAATTGTGACATTACCTCCATATTGGCTTCAAACAGAGTCATGGCGTTAACGACAACAGGCCGATGGGTCTCTTCCATAGGATCTGCAATAAGCTGGAAGATGTCCTCATGATGATGCTCTGTCAGGTAGGTCTCGAACACACGGCCAATCAGGGCCTCCTGATCCTGGCTTATCAACATACTGATGTGATGTGATGGAAACCCCTGGAAGAATAACAATTAACATAAATTATATACCGTGAGAGCATACAAATATTATATTCAGTGGAGTTAAAATACATTCTAAATGTCAAATCAGCTCAACCAAGTTTTCAACCATTTTCTATTTTATTTTACTCTTTACTTTTATTAAAACCTATCAAAAAATAAAAAGGTGGTTGTGGTATTGTCCGAAAAACTATATTATTAAAATGGTTTTATATTTAAATTATGTAACAGAAAGAATTTTTATGAAATAAATAAAATATGTTATATGTTATGTTAATATATATATAATAATATATATATGTGTGCGTTATACTGTACATACATTTTCAGCACTTTTTAATTAATTGTCTTGTTTGATTTTGTGTTTTACTTTTTTTTGCTCATTTTATATTTCTAATCATTATATTTACTTATACATTAGTAATGATGTGACAAAAAAATATATATATTATTTTATTTTCTGCATGTTTTGGGGTGGGGGTGGGGGTCATTTTCTCGTGTATTTTTGTCTTTAATTTTTTCCCCCTTTTCCTTGCTAATTTTTGGGCCATGTAATGTTAAGCTGCTTGTGGCCTTGTCCCGTGTTTTTGAAAGAAATCAAACCAATTTGCCCTGGTTTCAAAGGGTTTAAAAAAACTAAATTAAATATAAATTAAATATTATTGTATACTATCCATTGGTCCCTTGGATATTTTCTTGATTAACCAGTTAATAATTTATCAGTAAAATATAGAAATGCCCATCAAGCTTTATCTAATTACCCTGCCAACATATTCGGTTTATCTAAGTACGACACAGAAAAGTAGCAAATCTTCACAATGAATTTGAGACATTTTTTTCCTTGTTTTGTTTTTTGTTTTTTTTTTCCAACGTCTTTTTTCTCCAGTGAGAGGGGAGTGAAAAGGTTTCAGCTGTGCAAGGTAACCAAATACATTTACTGCCAGTACCTACTGTATATATACTTACAAGTATCTCTAATTGACAACAAAACTTGTCATGGACTCATGTAAGATGCAGCATTTTTATTGATAGTATAATGTTAAAATGCTGAATCTGCTGCAGGTCATGCAGTAATATATTGATAAAAATAGTATTTCTAAGGCACTGGGTACAACACTATTGTAACTGCTGTTCAGAGAACATCAGTGACTTTATATTAAGTCAGCAGCATATGATAACCGGGGCTATACAGTATATCACTTTAATGTATGTTTGAACATGCATGACAGTGAAATACCTGCTGTGGTTTATTAGCACATGTTTCAAACACACAGCAGCGTTTGTTTGTGTACAGGGGCAGGCTCACACACATTTATAGAAAGTGAATTATGCAACTTTTCCGAGACAAACGGTAAAACATGGATAATGCGCACCTAACCTGCTGTCTCTGATGAGAAGAAGGTGCAGTGCGCAGTTTTAATGAGGACAGCTGGTGTTACAGCAGCTGTGCGGAGTGACTGTAACGTTAGTTAACCGTCCTCAGGTTTGTCATACAGTCTCTTTGTCGTATCAACACTTTACCTTAGTGACTGAAACATTGTTATAATATAAACAGAAAGGTTTAACATACCGTATTTTACAATGCCAGTGTTTGTGGGACACATTAGTCTCCTACGCCGATGTAAACAAGTCTTGTACGCTTAGAATGCGCGGGCATGCAGCACTTCCTGCTAAACCCGCCTGAACCCGCCCTACTCTGCCTCTGATTGGCTAGTACCTGTTATCTTCGTTGATTGGCTTAGTTAGGTTTAGGCAAGAGGACTAGGATTGGTCAGAGCTCTTTAAGAGTTTACTCTACTGCACTAGGATTGGTTAGTGTTGTAATCAAGGTAGGCCAATAAGAGGCAGAATAAACCAGAGTGGGGCGGGTCATACCTGCTACATCATATGAAAAAGAAAAAACAGCACGTATGTCTGTGGCTGAGTTGTCTGATTATTTTGTTTTCTACAACCTTAAAACCTACAAAAAACCCTTATTATTAAAATTCATTAAAGAAGCACGAAGTGAACCCGTAGAGTCCACTTTAATATTAAACACACTCCAAGCGCTCTGCTCACACAATGCGCTTTTCAAAATTTACCAATATAAAAATATAAAATATTAATTCATTTTCAGAATTTTAACTTCTTTTATGTCAGGTTTTGTCGTGATGCCACAATAGTTTTAGATGGGGAAAAAACACAACAATTAATAATTTTCAGCATACTACTTTCTAAGTATATTTTTTTAAATACCAGCCTGGGATATGTCAATGATTTGCAGCAACATTGATTGATACTTTTTTTGTGCAGTGTCAAATACTCACATTCTTACGCCTCTGCACACAAAATGCAAAGGCAATAAAAATATCATATTATATGTAAAAGGTATGCCCTGTGCATGAACACATCCAAAATTATTTTAAAAAATCAAGAGTTAAAAGCCTGCAAAATGCATCAAACAGTCCCTAAGGGTTAAATAATAGTTGTCAAAATGATTCTTTGATTTGTACCCCTTAAAAAAACATAATAACACAATATAAACATCACCTATGAGATTATTTTTGAAAATACAGACACCCGCTGCCCAAATTTTAGAATACGAGTGATTGTAATCATTCTGTTTTATTGTGCTTAATAATTTGAGAAGATATCTATATATTTCTTATATAAATATTGAGGTGCGTAAACAGGAATAATGCACATGCGATAGCAGCTTGTCCCCAGCAGATAGCACCGCGAGGTCGTCGGCTACTCGGGTTTACTCGGGTTTACTCGGGCTCTTGCTCTGCTATCCATTGCTTTTCACTGCAGTGAGGCAGACAGTAGCTGTCGTGTCACAGATAGGCTCGTCAGTCTGATGTGGGATTTCCTGGTAAGGCAGAGCTCCAGACAAGAACCACAAAACGCAATTTGTCAGACTTCTCTCCGTTAACTCAAAACGCAACCCAGCCGTCGAGTTTCAGCGTTATTTCGGCCGTGTTATTCCGCAGAGAGGGGCTTTATTAACGCTAACGTCACTCCCCATCAGAGTTAGTGTGGAAGCTAACGCTAACGTCAGGGCTCCGTGCTGCTCTAGCCATGTCCGCCTCGGCTGGATGCTCTCCGGTGGGGCAGAGCTCGGGCCTCGGCCCCGGTATGTCCATGTTCCGCTGGTTAGAGGTGCTGGAGAAGGAGTTTGACAAAGCCTTCGTGGACGTGGACCTGCTGCTGGGAGAAATCGACCCGGATCAGGTGGATATTACCTACGAGGGTCGGCAGAAGATGACCAGCCTGAGCTCCTGTTTTGCTCAGTTGTGCCACAAAACTCAGACAGTTTTCCAGCTGAACCACAAACTGGAGGTGAGTGACTCGGTTCATGTTTCAACGACACTTCTGTTTGCCTTGGAGGTCATTTTTCTAACCGGTAAAACTGAAAGCTAGTAGCACAATATAGACTTGACACCTGAAGATAATCTCACAATGTAGGCCAGTGATACTCAATTTACGGCCCACGGGCCAAATCTGGCCCCTGATAGGCTGCCAGATGGACCCCCCCCCCAACCATTTTTTTAATTCACAATAAAAATAAAGCGATTAACTCCTGGGGTTGTTTTTGCATTCGTAGTATATACATTATAAGGTGCCAGGGTGCATAAAACAACATCAAAACAGCTTTTTTATTTAAAAAAAAGAAAGGAAAAAAAGGCAGTGGAAGATCCCCTCTACCCGCCCCGACAGAGGTCCAAGCTAAACCCCTAATGTCCTACAATTCTAGAAATGCCTAAAAATCCTGCTAATGTGCTGAAATTCTAGAAATGTTGTAATGTGCTAAAACATCCTAAATTCCTAGAAATGTCTAAAATCCCAGAATCGACTTTAAATCTTAGAAAGGTCCTGAAATCCAAGAAATGTTCTAAAATACGAGAAAGGCCCTAAAATCCCCCAAACATTCTAAAATCCTAAAAATGTCCTAAAATCTTGTGTTAAAATCCTTGAAATGTCCTGAAGATCTTGAGATGTGCTAAAATCAGAGAAACGTTCCAACATCCTAGAAACATCTCAAAATTCTGTAAATGTTCTAAAATGGTAGAAGTGCACTAAAATCCTAAAAAATGTCCTGGAATCCTAAAAATATCCTAAAAACATAGAAATGCCTTAAAATCTTACAAATCCCAGAAATGTCACAAAATCCTGGAAATGTCCTTATTCATAGAAACGTCCTAAAATCCGGGAAACATACTAAAATCCCAGAAACACATATGTGGCTGCTGCGACTGGCCTCTGGCCTCCTGTCATTTTGCAAAAGTGGCCCCTAAACAAAGTAAGTTGAGTCTCCCTGCTGTAAGCAGTAAAGGTGCGAATCACCACGATAGGTTTTCCCCTCGTCTTGTTTTCTTGTGTAACAGCAGAGAACAACAGAATGACTGCAGCAAACATTAACAACAGCGAGAAAGCACAGTTGGCACTGGCATATGGATACTGTGGAAAATGTGTGCTGGAATCATTTTGAATACTGATAATCAATATTAATGAATGGATATTTTTTGCAAACTACATTGGAGTCACGAAGCTGCATTACAGGGCTAAGAACCCATTTTTACCCAAAAAGCACATATTGATACTTGTGCATCAGTTTACACACAGATCAGGTTGTTACATATGACAGTATGTAATATTTTAATAAAACATAGGCAGTATACTGTCTGTTGCCTTTAGAGGATGATTTACCATTTACAATGCGCGCCTCCAGGGACACTGCCATAGTCATATGACATCAAACAGCCGCTTCTGCATGAAGTCCAGGTGGATGAATGGGAAAAAATTGCAAAAAAAGGTGTTTTCTTTATAAATTGACAAAAAATTCAAAAATAAAAGGCCAGCTTTTTTTCTGGAAGGCCTGTTTCTGTAAAAATAGGGAGTATATGAAATACAAAACACAGCATTTACAGTTATTGCCCCTCTCCTGCGCTTAATTTGATAATAATTTGACCTACCTCTCCCTTCTGGCTCTGAGTGGTGCTCCATTGTAGTTTTTCTAGCAGGAAGGCGGGAATTTTCAAGTTCCAAGTGGTCTGGCATGTAGCATTAGGACTGTTTGTTCTCTAGCTATATAAAGACTGCATTTGAAACTAGCACACACACAGACAGACCCTGAGGACAAAGCAGTCCTCTCAGTGTCCTGGCGGTGATCTTACAGGGTGGAATAGTCTGTGGCGAGTGCTGACATCGTGTGACCCGATGTTCTGACAGTTCAGTCATGTAAGGTTGGTCTCGTTTGACGATGAGTCGTCGGGAGCGATGGCGCAGCTAATGGTCGAAATTGACCTTTGCGAGTCCCATCAGTACAGTCTCTGGGAAGCAGTCAAGATAGCTGGTTTCCATTGTAAGCTCCGGACTGAATGGGAGGACCTACTGTGAGCGTCCTGCTGGGACTTTTCTGTATTCTGTATGTTTGGGTTCGTACAGTCGTGATTATTGATGATTCGGTAATCGTATCCCTCCTGGACAATGATGACCCGGATCATGGCCCTGTCATATCTGAGTTCACCGAGTGCTGTAAGTCGTCCTTCCTCACTATAAATGTGTCCAAGACAAAAGAGATGACAATAGATTTTAGGAAAAATCCTCCAGTCTTGTCCCCTGTGGTCATTAATGATCACGCTGTCGAGGTCGTGGATCAGTATAAATATCATGGCACCATCACTGATGACAAACTGAGCTCTGCCTCTCACACTGATGCTGTCTGTAAAAAAGCTCATCGCTGCATGTTTTTTTATCGTAAGCATCATGGTTTTATGTGTGTGTGTTGTGTTACCTGCGGCTCCAGACAGATTTTTTTTTGTTTTGGGCCAGAAATGGCTCTTTTGATAGTAAAGGTTGCCGACCCCTGGACTAAACGATCTTCCTCACCTTTATAAGAGTCAATCCTGGCCAACCCGAGCCATCCACTCAACAGCCAGTTTTCACTGCTTCCATCTGACTGCAGATTTAGTAAGCCAAAATGCAGGACTAACAGACCGAAGAACTCATTTGTTCCTGCCGTCATCGTTTTTTTAAATGATTCAATGTGATTTTAAATGTATTGTTGTATTGTATGCATTGTATCACTAATGTACTTCTGCTGGCTGCACAAGAATTTGCTCCTTGGGGGACAATAAAGATTTCTTGAACTTGAACTTGAACCTTGAAATGTCATGGAATTGCAATGCTATTTCCAGGCTTGGAAAAGTTTTGGAAAACAAAATATACCCTGAAGGTCACAAAAACTCTTTCACAAACCTTATAATAACACATGATTATAAGATGTTTGAAATTTAAAAACGCAACCATAATTTCTGTTTTTACAGGTCCTGGCTGTGATAAGTTGTGTAATTTTGGTGATTTTTTATCAAAGAAAACAGAGAAGGGTTTGGAAGGCGTGTTTAAAAAAAAGAAAAGAAAAAACCAAAATGCGTTCTTTAAAAAAAAAAAAAAAAAGGAGTGTCGATGGTCATTTTAGAAAATATATTGGTTTGAACATTAGCCTCAAAATCATGGAAATGTATTGATAAAACTGTGTGAATCATGGTTTGTTAACTCTTCTTTGTCTCCGTCCCCTCCGCTCCAGGCTCAGCTGGTGGACCTGCGCTCCGAGCTGACTGAAGCGAAGGCCGAGCGTAAAGTGGTGGAGAGGGAGGTCCACGACCAGCTCCTGCAGCTTCATGCTCTCCAGCTGCAGCTTCACGCCAAGCAAGGCCAGACAGAGGACTCCGACTCCATCAAAGACAGACTGGTAGGTCAGAGGAGGAGACGCTGTCCACAGCCTTCAATGGGAATATTTAACACTTTAACAAAAGAATACTTTTGCAAATATATTTGAAATCAGGAGCTCAGGAGAGGAACATTAGGAACAGACAAACTCAACCACACTGTTTAACTTTCAAAAAAAAAAAATATTGTAACATTTTGGTTACTATACCTTCACCTTCAGTATAAGCCATTATGTGAATATTGATGCAGAATCGTCCACGTCCGCATCGGATGCATCTTTAGAAATTATTAATTTCAACACCCTAATATCATCATCTTTCTCCCTGCATTTTCCTTCACATATAGGAAATTGTCCAAAAAAAAACCCCATTTAAAAAATACTTTTCCCTATTGTGAAATAAAATTTATTTGAAGACAAAATCCCTCACACTGTCTAACTGGCAAAAAATAAATAAAATAATTATTGCGACATTTCAGTAACTAGACCTTCACCAGGCAATCAGTTTGGCGACAGAGAGCAGCCCTGATTAGCAGGGAGCGGCTGTGAGTTTGCAATCAACAACATTCCCCACGAGCAGTGAGAAAGCAGAACTACCAAACAGTCATTTACTATGTGACAATTTACTATATTATACATGGAGACAGAGAAGTAAAAACATGCTGTGTAGTGCTCTACCAAAAGGACATGGGAAAAAAACACCCTGTTGTTGGCTACGGGTTTTCACCTGGTTGGATGTGCTGCCAAAAAAAAAAAAAAAGCATAATCCAGTCTTCCTAACTTGCTCTGACTTATGTGACAAAGATAACTTTTGAGTAGCTAATATCTTTTTAAAAAATACGTGTTTATTTTACGCTAATATGGGCTCTGAAAATGCATCATATTATAATGTCATCCTATGTACTTATACTTATAAAAAACTTGTTAAAAAAATACAACCTTGTATGATTAAAAAAAAACATGTAAAATATTGCTACTTTGATTCGCAATTTTTTTTCAAAAAGCTGCCACATAATCAGGCATTTCAGGCGTCAACGTTCACAGAAACTTCCAGTGAAATCCTGGAGGGACTGATTTCACTTCCATCAGCCATCTCTGGTGTTGTTTCCATGAATTTGGCAGCACATCCAACCAGGTGAAAACCAGTAGCCAACAACAAAGTGTTTTTGTCCGTGTCTTTTTGTTGAGTTAAGTGTTGCTTTTCTAAACCTGCCTGTCTAAGAAACTCACTGTTTTATGTTTATTGTCGTCACTGTACAGCATGTTTTTACTTCTCTGTCTCCATGTAGAATATTGTAGATTGTCACATAGTAAAATGCTCTCTGGTATTTCTGCTTTCACTGCTCATGGGGAATGTGGTTTATTGCAAACTCACAGCTGCTGCTGATCAGGACATCTCTCTGTCTCCAAACTGTTTGCCTGTTGAAGATCTAGTTACTGAAATGTCGAAATAAGTTATTATTAATATTTATAATTTATTTATTTAACAATTGTATTTATTCATTTATTTTCATTTTCTATTTTCTGTTTTTTTGCAAGTTAGTGTTTGGGCGTTTGTCTGCAAATAAATTACATTTTACAAAAGTATTTTTTTTACATGTTTTCTTTTAAATTTTTTGACATTTTCCTTTATGTGGTAGAAACGGTGTAGCTCCAGAAAGAAAATGCAGGGACAAAGATGGCAGGTATGACATAAAACAAAGGTTAGCGTCGGAGTCAGTCTCAGAATGTTGCAGCTTCATTGCAGCATAAAAAAGTCTGAAAGAGATCTCTTGTTTCAAGACATCAAACTGGAGGTTCAGTGTGGGCCGACTGCACAGAGCCCAGTCCCCGTGCATCGCACCATCGCATTCATTAACTGTGCAGATGTTCCTGTTTTTAACATAGTTAACATGGTTGATTTCAAAAAGCAAAACCGTTAATCTCAGGTAAAGGAGGAAGAACACCTGCACACTGAAATAACCTCTTGAAAAATCCATGAATTCAGAAAGATCCCTGAGGCTTAACTTTTGTATTTAGTTTCTTACTGTATGTGCTGTGTTGTGTGGTTTGCATGAACTATAGAGACATCTGGATTTGATCTGGTGAACAGTCCCCCCACAGTACGATGCCAAGGTCATAAAAATCTATAATGCACAAATAAAGACTGAATGATAAATATAACGGCAGTGGCGTCTGACACGTCAGCACATTGTGTTCCTGTAAGAGTTCATCACACACAATGAGCCCTGTTGTTTCAGATAAACAAGCTCAGCCTATGTTTCCTGATCTACAGCTTTAACAAATAAAGTTGCTAAGATAGTTGCCTCAGCTCATTTTAGAAATCTGAAAGTCAGAATTTCTGTCGTGATGACTGCAGAGTCTTGGGAACTCGGGGACTGAAGTTAGCAGCTACTCTGCAGTTTTTTCGTCATGCGGCTCTTATTTCTGGTGTCCAGGATGAAAATGGCCAAAAACCTTATCATGATAAAAAATGGTCATATCTGTTGATATTGATCATTTTTGTCATTGTACATCGTTAGTACTGTCCTTAATCTATTATTGGTAAAATTAAATGAATTATTTTTGCCATTTAGTTTTTTTTAATTCATTTTGGCATTGTTCAAAACATATTGACTTTTACACTTAATACACAAATTTAAATAATATAGATATAAATGGATACACAGGCAGGGAAAAGAAACAACAAAAATGAAACAAAATCAAACCAAAGTAGACAAATTAAACCAGAAAACAACGACAAATAAGAGAAAACAACAACAACAACACAACAACTGATTAATTGTTATTTAAAAAAAAATACTAAACTTTGCTTATTTTAAACACTACACAAACTCCTTTTTTCCTCAATCAAAACTCACAGCAACAAATACTTTGACTGCGTGGCATAGCCTATTGATGGAACGATTAAATTTCACGTTGGTTGAATTCTCAACCACTGATTAATTGGTCATCACTTAATTGTTACCATCCCTAATCTGTAGTCATTCGAATTATATATTTAAAATTATGTTATAGAAAAAGAAATGTATTTTTAAAATTATACATATATTTTTCTACACTTGTTTCGGGTCAGTAGGGGGCTCTAACAACCTGAAAAAGCATTCACACCCATGACATACATAAAGTCACGTAAAATCATACAGCAGTAGATAGATCGATAAAAACGCACGTACAGCTACATTTTAAAAGCAATGGCTATCAATGACTATTCTTACACCCTTTACGAATTTCTTGCCAATTTTTGGGTCGTTCCTTTCGTTGCTCATAGCAATGTTCCCATGGTTTTAAAAGCGATCAGTGTTCCCAGATCAAGCCCCATTGCTCCGGTTTCAAAGGGTTAACAGTCATCCCTCTGACAGCTGACAACATTTCGCCTGATGCTGAGCCTCCACTTTACACTGTGTGCAGTGGCCGGCTGTAGAACGCATTTGACAGAGCTCACAGCCCAGAGCGTAATCACTGAAGTTATGCAAAAGAAGGTGAATTTAGGGGAAAACAGTGGAAGCCTAAAACTACATCTCAGTCGCCAGTGTCTGTTCGGCGGCTGCTGTTGCTTTGGTGCGTCCTGGTCTTCTCCCTTTGCCTCAATTGCTTTCAATTACAGTTATTTTCCATCTGTTGTGCATGTACTGCTTGACAATACATGCTTACTTATATTGACTGGTTCATTTACTCACAGCCTCTGTTGCCTGATATTTCTTTAATCTGTGACTTCTCTTTCTGTTCTTCCTTTGCTTCTTTTTTCCTAAAGCCTGCGCCAACACTGGACGACATGGTAAGTTTGTGTATGGCTGTATTTTCATATAGATATAGATATAGATATAGACATACAAGTAAATATGGATATAGATGTAAACATAGACATAGATATGGATGTCGATCTAGAGATAGACATGGATATATACATAGATATAGATAAAGATAAAGATATAGTCATAGGTATAGATATAGATATAGATACAGACATAGATATAGATATAGACATAAATATGGATATGGATATAGATATAGACATAGATATGGATATAGATATAGACATAGAAATAAATATAGATATAGATACAGACATAGATATAGACATAGACATAGATGTAGATATAGATATAGATATAGATATAGACATAAAAGTAGATATAGATACAGACATAGATATGGATATAGATGTAGGTCTATCTATCTATATATCTCTCTCTCTATATATATATATATATATGAGAGAGAGAGATGGATACAGATATAGATATGTACATAGACATGGAATGAATATACAGTAGATAGTATAGATACAGATATCGATTTTGTCTAGAATGAATATAGATTATGTAGCTACACTTGCTGCAGCTAATGATCACTGATACTTAAAAGCAGGAGTAGAAAGGACCGGGACGTGAGACAGAGCTGTCTTCCTATTTACTAACGGAGTCAGACATCCAGCTGTTCGTAAAAATAAAGAAAGAATCTATCATACACACTAACATTACCATTAAACGAAAATAAAACAAAGAGACAACAACAATTTAAACACAAAGTTCCACCTCACATTCACATCTACGTATATAAAAACGATCGGAAAAGCTGGCAAAAATATCAACATTTTTTAGACGCTCACAACATGAAACTAGCATCAGTGGTGACAGGACTCATCACAGGATGACAGGCTTTAATCCAGCTGGGCTGTCACTGTCTGTCTCTGCATTTCTCAGCTGCATGACAGCTGATTGTCACTTCTGCCTCTTTGATGATTTTCAAACTCTTCTCAAACCTTAATTAACTCTTTGTACTCTTGATCCTCATTTTTTAAGAGAATCTCTGCATCCCTTCTTCTCATCTATTAACGCTCAACTGCACCGAAGTGGGGTGAAGTGATTCTGTTCAAATGTGAATGACCTAGTCCTGAATATAGTAAAACCCACACTGTTTAACCCTTTGAAACCTGGATCGCCTTCACTTTCAGACACCTTCACAAGTATGTAAACCTATGAAATCAGAGACAGTTGGGTTGCTTTCATTTGCAAACATAGCAACTTGGCAAGAACTGTTCTGCAAATTGCAAGCAGTTAGTTGATTTGGAAAAATTCTGGAAAAATGACAGCGATGTAAGAATTATTATTATTATTTAAAGCACCTTTTTCAGGTCAGGTTCCTTGTTGGTTTTTTTCTATTTTTCTTTATTATTTTTTTTTCTAATTTTCAAGTAATTTTCATGTACTTTATACTTTTTCCCCCTAATTTTTGGGTCATTTCTCTAAGCGTTGCTCATTGCCTTTTACCTACATTTTCGATAGACATCAAGTCAATTTGCTCATGTCTCAAAGGGTTAAAATGTAAGTTCAAGTTGCAAAGCTGTTGAAATAAGGGCCACTCTCGAGATGATGGCACTTTGCTGTAGATGCCAAATGAACACATATCTCATGCTGTGATCATAGGTGAGGCTGAAACTGGAGCACAAGATCAACAGGCAGATAGCTGCAGAGTCAGCTGAGGTCATCAAAGCTCAGCGAGGCTTTCAATTTACAAGATTATCATGCTGCAAACTGCAATTTTGGTCACTAGCTGTGGGTGTAGACTGAATGGATGACATCATGGCCACATCAGCAGAAAATGGATGAATCATTAGTGGGTGAAAAAAAAATCACATGATGTCTGAAATAGATTTTTTTTAATGCAGAAACACATCGCAAACACGCAATGATAAAAGCAAAAATGCAAAAAAAAGGGAATAATTCTCATAAACTGCCATAATTGCAGAAGATTAATGTTGTGTACCATTACGTTCCAATGTGATTTTATTTTCATACAAACTGCATGAGAAAGCCTGAGAACTAATCATCATTACACTGATATTTAAGGCAGCACTCAGTACATTTGCATGCCGTTAGAAAAAGTCAAATTATTCTGTCAGTCCGATAAAAGTAGACTTTTCTCCCGCGGTGGTTAGAGATAGGGACTGTTCATTATTTATGAGGGGGGAAGGGGTGCTGCAAAATGGGTCAGGCATTTTAAACTAAAAGCACTGAAGAGGCACTTGTGTTTTTAATTTTGGCTGAAATAAAGGACATGCAACTTGAACAGGTAGTACTTTTCCTTTTTTTAAATAAAAAAAAGTCACACCCCATTCATCCCCCTCCTCTGATAAATACAGTACAGTCCCACAACAGCAGCACTAAAGCTAAGTGATGTCCTGCTGTGGACGGGGCTGCAGCAAAACATATTTTAGCCACCTAAAAAAAATATCAATATCAGTTTAACTGGACACTATATTTGAATCCACATCAATGTATATAGATTAAATGAGCGATCACATAACATCGACGTAGAGTGGCCCAAAAATTAGGAAGAAATTAGGAAAAACTTAAAAGACAATTACCTTTTTTTAAAAGAAACAAGAAAATTGTCTGAAAATTAAAACATATAGTGTATATATACATATAGTTTCCTGGATTATTGTTAACCTCCCCCCCAAAAAAAAGAATCTTGTCACCTTCTCTCACCCTGTTAGACGTTTCTTGTCAAGCTGGTCATTGCCTTTTCTCTCCATATTTTCGAAAGAATTCAAAATACGTTGTTCAGGTTTCAAAGGGTGAAACAGCTTGTGCAAAACATCTGAACGCAGCACTAGATAACTGATGTCAGTTCAGGTTTTCAAGGGTTAACTTATCAGTGGACAGACGGTAACTTAACAGACATTTCTTGAAATGAAAATATTTTCGAATATTACTTCAAACGCACTTTCAGCACAATAACTTTGAGCTGAACTTTCATGATAAACGCAGATATGTGGAATGTGCGAGAGAGCTTCACACTGAGAACTCAGATCCTGCTATTTACTGTGAGTTCTCACCAAATCTCTTCCCTAACCAACCGTCGAGCCAAAGGCTGACCTTGAACCGCCGTTATTACAGTGGTGCAACTGGGTCAGCGTTTCAGCCGCAGCTGTTTCCTCACAGTACTTTCCTGCTTTTCTCAGGGATTTCATATAATCTGTTTAAATCTCAGGGAAAACATTCAGCCCTAATCTGAATATCACTCTTGATTACCACGTAGCCTGCTGGAACTAATAATATACGAGCTGAGCTTTCTCCGCGTTGATATTGGTAAGATTAAACTGTTGCCAGAGATTAACTCTTTGAAACCTGGAGCAATATCGATCTTCCTGTGCTGCTTTTAGATGCCTTATACAAGTATTTCAACCTTTAATGCTGAATCAATTTAGTTTCTTTCAGCAACATGTGGGAAAAGGCAATGAGCAACTTAGCAAGAGATGTTCTGCAAAAATTTTAGAAATTAGGAAAAGCTGACAAGAAAATGAACTGAAAATTATTTTTTAAAAAAAGATAGACAGAAGAGAAAGACACAAAGAGAGAATTTTTTTTTAATGTGAAAAAGGACAACGAGCAAATATTCCAAAAATCAATAGATTTAGAAAATTATTTTCAAATGCTGGGGAAAAATGTTTAGGGAAAAAAAGAAATAACTTGGGGAAATATATTTATAATAATTAAATAGTTATGAATTGTGTTTCAAAATTATCATTTTTTTAGACTAGGCACTTCAGTTTTTTTTGTTTGTTTTATTTTATTTTATTTTATTTTGTTATTATTAGTAGGATTAGTATTTATTTATTTCATTTCTTGCAAATTTTTGGGTCATTTCTTTGTTGCTTTTTGCCTTCTTCCCATGTTTTTGAAAGAAACCAAAACAATTTTTCCAAGTTTCAAAGGGTTAAGCGCATTTTCACTCAGGCCCTCATCTTGCCTCCGCTGCGTCTTACGTTATGTTGTAAAGTGTTCACATGTGACGTCTCGTTTTAGGAACAGGAGCTTGAAGTCAGCAAAAAGGAGAAACTGGCAGAGGCCCGTCTGGAGGCCGAAGTGAGACTACTGAAGAAAGAAAACGAGGCTCTGCGCAGACACATGGCCGTCCTGCAGGCTGAGGTGTACGGAGCCAGACTGGCTGCCAAATACTTGGATAAGGAGCTGGCCGGCAGGTGAGGACAGCACCTCTCAGGTTAAAGTTCGGCAAAACCTATATGGAGTTCCAAGTGACAGCAGAATCTTTGGCTTTGTCTGGCAGGGTGCAGCAGATCCAGTTGCTGGGCCGTGACATGAAAGGGCCGGCACACGACAAGCTGTGGAACCAGCTGGAGGCGGAGATCCACCTCCACCGGCACAAGACCGTGATCCGAGCATGCAGGGGTCGCAACGATCCCAAGAAACCCCTCCCCTCTCCTGTGGGACACGTGAGTGTGAAATCACGCAGCAGGTACAACTGTCGCTACCTTTCTACGTGCTGCTAATGTTCAGTGTGTCCATGTGATTCCAGGACCCAGACATGTTGAAGAAGACTCAGGGAGTCGGCCCCATCAGAAAGGTGGTGCTGGTCAAAGATGATCACGAGGGGCTCGGAATCTCCATCACAGTAAGAAGTCCCGGCTGTTCTCTCTTCCTGATAGTGGCTATGGCAGCCTCCTGAAATTGCTCCCAAAATTTGTTTAAAGCTCTCAACAAAATAATATTACGGCATGAATGAGCAGGACGTCTCGCAGTTGTCATATTGCTAACTGTTTAAGCCACAGCCTGCTCAGTTTAGCTGCATGATGAGATAATGCATGATGGTTCTGGTGGTTCGAAGGATTGGAGGGCGTCATAGTGACGGGGGGCTGTGCCCTGCTGCCGTATCTTAAAAATGCAGAAGGTAGAAGCACCAGCAACAGTTCATTGTCTGACAGCATTGATGAATCTAAAACAAAAATGTGTCAGGAGAGGTCAGGTTTTTTAAGCACTTTTGGCTTAGTGGAGGGGCATGCAATTTTAAATGGATTTTCTGTTTATTTAATGCCAATTTTGAAAGAAAATATGTCTTCCAAACCGTGGGCCGGTGGGTTTGAAAAAAAACAAACATTTTTGGTCATTTTTTCCTTCTTTTATTTATTTATTTATTTATTTAGTTATTTGAGGGAGGGAATTTTTTTTTTCTTAAATTTTTAAAAGGCATTTTTTTTCTTTAAAAATTCACAAAAATCACAGCATTTATTACAGACAGAAACTCTTAAAACAGCAATTATTGTTGGATTAAAAAAGAAAAAAAAAAGAAGCTGGGCAAGCGGTGTTATGTGATTGATACTGTTTGTCGACATAAAAAAAAGAGTTACTAAAACGTCACCAAATCATCACCTCCAAAGACCACTCTGTGAAAAATGTTGAGTGACCTCTTGCGTTTCCTCCTCAGGGTGGGAAGGAGCACGGTGTTCCCATTCTCATTTCAGAGATCCATCCCAGCCAGCCTGCAGACCGATGTGGAGGGCTGCATGTCGGAGACGCCATCCTCGCTGTCAACAGCATCAACCTCCGCGATGCCAAACACAAAGAGGCCGTCACCATTCTGTCCCAGCAGGTAACAACACAGGCCAACACACACATAACACACACTACGCCACACCTGTTCCCTTAGCGTGCTCACTCAGTGTGTGTGTGTGTGTGTGTGTGTGTTAGCGGGGACAGATAGAGTTCGAGGTGGTGTACGTGGCCCCAGAGGTGGACAGCGATGATGAGAATGTAGAGTATGAAGACGACAGCGGTCATCGCTACCGACTCTACCTGGATGAACTGGAGGACAGCAGCACGGCGCCACCCAGCAACAGCTCAGCGTCACTGCAGGGTGAGATCCAAAAAAACTTGTTTTGACCAATAATTATATGCTTTCAGAACGCTTAAGTGTATGAATGAAATTTGTCTCATTTTAAATGTGTGGGGTATTTGTTTTGATGAAAATGCTCCATTGAAACCCATTCAAACTGCAATTTTGATCCCACAGCCATCAAAGCAGAAAAACATTGTATCAACAAGCATTGTATCAGTATCTGGACTTTTGCCTTGAAATTTGTCATTTTTACTATTTTACACCTGATGATGTCATTTTTTTCATCTAAAAACATTGTGGCATCATGACAAAACCTGGCATTTAAAGGAATAAAATTCTGAAAATTATTAATTATTTTGATATTTATGATTAGAACTGATGTTTGTTTCAAAAAAACAACTAAATGAAAGAAGAAAAACATTTTCATGTTCATATTGTTTCTGGCCTGATTCTGAAAAGCGCATTTTGTGCGCAGAGTGGTCTGACTGAGTACTTGACTCTACACAAAAAAATAATGTTTTAAAATAAATGTTGCTGCTAATCATTAACATATACTAGGCTGTGATAAAAAAAATGATAATCTACTTAGCATGTAGCATATTGAATATAATTCTTTTTTATTGTGTGTGTGTTTTAAAATCTAAAAACATAGTGGCATCATGACAGTAACTCTGAAACATAATGAATATTTTATATTTAAAATTAGGACTGATGTTGGTTAAAATAATTAACTGAAAGTAGGAAATAATACTTATGTATAATAGTTTTTAAAGTTTGACTTTGAAAAGCGCATTTTGTGCACAGAGCAATACCAGTGTGTGTAATATTAAAGTGAGCCTTATGGGTTAAGTTCCTGTGTTTGGTGTTGATGACTTTGGCACTGATGAAGGACCAATGTGGCCTGAAACACATTCACTGTGTTTCTGAAGCGTGGGTCATGTTGATGTGAGTTTTACTAGACTTTTGTTGTACTTTTACCAACAACGGGACACAACCAGTCATACTGAGTTGAGGGCACGCAGTCATGCATCTTGGATTTGGTTTGATTTGATTTAATTTAATGTGATTTGATGTAATTTTGATTTTATTTGATATTTATTTTGAACATGTTGTAAAAAAGATGAAAATGAATCAGAATGCCAATAACAGAAATGACCATCTATCCAGAAGTATTCAGTCAGAGGGAACTGTGCTCCGTCTCCACTATGAGCTGCTAATTAAAAGAAGCCCAGGCTCCTCATATCTTTGCTGTGTTTGAAAGATGCTTTCTGGTCAATGTAAAACAACATATTATTCATTATTATGTAAATCTGTGTCCCCCCTCTGCAGCTCTGGAAAAGATGACACTTAGCAACGGAGCCGAGAACGGAGACACTGGGATCTCCAGTGAAACACCTTCAGAGGAAACCCCTTCAAAACCTCCCGAGACTGACTGCTCCTCCTAAAGGCTCTGCTGAGAAATCGGTCTTTTGGAGACATCACAAGAGGATTGACGAGAAAATCCCACTCAAAGGACTGAACAAAGAATTCTGTGACGAGCCTAGGGACAAGGTAAAATGAACAGAGACGGTCTATTTTCCCTTTTTCCTCTCGATGTTGTGGGGTGGTGGTGGTGGGGGGGTCTAGCCTGGGCTTGTGGCAATTATTTGGGGTAAAATGTTTGAAGAAGCAGAAATGTGTAAAATATGTAGAGCAGGAGTGATCCTTAACAATGTCTGATTTTTTTTCTAGGTATTTTATTAAGATATTAATCTCGGAACCCACTGGCGAGCTCTCTGACAATGATAAGCTTTTTGGGGCAATGCCCAATATTTTTGGGGGTTCCAGAATAGCGAGATTTTTTTCTTCCGTTAGCCTGTCTTTTCGGCTAAATCATATAAACAGATATATGGTTATGAATGCAGATTTTTTTTCTTTTTAATTAATACATAGCTAAATTGTCGTGAGACAATAGCCAGTGGATTCCGGGATTGCATTAGTTCTCCACACGGACCTGCCACTCATATGTGATTGGTTGATACAACTCAGACTACAAACATAAACCAGAACGCCAAAACCTTGCGCTGTTGCTTACAGACTCTGCAGGCATATGCAGATATCTGTTGATAGAGATTAAGATACTTATGGAAATTGCAATTGCTGTATGTGAGAAATCTGCAAAAGGAAGTAGATGGCATGGAGGCATAGTGACATTATAAAGAAGAGGTTGAAAATGTCTTTCAGGTTAAGCTTTTAAAGAAATGCTTGTAGAGTATTTTGCTTCTTATGTAGAGGTCGACAGATATTGGTTTTTCAGGGCTGATACCGATTATTAGTACTTAATGAGACCGGTAATTGATATTTGGAACCGATATGCATTTACAAATTTCATACCAAGTTACTCATTGCCTTTTTTGCCGAATTTAAAATTTGGAATATAACAAACTCCAACACAATTTTTCTTTTTGAATACCTTAAGCAACTGTTTAATCAAAAGTGAAATGTTCAACATCATATACAGCAAGTTCCCATCAACCTTTTCTTATAAAGTTCAGTGAGAAAATTTAAATAAAAATGAAAAAATACAAATAGCTTCCTGAGGTTTTACAAAGTAAAAGTTCCTCCCACGCTGACACTTTCTTTGCATGTATTGCAGACTTCACCTTCCTGCTGTTGGTTGGATGTAGTATGGGCACTTTTTTCATTAATTAAATTTATCGGCGATCATTATGATAAAACGCCAATACAGATAATCGGCAAAATGCCAAATATCGGTTCCGATAATCAGCCGGGCGGATAATCTGTTGACTCTTATTCTTATGCATAATTATTCATCTGGCTTTGACAACACTATGATAAAAACAAAAATGATATCATCCTGCAGGGACCCCAGGAGAGGCCAGGAAAATATCTCAATAAAGGAAATGAGTGAAAAAGATCATTTTTTAATGTTTTACAAAAAAGAATTTAAAAAAATCTTTGAAATAGATATCAAATGGAAAGCATTATAAAGTCTTGCCTGCTATCACCAGTACACTTTTTCAAACTTTTCTGAAACTCATTAAAGACCTAAGCTAGGTAGATATCATGCTGAATAATGTATTCAGGGTCTTAATATTTAAACAACCACATGAGTAACAATTAAAACCTAAGAGGAACGATTGGCACCTTTCTTTGATCTCCATTTTAAACATTGTTAAAGTGCTTAAATATCTACTTCTGACTCCAACGTTTGAAATGCTGAATCTTCATAGTCATCCATGAAATGTGCATATGACACTCAATCAACCAACAATCTTATTTACTTTTATCGCTCTCATTCAACATAGAATCTGTAATGTAAAAAGATTAGGGTTACATGTGGAAAAAAATGAGTTTTGAGATGAAAGTCAGAATGCTAATACTTTAGGTCAGATTTGAGTACAAATTAAGAGGATTTAAGTCAGAATTCTGAGATTTAAATTTGAATTCTGGGATGTAAGTTTGAATTCTGAGATTAAAGTTTAATTTAAAATTTAAAATTTCACATTTCTGAGAATTAAAGTCAAAATTCTGAAAATAAAGTCATAGTATTCCAAGAATTACATCAGCATTTTTGAATGTACATCCAAATTCCCAGATTGGAGCTTCAGAATTCCTGCAATTTAGTCTGAATACTCAGACTTGTCAGAATACTGAGACTGAAGTTCCAGAATTCTGAAATTTGTATTTTGAAATTCTCAGAATTGAAGTCAGAATTTTATGACTTGAAGTCAAAATCCTGAGATTTAAATTTCAGACTTCTCAGAATTAAAGTTAGAATGCTGAGCTTTGAGTCAGAATTATGAGATTTAAGTCCAAATTCTGAGAAAAAAGTCTTAAAATTACAAGAATTTAGTTAGTGTGATTTCAAAGTCAGAATTCTGCGACTGAAGTCCAATTTCAGACTTTAATCTCAGAATAAGTCAAAATTCAGACTTTATTCTCAGAATTCTGACTTTAAACTCAAATATATTTTTCACGTGTGGCCATGATCCTCTTCCATAAATGTGTAACAGAGGGCTTTCAGCTGATGGAATAAACCCTCTGGTGACTTTTCTTGCCAGTTGACACCAGTGGCTGTGAAATCCTATGAGTTTTCCATCTTTGAAGGCAGCATGCGTCATTGAGATTTGAACAAAGGTGCCGTCTTTTCTCTAACTTTTTAGAGATCCAGGTTATATACAGCGTATTCATTATTCAGGGGGTCCTTGTCAATTCATTTTCAGAGACGGCATTTAGCAAAACAATCAGTGAAACTATGCCATGTGTCCATTTTAGACTGAAAGAAGCTACTTCTCTTCCGATCTTCTAGATATTTTTAAAAGCAAATACTAAAACAAAACGTTACATCTGACACTGCAGATCCTCTCCTGAGTCCTTGAAGACTTTGTAATTATATCAGTGACTATACGTCATACTTGTGTATGACCTGAACCCCTGCCCTGCTATTGTATCCTATTTATAAGGCTGTGGGGGTGGATGTCCCCGTTTCCCTGCCATAGCTTTTTAACCATGTCCCATCACTAACATATTTCAGCATGTCACTGTATGTTGAGTATACAGGGTTGGGCACAATAACACTTCTCTGAAACAACGTCATTGAATGCAGTCGTTCTTAAAGAAGGGGTCTTTCTTAAATGTGTATCGCTCTACACTGTATTTTGTTATTGTTTTTTTTTTTATTGTGTCACATTCTACAGTAGCACATAGTATTTTGTCCTACCCGACAGTAAAATGCAGTAAAGTACAACAAAGTAAACTGGACTGAGACGCAGGCCTCGCCACTCTTCTGTCTGATGCAGAGACATTCAGTTGATGCATTATTGTGCCCAGCTCTTCAGTGCTGCTAGCTGCCAGCGATCAGGCCCAGAGGAACATGAGTGAGTGGAACCATAACTCTGTGCCCTCTGAGCATTCACACGCCACTCTCTTTCCCCGCTTTTCGTTCTTCCGTTTCCTTGGTGCTTGGTTTGTGTCTCCGAACTCTTCACACATATATGATGTGCTTCTTTATTATACGTAATGTATTCAAGTCATGCAATTTATTTAGCCTTTAAATAAAGTTTGGTTCCAAATTGGTTTATTTGTAATCAGTTTTTTTATTGTCTTTTTAAAAATGTCTTCAAAAAAATCTCTGAGTTTATGAAATAAAGTGTAATTCTGTTTAGACTTGCAAGCAGGTAGGTCAGGGTTTAAGCACCTACTTGCAATTTGGGCCACAAAGGCATTTGACCCAAGGGGATCTGAAAACTATAAGCACACCTCTTTTCTTTTGCAGTTTTGTGCTGGTGGCCTGGCAAAGACCAGGATGTGACAGGTAAGCCTGATTTAGTCTTTAGAGGAGGAATATACTGCAGCCCAATACAACACAACTCAACCCAAACCAACCCATAAAGAAAGCGAAGCACGTAAAAAGCGTCAAACACTCCCTCAGAGTTTAAGCCATACTCATGCCATAACATTTAGTGTATGGTATATACACTAAATATATATATACACACACTAAATTTGGCTGTTTGTTGTTGACTGACATCAGTTCTTGTTTTGCACACTACAAACTCGGGGTATTCTGACACCACTTAGTAATAAAAAAAAACATACAAAATCTTTAGAAAAATAATTTTATTTTCTATCCGAACAAATAAGAGCAAATCCATATTTTAAAAACAAACATACATAGTGATTTAGGAACATGGCTGTATATAAACATAGCTTTGGCATTTATAGAAACTAAAAGCATATCAAACAAAGAATCCTTTCTTATGCAGATTAACAAGCCATCCAGCGGCTTCTTAAACTGAACCACAGAGCCAAACACACCTTAAGTTTGGTTCTCATTGTTGGTTCGACTTCTTCAATATAATGAAATCATTCAGATATAAAATGCCTAATAGTTTGTTGTGTGATAGATCACACTATAACCTGTCTGGTTGCAGAGAAGAAAATCTACCACAAAGTGCATTGTGCTGTTTCACTTTGCTCTTTCAGTTTCTTTGGCTCGAGTTTCACCCAAACACCATTAAAACAATGTATGACAGATGATACATAACATGAACGACTGAACAAATAATCACTATTAAAAACAGGTTTGTTTTTTTGTTTGTTTGTTCTGGTATCACAAACAGCTGATGAGTCCCTTTAACAGTCAGGTGGCCAACAGCACATCTGCACACTTCATATTGCTTATTAATGGCTTACTGAGATTCACAGAGATAAGTGGTTAGTTACATGTGAGACTAATCAAAGATAGCTAGGACACGCTATTTGACCCCATAGAAGCTTGGGGTATGACGCAGTCGCAGTGTAACGGGAGCTGCGATTTTGGAGGGTTACAGCAGACGACGCTAGAAATAAAGGGACGGTCTCCGTTCAGCTGCTCTTTGGGCAGTTTTTAGCCTTTTTGGGTGCGCTTGGCTTGGCAGAACTTTTGTGTACACTCAAATTGATGGCGAGCGACATACAGTGGAACATCTTGAAAGCATTCATCGTCTTGTATTGCAGACACAGAATTGTAATTTTCGCGCATTTCTATAGCTGGGGGTTACAGGGTGTCACTGGGACACACAGCTGTCCCCCATATACTGAGCATAGCGGTCTGAGATGCTTTTCCTCAGGTCATCGATGTCTCTCCTGAGCTGGCCGACCTCCAGCAGCCTGAACCTCAGTTCTTCCTCCGCCGCCACTCTGCTGTCGCTCTCTTCCGCCGAAACACTGAGTGCTGGATACAGAAAGCAAACACTTAATCACCAGGCAAAGGGTAATGTTCAACGTGCCAGACTGTCACTGAATGTTAGCCACATACATTTCATTCCCAGGAGCAGAGACAGGTTGGGCTCTTTGCCCTGTGCTCTTTGAGCCAGGATGCTGCAGAGAGCCTGGAGGTCCAGCAGACACAGGGACATCTCTTTCAGCAGCCGGCCCGCTTCAGGCATCTCTCCATGGGACAGGGGATGCACCAGCAGGTCTTCATGCTTCTCAGTGGGAAACAAGGGTATTTATTTTGATAAATTATTTCTGTCATGCAGCCTAAAACCTGACCATCAGAAAAACACCAGTACACTTTTTGTCTTTCAGATAAAATCCTTCCTGATTTCATAATATGTTCTGCAGTGTGAAGACAGACAGACAGACAGACAGAGAGAGACAACACTGATACCTGTGAGAAGGTTCTGGATGGGCTGGTCAGGTTTTCCTCCTTTTCCAGCGGAGAAGACTGTTGTTGATGAGAGAGACCTCTTTTCTTTTGCAGTTTTGTGCTGGTGGCCTGACAAAGACCAGGATGTGACAGGTAAGCCTGATTTAGTCTTTAGAAGAGGAATATACCACAACCCAACCCAGGTACAACCTGACCCAGGTACAACCCGACCCAATCCAACCCAACTCAACCCAATCCTACCCGACCTGACTCATGCCTGAACCCAACCAAAGAGTTTTAATCCAAACCCAACCCAATCTGATCCCAATCCAACCCAACTCAACCCAAACAAAGTCAACCCAGTCCAACCAAACTATACCCAATCCAACCCATATTAACCCAACCCAACATAACCTGACTAAACCAACTCCACCCTAAAGGCCCTGACACACCAACCCATCGATCAGCGGTCAGTCAATGTTGTTCATCCGCCCTCATCGCTGCGGTGTCCCACATTACTGACCCTCACTGCAGATAGTCAGCTTTTTCCGCCAATTCAACACGCTGAATTGGCAGTGTCGGCCACGGAGCTCATCGCTAAATGAAATCAGTCTGATTGGCTGTTCAGCTCAGCGAATAAAAGGAGAAACAAAAGTCAGGAGTGCAAACAAAGAGCTAAAGTCAAGAGGGATTTAATTTTTAAAAAATAGTTATATAAGGTATATAAGGATTGTTTTCCTGAAGCCATTGAGCTCTTAAGTAGAAATGTTTCCTCATGATTTGTGTAGTTGTTCACTGACGCACTGTTAATATGTTTTGTTCTTTCAACTTTGAGTTGTGTTTTTAATGTGCTAATTGACTAACTAGCATCAAGATGCTCTTCCTGTTTCCCTTTTTAAATGACAAATACAGACAACCGCCATCTGCTGGTATGAAGGTTTATTTCCATTCATGCAGGTGTAGAACTTACATGCTGGTTGTCCTTCACTTTGGTGTGTTAATGCGCAAATTTTTGGCTGACACATGGCGACTTGAGGCGACAAAGCCTCTAGTTCCCTGATATTGGTTTGGTGTGTCTGGGCCTGAAGTCTACAGCCAGGAACCAGTTAGATTTTCTTTGTTTTAAATTTAGCCACACTTGTTTATTTTGTTTCAAGAAGATGACCCTACAGTTGAGAAACTTTGTTTCTTCCTCACCGTCAGCTGCTGGGTCAGTCTCTCAATACGCTCTTTCTGATGCTCTATCAGCTGGAGGGGAACAGAGAGAACATGTTAGTGCATTTTTGACTTTCTGCATTTGTGTACACATGCATGCATTTGTGAATGTGTGTGAGTTTGGACGTTACCCTGCTGCTGTGGTCTTGCTGCTCTAGAAGTTGAGTGTTTTCCACCTCCAGCCGCTTCAGGTCCTGCATCGGTAACCTCACCCCGTCATCCAGACAGTGCTGCACCTTCTGCTGCAGGCTGCATCAAGATAACACACACACACACACACACACACTTATATGCTTACACAGATGTAAGAGATGATGCAGAGCATGTTAGCAGCATTTTTTTAACACCTAATGTAAAGAAAAGGAATTCATTCGGACTGAGTGCAAAGGAATATTAGGGCCGACCAACTAAGTCGTGTTCACTCTGGGCCATGCAAATTGAGGTGAAGTTGCTGCCTCACCATTTTTTCTACTTCAAATCTCCACTAGTTGACTTTGTACCTTTGTACAGATGCCATCAGCTCCTTCTCCCTCGCAGCCTGCTTCTCTATACTGATGTCTTTCTCCTTCATCAGAGCACTTCCTTCTTCCAGACTCTGCTCTAACCGAGAGGCTTTTTTCTCCAGATCCTTAGCTTTCTGCTGCACCTCCTCCTGCTGAGCACGCACACACACACACACACACACACACACACACACAGTGAGGTCACTCAACACAACTCAGCAACGTGCGACACAAATGCATGTTCTGTATTTGTGTGTGAAATCTATTTCCTAAAGGCAGCACTGCGATAAACACATTAATATTCAGGCAAAGTGTTTTTTATTAATCACTCTGGCGTTGTCAGCAGGATCCCAACAAAGCTTGACGTGTGTGAGCACAATAAGGGTTTCTTATCTTTACCTTTATTTTACTCTGTGTGCTGTGCTCATGTGCGCATAATTAGACTGCAGGTTTCGATATACTAATGTAGACTATTAGGGGACTTGATTCATCAAGCTGGCCCCAAATCTCGAATCTTATAATGGCAGACACCGTGTAGAAACAGCCTGCTGAATGTGAGTGTGTGTGTGCGTGTGTACCTGCTGGGCCTGCGCCTGCACCTCGTCCAGCGTGGGCAGGTCAGACAGGTATTTCTCCAGCGTCTCTATGCGGAGCTGCTTCTCCTGGTTCTGCTGGCTCTCTCTCTGACACTTCTTCTTCAGACTGCTGATGTAACGATCCCTTGTCTTGATCTGGCAACAAAAAAACACCTCATATAAATAATACACTCTTACAAATAGCATCTACACATACTGACAAATCACGCATGAATTCATTTGTTGACATCAGTTATGGTTAATATCAAACAAAGTCTATTGTTTACTTGCCTAATAGTTAAAAGTGGCTTGTTTTTTTAGGAATAGTTTCCCCCGATTCACATTTTCTGTCACTTTGTTTGGATGAATAATAGCAAGTTCTGTCTTTGTACCTTCTCCTCCAGTTTTTTAATGTCCTCGCTGTATCTCTGTGTGGCTTGCTTGAAGAACTCGTTTAAATGGAGAACTTCCAGTTCAGCCACGGCGAGCTTCCTGCCGAGGTCTTCGTCACAGCACGGCCTGTCAGAGGGCTGTTTGCACGGCGTTCTCAACACTGATTCCTGTCGCACAAACACAACCTGTGCTGTGACTTGTCTCAAGAAAAGATCTGATCATGAATTCGGATTCATCAGAGTGTTACCTTAGTTTTTGGGATGTGTGGCTCGTCGAACCAGCTTCTCTGACTATTTAGGACCTGCTGAGCTCGCAGCTCGTTCTCTCTGATCCGCGCATGAAGCTGCAAGATCTGCTGCTTCTGCCTGAAACACACAACATCTTCCTGCTTACAAAAACCAAGTTTGAGTGCAGCTCTGCGTGTGTGTGTGTGTGTGTGTGTGTCCTGCAGTACCTTTCAATCTCAAGCTCTCTTTGTCTCAGCAGCCCCTCTTTAACCTTCACCAGAGTGTTGACAGGAAGTGAGCTCCCCATCACCATCTGCAAACACACATCAACACATGATCGGTAACAAACACACACCGATTTACAATCAGTTTATTCTTCAGTCCAAGTGGCCGTTTGTGCCAAATTTAAAGAAATTCCCTCAAGGCCTTCTTTAGATAACGCATTCTCAAAAATCAGATGGATGCAAGGTCACAGTCATCTTGACCTTTGAAAACTGAATTCTAATAAGTTTTTCCTTGACTCAAAGTGGATGTTTGTGACAAAACAAAACCAAAAAAATCCCTTTAGGTGTTCTTAAGATATCACAATTGAAAGAATGAGACAGATGTAAGGTCACAGTGACCTTAACCTTTGACTTGCGACCACCAAAATCAAAATGTTCCAAGTGAACGTTTGTGCCAAATTTGAAGAAATATTCTTCTTTTTTATTTTACTTTCTCCTTTATTTTCTCACTTTTTTTTTTATCTCACCTGGTTTAGCCCAGGCTCCTGCTGATGTCCCTGTTGACACAACAACGGTCCATCTCCGCAGCAGCCCTCCGTCCCAGCAGGACTGATGTGACCTCCTCCACCCTCTCCTTTGGGCCTGTACTCCATCTGCTCCGTCAGCCACATCTGAGTGCGGACCGCCGGCTGGATCGGGGAGCTCCTGTCGGTCTGATGGCGCAGAGGAGAGTCTGCTTGTTTGGGTAAGGTGAGCCCGTAAAGCTGACCTCCTCCCCGAGTCAGCTTAGCTTCTGGTAACGCACTGTAGCTCATGTCCAAACTGCTGTGTTTGGACAGAGCTGAAGGACGGGACAGATCTGGGTCCAAACCACTGGATCTGCTGTGGTTGTGGCGGTAGCAGGGGCCTGCTCCTGGTGAGCGCTGCAGCAGACTGTGGTAGAGTACCGAGGAGGACAAAGGAAGATACAGGTCCACGTTTGACCCGACGGGCTCCTTCCTGTACCCATACAGCAGACTCCTGTCCAGGGAGCCATGTGAGTCTGAGTTATACTGATCACCTGATGTCCTTGTGTAACTTTTATCAGCCCCAGATGATAACTTAGTGAGGGAGGACCACCTCCGGATGGGCTGCTGGTCCTTCATGTCCAGACAGCTCGGTGGACCCACAGGGGACATGGCTGGTGTCAGCTGGCAGGACCTGCTCCAGCGGCCTGAGCTGCTGGGTGAGGCTGGGACTCTGAAACTGGTGTAGGGTGAGGAGGACGGGGACATCATGACGTGGACAAAAGGAACAGAACTATCATCCAAGTGGTGCTGAGACAACGGCTGGAAGGACAGAGGTGTGGTGCTCGAACTGGAATCATCTGTAAGACATTTAGGACGAAAAGGGCAGAAGAAGAGTTTTAGTATGACATCATCATCATCAACAACACAAGAACATTACTGTGTTTCAGCCCATCCTTAGTCCCCCAAAAAATTGCATAAGCATGACGGATTCTTGTTTTTCTTAAAATTCAGAAACTCAAAATATTCAGTAACTAAAAGCCAAAAAGAATACAAGTGCATCAAAGTGTATTAACCCTTCGAAACCTGGATCAGCATCAGTTTTCCTTTGAAACCTGAGCCAAGTGGATTTATGTCCTTCAGGAAATTAGAAGAGAAAATGACTACAAAATTAGCTTAATAAAAAAGGAAGGGGCATTAGAAAAATGTATTTAAAAAAAAGAGGAAAAATGTCAACAAATCTATTTTTAAATTTAAATAAAAAACAGCACTTTTTGAGGTGCATTTTTTACTTTTCTTATTTTGTTTTTTTTTGTATTTATTTTATTTATTATTATTGTATTATTTTTATTTTATTTATTTTATTTTATTTTTATTTTTTTTTACAAATTTTGCACGTTGCTTTATGTGTTGTTTGGGAATGTTGGACATTTGACAGTGAGATGCGTCCCATAAACAAGAGCCAACAGTTCATTCCACCAAATTTATTTATTTATTTATTTATTTGAGCGATAAAAACCACCTGATTGAACCTTTTTGAATGAGGAAATCCAGGCAGAATAAAAGTAAAGGCCGTCCTACCTTCCACGCTGTCAGAGCAGTACGTGCCGATGCCTGTGTCCCCGCTGTCGGACACCGTGCTGTGCCGGCGCCCACCGCAGATACTGTTCCCTGGCCCAGGAGGGTTGCTGTGCCAGGCTGAGTCAGGGCCAGGGACCCATCCTGGAGATCCACCACCACTGGAGCCTAAACAGTTTTAAAAAGGCTTTCTGTTATGCAAGTTTTTCGGTTACAATAAATTGGGGATTATTAGGTGGCACTCATCAATGTCTGATTGGGTTATACCCACAGAGAGCAAGAAATGACTTAATAAATAATAAACAATGTGAAAAGTTTTTTTTTTTGTTATAACCAGATGTTTTCATGGTTTAATGAGATATTTTCATGTTCTAACAGGAAACATTTCTTGTTTTAACAAAAAAGTTTCTTGTTTAAACGACGATATTTTTCACATATTTACAAGATATTTTCATATTATAGCAAGATGTCGCTTATAACATGAAATGTTTCTTGTTATTAAATCATCTTGCTATAACATGAAAACATGTTGTTATAACATGAAAATATCTCGTAAAATTGTGAAAAATATGTTGTTATAACAAGAAACATGTTATTACCTGATACTCATCCATTTCGTTTTGTTTGTTTTTGTTTTCTGGTCGACAGTATTACATTATCACCAGCTATTATTATTTTAAAAATTCTGTTCTTCAAATGAATGATTCAAAACAGCAGTCATTACAGGCCACAGTATATTTACTGTGTTCTACTGTGGTATACCACGGTAGAATATATCAGGAGTGTATATTGAAATACTTGCTAGTACTTGTTATTATCGATTGCTTTTGACCATATCACAGCCCTGGCTGATCGTTAACAGTTTTAGGACGAATTAGTTTTCTATAATCTATTTTTGTTGCTTCTTTTTTTTTAAATATTTTTTTGAAAATATATTTAATTTACATCCCATATATATAAATATAAATATATATATATATATATATATATATATATATATATATATATATATATATATATAATTTACTTGATGCCTCAGAGCAAAGACTACAAACTACGTCACACTTCTTCTTCCATATATTATATTATTTTAGTGAATAGGACATGGTAATGTTGCTTCATAGCACAGTTGTGTCACTGCGGTAAAACTACCTCTATCTCCTCATTTGTTATTTTATTTTATTTGTTTTTATGTTCACTCTATTTAGTTTACCTGACGCCTCGGAGAAAAGACAACAAACTACAACACGCTTTGTCTTCCATACATGTTGAGTTAGTTGACAGGCCGTGCTGATGTCGCTTTATAGCTCAGTTGTGTCGCTGCGGTAAAACACTATCTGCTCGTGTGCGCTAGCTGCTGCACTGCAGCGGCTGCTGGCCTTTAAACCGCAATCACATCCACCGTGAGCTAGCTCTTACACACCATCTGTCTCCCCACACAGCTATCTTATCTGCGATATGTTCATTTTAGAGGCGTCTTACCTGTTTTAGTAGACTCGTATCCATCTTCTAACTCACTTTTATACCACATTCTGGGTTATTGTGGGTTAATTACAGCAGGGGGGGGGAAACTGCATCCGATCGGAGAAAAAACAACAACAAAAAAAACAAGGCTAAAGTCAAAAAACACGGAAACTCTATTATTCACTACATGATGGTACAGACGATCGAAAACCATATGTGAAATGTTTTTGATATCATAAATATTCTGTCCTATAACGGTATCCTTCCTATAAATTATAGGACCGCACGTCCGGAGCTGAATGTCCTCTCAGAGGAAGTGACTCAACAAACTCCTCCTCCTCCTCCTCCTCCTCCTCCTCTGCAGCTCTGCTGTGAAGGAGTGCTGAAAGAGGAGATGTCTCAGTGCAGTGTGTCGACAAAAAGTCAGAGTATTTCGATATAGTCACATCATATTATGTCAAAAAACCATAGTATAGTAAAGCTGAAAGGTTTATATAAACTATACTGTCACATGATTCTTTGATAAAGCCGTCATATAGGCCTAGTTAGTTTAAAATGCTACAAAAATAAAGGTATGTCAAGAGAGGGAAGGTCATAGAATATGTAGAAAAAAGTCACCATGTCAAAAGAATAAATAGTAGTGTTTGTTAAAAAAAAAAAAGAGTCATAGCAAAATATATCAGAAATAAATGCCAGTGTATATTTGAACTATAAATGGCTCAGTATAGTATGTTGCAAAAACTGATAATAATATAATAATAATATTTATCATAATATAGTAGGCTGAAAAAAGTCATAATATAGGTTCTTGAAAAAAATAGTCAAAGCCTAGAATGTCATAAAAAAATTCTATTCTAAACCTTCTATTCTATTCTGTGTAGTTTAAAGAAAAAGTATGTATATATATATATATATATATATATATATATATATATATATATATATATATATATATATATATATATATATATATATATATATATATATATATATATAATATGCCAAAAAATGAATCATATAGTATGTCAAAAAAGTAATAAAAGCAATTGTACAGTAAAGTCAAACTTTTGAATTTTGTTAATTGTCATGGTATTGTGTGACAAAAAATAGTCATTGTAAGGTAAGGGCTAAAATTGACAAAACCGTTAAAAAATAATATAACAAAAAATGTTATAAAACAGGCAAGGAGAATAAAGGTTATTAAAACAACACTCAGGAATTATTTAGAAAGCATTAAAGGATTATGTGCCTATATTTCTGATTTATTATCATGTGAAAAATAAATCAAATGAAAATGAATAAATCTTGTGTATCCTGTGTAATTGTAATTGTTAACAATAATAAAATAATATAATTTGCATAAAATTATTTAGAACATTTAGAACAAAAAAGGTTAATTAAAAATAAATTAACAGATAAAAAAGCTTGACATTAAAAACAGTTCACATTCTTTTCTTTATGTCTGCTTGTTTTACTATTTTTCAGGTAATTTTCTTGTACTTTTTACCAATAACAGCTTAATTTGGGGGTAATTTCTTCTTTTGTTGCTCATTGCTTTCTTCATGGTGATGGCCAAATGATGAACCTTTTTTTAATTTCCCGAGTCTTATTTTCTCAAGGAATGGCAATTCTGTATGATTTCAAGTCTTTGCTGAACAAAGAGCGCAATTTGCTGGGCTCAGAAAAATAAAGAAAATGCCTCATTTGGCCATCCCTACTTGTTCCAGTGGGTTTTTTTAAAGGAATCAGGGTGATTTGCTTAGATTTTTAAAGGTTGAGACTGTTGCGGTAACCCTTTTTCATGACGGTGACACTGAGGGTTGTATTGTGCCCATGTATCCAGTAGATGGTGCTGCTGTTTCTCTCACTAGCATATTAAAGGTTTTCTGATTGTCAGGTTTTGTGGACACTCATCTTCCATGCACACATACATGCACGCACAATGCATGCACACACAGGACCCACAGACCTATACGTGTTAGTTATAGAGAGATGTCAGAGTGATGGAGCTGACACATAGTCAGAGCTCCAAGCAGTTACAGCCTCGGTGCTTTGCCCAAGGGCACCTCAGCAGTGTCCATGAGGTGAACTGGCACCTCTCCAGCTACCAGTCCACACTCTGTAATGTGGTCTAAGCTGGACTATCTTACCAACTAGTTAGTGAGACACAATACTGGATAGTAATTAAATATTTTCTCTATCTTTTACTCTGTGACAGCAAGTATATTATGCTGGTTTGCTACATAAGCAAAACACGCAGCTACTTAATATCTTTTCAGTGAGGTGGAAGCTAATATTTGAGCATAAACACTGAACTGTTTAGCTCAGGACTCACAGCTTGGTACGACCCACAACCAAACAATTCAAGTTGTCGCATTTACAAAAGTTAAATTGTTTTTTTTCTGTTAAAATTGATTGTTGTTTACACATTTAAAAAATGCTCATCTTCAATTAAAAAGTTCTTTTCATTTATAACTATCAGATGGCTGAAACATTAGCTGGTGGATTCAACGCCACAACAGCTGAGCTGCTACCGTCCAGCCAGGTCTACGAAGAGTAAGTGTCATTTTTATTTTCCCTATTAGCACAGGACTACCCATCCAGCACCAGATGTCATTTAGACAGGTTAGGTCTGGTCAGCTTGATTTAGCCCCAGAAAGACTTTAAAAACTGGTCTGACTTGGTTCTAGTTTAGCCCAAAAAGGGATGTTGACAGTTGGGCTGCGTTTAGACCTTTTGACTTTTATGTTATTTTCTATTTTATTTATTTATTCGCACCATTTAAAAAAGTTAGAAACTCAACTGGGCTTATGTAGTACTTCACAGAAGGGAATACAATAAATTACAATATAATAAATTACAATACTTTGATAGTTGGTCCTAATTTAGCTTGAAAAAAGAAGCTGAAAATTGGTCTGTGTTTAGACTGTCTGACTTGGTCCTTGTGTAGCCCAAAAAAAATCAACATTAAAATTGCGCTGTGTTTAGACTTTGTTTTGTCCTAATTTAAATACAGCAATGAAAATAGGGTCTCATAGGCCTACAGCAACTGTGGACGTTTTCTGAACATATGGACATTCTTTGGATGACCACTATAGCTTCTTTTAGGTCAATTACAATGTTTTACATTTATATCCAGATGTGTGTGTATTTTTTTAATTTGACAAATGTAAACCGCCGAGTATCTCAGACTGACCCCGCCTACTGCGCATGTCAGTGAGAGAACGCTAGCGTCATGGACGTGCTATGGACCGCCAGCTTTTCAACGTGACTATTCTTCTAACTTTCTGGATGTTAGCTGGTGGATCATCAACGTTCTGGAACTGTCTGGATGTTAGCTACGCGGATCATTAACGTTCTGGAACTGTCTGGATGTTAGCTACGCGGATCATCAACGTTCTGGAACTTTCTGGATGTTAGCTACGCGGATCATTAACTTCTGGAACTGTCTGGATGTTAGCTACGCGGATCATTAACGTTCTGGAACTTTCTGGATGTTAGCTGGTGGATCATTAATGTTCTGGAACTTTCTGGATGTTAGCTACGCGGATCATTAACGTTCTGGAACTTTCTGGATGTTAGCTACGCGGATCATTAACGTTCTGGAACTGTCTGGATGTTAGCTACGCGGATCATTAACGTTCTGGAACTGTCTGGATGTTAGCTGGTGGATCATTAACGTTCTTGAACTTTCTGGATGTTAGCTGGTGGATCATTAAGGTTCTGGAACTTTCTGGATGTTAGCTGGTGGATCATTAAGGTTCTGGAACTGTCTGGATGTTAGCTGGTGGATCTAGTGCACCTGAATGGACACTTTCTTAAAGGGCTCTGGGTGGATCATTACCTTTCTGGAACTCTCTGGACCACTAACAGTCTAAAGGAATCCTTCTCATTTGGTGAGTCTTTCAGAAATCTTCCTACAATTTACAGTGTCTTTATTGCAGTAAAAAGACAGTATCAGTTTTTCTATGAGATGTATTACTGCTGTATTTGAAGCTATAATGATATGCTGTGGTGAAAACTGTTTCTCTGTGTTTGGAAAACTAGTATATTTTGGACAATTTTAAGCTGTTTTTAGTAACTTCAGTGCCACTGACATGAGCGTGCTTGATGCGGTGCTGCCTCATTGTGATGCTAATGGTAGATAGCTTGCTAACGAGCTAATGCAACTTTAAAGTAGCATTAGCTAATGGTGGAACAAAAGGAGGAAACTCTCTAAAAAAGGTATGGTTTCGCATTGGGGCATTCAGGTTCAGGGTGCCAGATGCGGTCCTGTCCGCCTCTCCTCACTTGATTAAACTCAGAAGCCATAACCTTAAAATTTGTTAGTGAACTTAATATTTACCAAACCCCATTACAGTAATAAACTTTTACTGTTGAGTAAAGTGAGTAAAGTGTTGAGTTTAAATCCATCCAGTAAAGAGTGAAAGAGGGGTGTAAACCTAAAATATTTTGTTCATGGATAAAGAATTTCTCCACTAAGTGAAAAAAAAACAAACTAATAACATAACTTAAATCGTCATAACAGATTACATATTGAAGGGTAAACTATTAAATGATAAATTACAGTTATTGAAAACGTGAAAACTTAAATCAGACCAAAAATGTATTGTTATTTTACACTGAGAAATAAGTCTCATCAGCCTGCCCACAGAAAGATTGTTCTGGTTGTAACGTAACATAGGCTGTTAGCAACATGTGATGAAGTTAACATAACAAGCTGTTTTAAGTGCGTGTCAGTCACACTATATATATAAAATATACAATCAAATGACACGGAAGTTCTCAATGTTTTTAAACAGTCATCTTGGACCAATGTTTTTCTTTCAGTCTGCAGTTGAAATCCATTATTGGCAATTTAGTGGCTGTTAAGTACTGAAATTTGACCTTCAGTGTAAGTGAGGATGCAAGCTGCATGGTCACTTAATTAGCTACACCTACAATCTAATGCTATCCAGTACAACAACAGCTCTGCATACATTCTGCCTTAAAAAAAGCCACTAACAGCCACTAAAAAAAAAAAAGAAGAAAAAAAAAGATATTATTTAGGAGGCTATATAACATGATGGAAGAAATACTAGAACCTGCTCATGGACATGGCATATTGCCATGGTGTGCCAGGAAAGAAAAGTCTTAATTAGATTAATAAATTAATAAATCTAAGTAATTAATTTCGACATAACATGAGGTCCCCAGGTAATAATAGTACAGTGCAAATGGGCTTTATGTCTGTGTTAGCTGCTGTGACATGACTATCGCTATATATCTCCTTATGATGGTCCACATGGTCCACGCTGGACTTCTGGACTCAAACCCTGCACCCTCTGGTTCCCACACCAGACTGAGCTACCGCGCGCCAAACTAGATCTATGAATAGTAATCGACATATTTATTTTCTTTAAGTCTGTGTTGTGGTATTGGTTGGCCGCTGCGCTGACTGATCTGTTTGATTATTGATTGTGGCCGCTGTGCCATGACTAGCCGTCTCTCATCTCTGTTACTATCCCTTATCTCCAGTTTTACCTCTCTATCTCTCTGTCTATCTCTATTCCTCACCCCTCCATATGGCCGCAGTGCCCCTGACTATCTCTCTATATCTCCTCTCTGCTGTGAGATATAAGTGTTATTTACATTTTGCCACCATAGAATTATGAGCTTCTATCTGCTTTCTGAGCGGTTTTAGGATATTGAGCTTCAAACCTTTGCATTCAAAATAGCAAAAATTATAAGAACCTTTTTTTAGTTTTCTAAATAAAAAGTCCAAAAATATATAGAACTTTTATGAAACACCTCATGTAATATTAATATGTTGTCACAGAATAAGAATAATAACTTAAAAAAAGTCAGATTAACCTTCATAATGCTGAGGTGGCAATTTGTATTGTGTTTGGTTGGTTTGATTATCTGTCATGGCCGCCGTGCCATGACTATATGTTGTTATCTGCTTGGATCTATTAATTTAGATCTATATGATATGATAACAGTCAAAATTATACACACACACACACACACACACACACACACACACAGGACCTATAGACATGCATTAGTTACAGAGAGATGTTAGACTGATGGGGCTGACATACTCACTCAGAGCTCTAAGCAGTTAGAGCTTCAGTGCCTTGCTCAAGGGCACCGTCCTCCAGGTTCCACGACAAGTCCCTGCAGACTGAGCTATCGCCGTCCGGCAAGATCTACAAAAAGTAAGTGCCATTTTTATTTTTCATGTAGGTGTTGTGTTTTTGGTTGGCTGCCGTGCCGACCGATCTGTTTGATTATCTGTCATGGCTGCCATGCTGACGTATCTGTTTGGTTATCTTTAATGGCTGCTGTGCCATGACTATGCCTCCATATATCACCCTAGAGTGTCTTTCTGTTATCTTTCCCACCTATATCTCTATTTATCTCTATCTCTGGCTCATCTCTCTTGCCTCTCACATAAGATATATAGTGTCTTTTTCCTAAAATCTGTCATGTGTTTTTGGTTGGACAGTGTCCTGATTCTTGGAATGATATTGTATGGCTGCTGTGCCGTGACTGTATGTTATATTTATTTTTTAGCTTGAATCGTTATTAATACAATAATATATTTGTAATTATTAATCCCTCAATGGGGAAATTATTATTTTTTTCAGTATTGTAATCCTTACATACACAGATACAACAAACATACACACATTGATATGCAGTACCTTAAGGCATGCCAGTAATTGCAAAATGATGTCAGAGAGAGAGAGCTGCTGCATAGTGTGTGCTTCAAGCAATAAGGGCTTTGGTTCTTATTGTTTTTCACCAAAAGCTGTCTGTGTGTACCAATACCCATACTACCATACTACACTGTCAGAAAAAGGAGTACAGTTGGGGTACATTCATGTTTTCCAACTGTTGTTGATGTATCGTCAAAGGGTCATAGTTGGTCCATAAGATACTATCATACCTTTTCTAGGTTGAAAGTGTATATATAAGTACACATAAAATTTAGATAATTAAATGTGCTAAAACATGGTTTTTGACTGTTGCCACAGTGACAAGCTGTTGGACCCCTAAAGGTATGAATGTTACACATTATTTCTGAAGGTGTAAAGATATGATTCATGAAAGATGCTGTGCGTATTCTTGATATTGTCCGCGTCCCTAAAAAAAGACAAACATATCCGTCCTTGGATAGCTGGTTGTAACAGGATATTTCAAGATAAATTTGATATATAAAGCTCATTAACAGATTAAATTGCAGAATATTACATGTATTTCAGGATATCAGAGATTCATTATACATATGAAATAACATCTGTAGGGTATCAGGTCCATTTATATCTTTTTTTTTCCCCACAAATGACATACAAAGCAAACAAGAGAAGACAGAGCCAAATGGACGAGACAGACTGCTCGAGAATAGACAGACAGGACAAGCAGAATGGGACTGGACAGACAAGACAAGACAAAATGAACAAGACAGAGGGAAAGAGATTAGGCTGTTAGGACAAACTGCAAATTGTGATTTTTTTTTAGCATGTTACCTAAGAGAGAGGAAAAAAGGGCTGATATGAGACATTTATAAGGGGAGCATTTATGGAAACAAAGAGGGATCAGCATTGAAGGTCTTGCAAAAAGGGGAACCAGGTGTTCTCGTTGGATGTGATGTTATTTTTCAAAGATGCTGTTAGTTTTTCCAGATTTGAGTGGTCTGTGAGTAAATTAAGCCAGTGGAATATGGATAACTTAGATCTGTCATTCCGATTTAATAGTTTGACCTTTTTAGCAATGGTTAATGATATTAATATGAATGATGTAAGGTGTTTGGGTGTGTAATGAAGAAATATCACCAAGTAATGCGATAATGGGGCACAGAGGAGTGCTGAGGTTGAGGATGTCAGATAGCTGGCTCATGACCTCCAACTGAAGTTTTGAATGAGTGGGCAGAACCAGAGTGCATGAAGTAATCATCAGTTATGGTGGGACAATGTGAGCATGTGTTGCTTTGGCTGAAGCCCATAGGGTAAAATTTGACTTTATATTGTATCAGTTAGGTTTTTGAATTGCAGGACATAGAGAATGTATTGTTGCATATGTTTTGCCAGTTGAAATCTGTTGGGAGGTTGCTGATGTCTACCGTCAATATATATCTGTGGGGACTGATATTGTACTGTCTTTGGATGTTAACAATTTATATATTTGGGAAGGAGTCTTTTGAGGTTTTAGTAATTGTAGCTTTAGATAGAGGGGAGGGCTATGGTTGTTAAGAGTTGCAGTTAGGGCTGAAGTGATTCCTCGGATAATTCGAGTACCTCGATCACTAAAAAGCATCAAGGCAAATTATACTGTCTGACCCAGCTGTAACATCCAGAGGAAAACAATACCTCGATCTCAAGCCTGAGCAATGGAACATGATTGAGGAGCTGAGCCAGGCCCTTGAGCCATTTGAAGTAGCTACACCACCGATCTTTGGTCAAGCTGTGCATCTGAGCCATATATGAGTCTCACAATTCATTTTATTGAAGAGGAGTGAGCTCTGCACAGCAAATGTTTACTGACAGTATACTTTCCAGAGGACCATACTGGGGAAATAATCAGCCAGGGGCTGGAGGATGCACTCAAATCCCGGGGCATCTAAACCGGTATAATATTATTATAGTGGTATAGTTTTTACATTTATTTTGTCTTACAGTTTAGCACTTGAATGTGTCAGAGGGTGTAAACCACATGTTTACTTAGTTTTGTGCTGCCTCTAAAGGCGATAATTATTATTTAAGAAGTGTTTTTTAAGTTGTTTACATAAGTTTTTTACAAAATCAAAAAAATGTAAAATATAGTGAAAATTGACTAGTCACTTAGTTTGCACTTGTCTGAAAGCATATAAGACTCTGTATGAGCTAAAGAGCGCTGCTCTGAGTTTTCTTTTGCCAGTTGTGGACCCTGCTGCTCTCTCAGTGTGAGAGGTGATTCACCCTTATAATGTGAATCCTTTGTCTGCATTAAGACCTTAACAAAAACATTTTGTGCTCATTATGGAAGGCATATTATTTCATTTTTTTTATGTTATTAAACTTTCTTGGAAAGTTTCAGTGAATCTCTTGTTTCTTCAGGCTTCAGTGTCCCTCACACTGGCAGCATCTGCAAAAACTACATATCGGGATAATAATCGAGATCGATCAATATGGAAAAACATATCGTGGTAGTATTTTTTTCCATATCGCCCAGACCATGCCACGTCATTATAGGCCATAAAATGTATGAATTTCAGAATCATAATTCATAACTCTTTAAGGGTAGTGAGCAGAGATCTGTATATATTTATTGTGAACTCGTATAAAGGAGAGGAACACCCGCCGGTTTGACGCTGGTGCGTTCGTGTGTAATTTACAGTAATATGTACAGTAGGATGTGTGTCTTGCAAATGTCTGCACAGGAAATTTGCACAGCTCAGAATTTTTGCGTGTGGGTTCCTTACATGAAAATCAGTCATCTCTGGCGTTTTGGTTGAGATCCGTTGAGGCGTTATGGTTTGATGAATTATTGCAATTTTATGACCACAAAATAAGCGCATCTCGGGCTGTGAAGCACCAGATCAGCTGATCTTTTCAGGTCAGCTCACGCTCACCAGCAGGGAGACTTGCTGAGAGTTTGGTGCAAATCGGACTTCACAATAATATTTTCTCTCAGGAGAAAATCCAGGAAGTGTGAGGGTATTTAGGAGTGGGAGTGGCCTCTTTGTGTGAGACCATGCTGCCATCCAAGTAAGTGTGTTTGTTGATCCAATTCACCCTTATTTCCCGTAGCTTGAGTCTTGTATGTGAGTTGTAGTATATTGGCAATTGTGATGCAAGCTATGTAGTAGTTTAGCTTGCATCTGTGAGAGTATATGTGATAGCCAGGTGGTACTGTCACTACCTGGAGCTCGCATGAACGGAGTCTGGGTCTGTTGAAGGTGGCAGGACTGAGGGCTGGCACTAGGGGAGTGGCTCTGGGATGCCAGAGTTCACTGCCTAGCCTCCTGGAGGTGTTGTCGGACCAACTAAGTGAAACACTGCTGAGAGGAGGTTCCCACCTGATGACCCTGAAGATGTGTTAGTCTTCACTGTGCTCTGACCTTTATATTTAAGCCATAATAGCTGATTGGTGACCCTAGTTTCTTTAGTGTGTATATTCCTGGAGCATCAGTTTCTTGTGCTCAGTTGAAATCCCCGTCCGAGTGACGGGGAGGAGGGGGAGGTGGCAGAGCTTTCAGCCCGATCCGGCGGGGGTGGTTTTGAGTCCGTTCAGACCTGCCACCCTGGCTCTGCTTCCTCTTTCCCTTTTTTTCTTTTTTTCTCTTTCTTTTTCTATTACTGCTCTCTGGCATTCATATTTAAGTGAGAATTGCTGATCAGTGACCCTAGGATCCTCATTGAGTGCTTATCCTTTTCTAGAGCACAAATTTCTTGTGTTTTAGTTTAACTTGATTACTAAAATAATTGATTACTGTCGCCCTAGTTGTAGTGTTGATGTTTTTCTTGACGACGTCTTTTAGCTGGATATACTGGAAATATCAGTTATCTGGATGTTATTTTTAAATTTTTTTTTTTTTTCTGATATCTTAAAGAGGATACGTCAAAGATGGAGTTAGTATATGAAAAAAGGGGACAGAGATCTTTAGCAGATTTTAATTTAGGGTATTATATGTATATTTAAGGATATCAGAGATGCATTAAATATATGGAATCATATCCATCGTGTATCAGGTACATTTATATCTGATATCTAAAACAGGATACGTTAAAGATGCTAGTAAATTATGAAAAGATCCAACACAGATCTTAAGCAGATTACATTGTAGGATAAGATAGGATCAGTCAAAGATGCAATGTGTATTCTTGTGGAAATTTTTTGTATCTCTGACAAATACAAACATATCCGACCTTGGATAAAAAAATTGAGTAAAAGAAAAAAAAACACATAACTGACAGATAGGGATGATAAGACCACCCCCATGATTTTTGTGGATAAATATCTTGGTCAATGATCTTGCATCTGTATCCTCTGAGGGTAAAAGTGTGCATGTACATGTGCTGCCAGCCGTGGATGTCCTGTTTTACCTGGGAAATAATGAGATGTGTTGCTGTAGGACGGGTCCCTCCCAGCTGAATCTATTAACACAATAAATTCACAATGAATTTGACATCTCCCCATGGTCACACTGTGTGACGAAAACTCAAGCTTTTGATAACTTTTGACATCAAATGTGTTTACATGGTACATCTAACATGGATGTTTTACAGTTTTTAAGAGTTTTAAATAAGAGGAGTTTCCGATATAATTCAAACCAGTGAGTTTCCCTGTATATACATCCCTACTTGATAGACCAAACTGTCATGTTTAACAGGAGGAATTATGAGACAGAATCACTAGATGTTGTCAGACTGGTCACTTTCCATTAACCCTAAAATTACACAAATTGAAATTGCGATTCACAAAATACGACTTATGGAAACAATTTTGAAATATTTCAATTCAGTTTCGAAAAAACTCCTGTTTATCCCAAAGGTTTTTACGCTTGCATAAGGTGGTATTTCAGGCGATTCGAAAAAAGCTATATTTTGCAAAACTGCAATTGAAACACTTTTTTTTCTCTGTAAAAGCTCATATGATGTGCAACACTGGGTGGCATTAATGCAACTTCAGGGATGCCAACCGCCATTTAACCCAAAGTGGAAGAAAAAGTACAACAAAGTCACAAGACATTCTACAAAACATGATTTGGTATGTGTGGATGGAGGAAGAGACCGAGATCTTCTTAACTCCTATACAAGACAAAGAAATCATGGGTGAGCTATGAGATTGGCTTTATTGAGTGGCTGCAATGGAAATAAACCTGCCAGTGTTTTGGACATCCATCGCCGTGCTTCATGGAATGTTAGCACAAGAGGAAAGTTGTGTAATATCGCAAGAGAAGTCACACAATATCACTCAACTGAAACGCAGTCATCTCGCAAGTGTGTTTTATTGAAATTTAGAAAATTTCGCTTAAGTTTTGCGCAAATCTGTAATGGAAACTCAGCTACTGTTTTCCCAGTTTTATGTTTCAAATGTTTTATTTTTTTCAAATGCTTATACAGTATGTGCAGTGAAATGCAGGGTAGATACAACAAAGGTTTGCTTCTTTAAAATGAAACAGAATTGCAGACCTAGTCACGACTCACTGATATCTATGTGATTTACAGTAATTGACACCAGATGTTATACATCATAAAAGGAAAATCATAGCTCTAAGTGTTTGCTCAGGTTTGAATTACAAATATTATTTGGTGTTGATAATCTGAAAAATCCTAAAAGTACAAATGAATCCACTTTTAAACAAAAGCTGACCCCTATACCCCTCAATAAACATAATCACTTAGAAGATTGTGACTTATTCAAACATATCTATACATCTCCCCAATAACCCATCCGCAATGGAAAACGTGTTCAAACTAAAACAATTATGACTCCATATCAAAACAAAAACTCTCTTGTATAAACACAGAGCTTTGTAGACAGGATTTATTCATTGGTCTGCAAATGATTTGTGGACAATTAAAAATAGAATATTAAAAGGTTTATCCTTTATGTTTCAGGTTTAAACCAATTTACTTTTGCTGTCTTTAAGCACTTAAAACTGCCAAATCATTTGAGAAGTTTTGGCAATCCCACCCTCTGGGCCTTTCCAGCAGAAAAGAAACCTTGATGAAAAAAATGACTAACAATTAAAATGATTATTGGATCTTAATTAAATGACTTCTATTATGAGTACTACTTTTTTTTAAAGAATAATTTGATCATTAGTCAGTTTAACAATGTTGCGATAACTTTCCTTCATACTGCAGGTCTTGAATAGTTAGCTTTCATAATGATGCACAGACTCGGAGATAATGAAAATCTTTATAGATCACATTGGAATTCTTCACAGCACTTCACAGCAGTTATCAAACATCTATTACATACAAATCTTACACTGCAAATGGGTCTCTTGAAGATGATCATTTTTCTCAGCATGTCAGTAAAATTATGACAATGACAATAAGACAAGGCAAAGGGAACAAGGACACAGACACAGACCCAAACAAACTATTTGTGCTAATTAGTCCCTTGGTAATATTGGTGCATGCAGCCTCCGGTAATTACAACTCCACAAATCAATCAAATCACGAATCATCTGGAACATTCCAGATCAATGCATACATTGTTGGGTCACAAGAAGCTTTTGTCAAAACTGTACTAATTAGCATTTTAATATTAATAATAGCTCATATTACCCTAACCCCTCACCCTCACATACCCTGACAGATGATCAACAACAACTCAGTAGTTCTACTCTACAGACCATATTATGCAATCCGGTCTCACTCAACTTATCAAATATCAACGCTTGGTCACTGACCTTTGGCTTGAGATACTGATGCACCCTTTAGTGGCAGTGTGCACTGGGTGATGGCATTTTTTGATGCTCCGGGCAACTACCATCATATAAACTCAAGAAAGTCTGCATAGGTAAATGGGTCAAAGGAACTCTGGACTTTTACTTGGGAGACTGCAGTTTATGTCCTGTGTTGAAAAGTCAATCAAGCCATTGTAATTAAGACTTTGTGTGCTAAGATATGTAGCATACTATGCTAGGAATGTATGCCACATGATGTTTAATGTTATTACTATGTTAATAATAAACATATTGATTTTAGGCAAAACCATGACTTTTTTTGTAAACCCAACAATGAAAGTGAACCTAAAAACTATGTTTTTTACTTACATTGAAGGTTCATTTGTAAAGGACACTGTATGCATTTAACAAGCAGAAACTGTAGATTTCAAGTGAAAATGGAAGTTTATTTTGAAAAGACACACCATCCCTGAGCATCCAAAGCTGACAAAGAAGGGAATGCTAATGCTCCTCTGTGTCTGCTGGATGTGTAAATAAATAACTGTTTACAAGCAACTTTACAAAGTGATAATGTCAGTGTTGGGTTTACAGCTTACTCTGCTGCCCTCAAGTTGCCAAAAAAGTCAATGACAGCTTGAAAGTTGATCACTGCAGGCGTTCCACTGCCTGACCAGGCAACAAGTCCTCATTCCTCATTGGCGTGGATAGTTAGGATTAGGGGAAGGAGGCACATGGTAAGCTGAAAAAACACATCATATTCATATGGGAAGCGAACATGGGACTCCTGCATGAAAGTCCGGGGTTTGTCGGAAGCATCCATTGGCCACATGCTCTTTGTATTATTGGTAGTGTTTCAACCTGATGCTGTTTTGTTGGGTATCATGCGCATGTGACAGGTTAGATGCGGCTGTATTCTTGAGTTATGCCGCCTGTTGGGGTATAAGGCTGCCATGGCAGGTGCCCTCTAGCTGTCTGGTGACTAAACACCACAAGTGGTTCCGTCCTGACGCGTTCTCAGCTGATGCCATCCAGAGGCATCTCATATGGATGCGAAAGTTCACTTTTGTCAATGCAATGGTACACCAAAAGCACTGTCAAAGCCACAGTATTTGATGACTTTGGAATTAGAACTGGCTTGACCAGCCCATTAGTCATGATATAGTCTTTTTTAGTCCAGATTTTTGAAACTTTTCAATACTTATACGCTGTGTCTCATTGAGTCTGTTCACTGAGGTGAAGCTCACAGTCAGGTAGGACATGTCTTTTGACCAGGGGTTCAACGTTTTTCCGAACACTTCCTTTGCCCTTCTTCTGAAATGCTTCCCCACAATGACAAACAGGAAGGGGTTAACAGCACTGTTGCTGTATGCCAGATAGGTAGACAGCTGTATGCCAATGTCCAGGACATGACCCCAAAGGCATCCAGGTGTGACCTGAAAGTAATCCAGAGTGTCAAGAAACCGCATCACCTGGTGTGGTGTCCAACAGAAGAGGAAGACAGCCAGCACGGCCAGGACCAAGTAGGTGGCCTTACTTTCCGTCCTCACCCTGGGAAGTCCTCCTGCTCTCCGGTCCCTCAGTACAGCTATGATGTGATAACTGCAGTAACCCACAACCAGGACAGGGATTAGGAAACCCAAGACATTACTTGTGATGTTGCGTTGGACTCTCCATGCTGGGTGCGGGTAGGCCAGAATGCAGGCATCCACACCAGGATCTTCTACATACGTCACTGTACGGAAGAACATAATGGGTAGAGTATAGAGAAAGCCAAGGCTCCAGATCCCCAGGCAGGTACGTTTAGCGCAGGCAGCTCTCCTCAGAAGACAGGTGCTCATAGGTTTCCCCAGAGCCAGATGGCGGTCCACGCTGACCAGCATGAGGAACAGAACACTGCAGATGTAGTTCATAGAGATGGCCACATTGACTAATTTACAGAGGACCTCTCCAAAGTCCCACTGGTAACCCCGGGCGATGGTGAAAGCCCAGAAGGGAAGGCACGACATCATGACCAGGTCGGCAGCTGCCAGGTTCCCCAGGTAGACATCTGCCACGGTGCAGGGCTTCCTCTGCAGGCAGAACACACAGAGAACCAGGCCGTTCCCCACCAACCCCACAACACTGATCAATCCCAGGTAGGCCGGCTGAAGGGAGCTCAGCCACAACCAGGCTTCAGTGTAGTTACCGCAGGGGTCCAGCTCCGGGTCCGCGGTTGGGACCAACCAGTCTGATGTGTTCACAACCATTGGAAACTGTGAATGAAAGTAGTGATCAAAGCACATTTGTAGTCAGTGTCTCCTGAAGACCTGATGTTCCCCCTTTAGTGGCCAGAGGGCTAAACAAAGCGTTAAAGTAAAATAAAAAGAAATATATAAATAAGATAAAATAGATAAAATAAATCCCAGCCTTAGAGGACTGGTTTTAAAATTTTGGGGTGCTAAAAGAGCTGGAAAGAATTTAAAGCTGTAGATCTACATATATATTTGGTTGCAAGCTTTACTGCACATTTCTGATCCAATTAGAGTCGACATAGGGATGATTTTTTTAAATAAACATATTACATTCTATTCATGAATGACACCTCTCCAAATGTTAAGGGTTCTGACTTTTTGCTATGATCCTTAGTAGGAAAAAGCAGACCACATGCACCTTGAAAAACTGTCATTGCATACATTTGTGATTCATGGCGAAAGACGCTTTCTCACCATGAAATATTGTGATGATGTGGAAATGAGCAATGTTTCATCACCTATGAGAAACAGATAAAATTGTCAAGTGGCTCAGTAAGATTTTCCCTCTTTACTCATTGTAAAAACTTGTATCATATACGGTTTGAGATTCTGCTTGTTTTTTCCACTGCTTACATTTTTAGCTTGAGACTGTTCATAGATCCAACCTTGTGAAATTTTTCAAAAATATGCTCAGTAGAAATGTCCGTTCAAGGTAAAGGCAGTATTTCTAGAAGTAAGACTGGATTAAAGTTTAGCCTAAATACAGCTCCAGAAATGGGCTGATGAGTTTTATACACACTCTACTGCAGTCATAAATCAATAAAATATAAACATGTTTCAATCCTGGCACTAAAAATAAAAGGCAAGAAACTGCCAACAAATACACTTTCCTTTTTTATCTGCTTTGTGCAAAGCTTCTGAGGCGCTCACCTTATCTCTGTGGCCCTGCCGTTTCCATCCAGACGTGCCTCGGGTTCACTCCCAGCTGATAATCGGCATGATGATCTGGCCTCCACTGCAGCGAGCTCTGGGAGAGCGGTCACTTTTATACATGCAGGTTCTGAGATAATCACTGCGTCATCACTCACAGCTTCCATCTGTTTACCCCTCACAGCGACTGTGCTGTATTCTGCCTCACCAAAATGGTATTCACTGTTTAGCAGCATTATTCTTTTACTATAATCCCTGACTCAGGGACCGGGAACAAATAGTCAGTTTGAGTTCAGTGACACATAAGAACATGTAAAAATACACCTTGAAAATGATTAAATTTTACTTTCTTGTATTTGTTTCATTTTGTCATGGCCTTTATCAAACATTTCCTTTCCTGGTTTGAGTCAACACCCAAATAAAAGTGATCATGTTTTATTATATTCGCCGCAGAATGATAAAAATGAAAACCCCTTGCAGCTTTTGAATATTTTTTTTAAACAAATTCACTGTAGAAATTCCCATTTAAGGTACAAGTTGTGTTAACCCTTTGAAAACTGAGCAAGTTGGCTTGATTTCTTTCAAAAACATGAAGAAGGCAATGAGCAACTCAACAAGAAATGACAAACATTTAATTGTAAAAAGTTTAAGAAGAAATTGACCTGAAATAGCAATAAAAAGTAATTTGTTACACTGTCACACTTTAGTGTGACATTGTAACATCACCTGAAATGTATTGTGACATAATTTACAGTTAACAATATAAGTTAGTTAGTTTTTCTTTCTATGTAATGCCAGCCTGGCCCCATATGGAATCACAAGATACCATCACAATACAAAGCATGTTTATAAAAATATAAAAGATGGATAAACTAGTTACAAAAAAATACATTACTAATATTCTTGCAAAAAAACAATTGTACAGTGAAAAATAAATTTGACCAGTTTACAGTCTACAGTTTATCTTAACAAAAAGCTTGTTTTTTTTTTTATCTCCCATGGAGATAAAGAGCTAATCTAAATGTTTCGTATGTAAATAACCACCTTGATCTTTGTGCAACATCCATATGTACTAAATCAATACCTGTTTGTACATTACTGAACAATCATTTGCACACTTCCATATAAAAAGGGCAGCAGAAAAAAACAACTTGCTTTCTATATCAACCAAGCAACACGTGACAAATCCAAGTTTCTCCTAATTTATATATCGCCCAGTTTCACGTGTCAGTAGTAAAATACCAGACACAGCACAGCAATAAACCTTACATATGCCCACATATCAGCTCTAAACAAGGGTGAATGGGAGAATGAAGATGGCGTGGCAGTAGACTCTAATTTCCTGTCAGTAAACCAATATGTAAAACAATTAAAGAGTTTGGCCTTCCAAATATTAATTGCCTCAAAATAATGTCTTAATATGCCTAAATAAAATAAGAGCCTTCCTAGCATCATAGATAATAAGAGATTTAAAAGGGATTTTTTTTTCATTGGTATATGAAGTGTGTTTAACAAGCCAAACACACTTGAGTCGGTCATTCTGCAAAACCAGTATTTCAACCCATTTGATGTTTTTTTAATCACTAAAGCAGTGGTTATATCTCTCTAACTGGATATCAGACAATGGCCAGGCTGGCAAAGTGACTGTGTTTCTGTTGTAGACATGTTAGATGTTTTTTTTCTATCCGCTCATTACGCAGACAAAACCTGTGTAACGCATCTAACAGCAACATTTGATTAGTAACTGTAATGTGATTACTGGATTTAATAATAGTAACGTGTTACTTTACTGTCTTACAAACAAACATAATGTGATTATAGTAATGAGTCCCAGTGATAAGTTCAGGCAACAAACTGCACAGAGACCTCTCCATAGGCAGGTTTCCATTAACCCTCAAATTGCACAAATTGAATTTGCAAATATAAAAAAACGCCTGATAGAAACATGTCAATTAAAAAAACAACAACAAACAAACAAATTCCGCTCGGCTTTTCTAGGTCACATGATGCTATGGCTATGTGCTGATGGTAGAAACTGGCTCACTCGGGCATGATGCAGAGGTGTTATTGCATCACATAACTCTAAATCCACGATTCCTTTGTGAAATCATGGACTATGACTTTCAAGAAATCCCCCATACGAGGCCGCACCCACGTATAAGGGGCTTGTCTTTTCATTATTGATCGCATAGCACGCCTACATCGCCTTTGATTGGAAATAATGACGAAATAAAGAGCAATAAACCTGCTTGCGGGCTGAACATCCATCACTGTGCCTCTTGGAATGTTATGGCAACAAGAGAAGTCGCATAACATCACTGGAAACACAGTCACCTCACAGTCGTATTTTATCGACATTTTGTTTGTCAAGTGTTGTGCATATGTGTCCTCTGCCTTGCTGACGTAGCTGCCTGAATGATGCCCAGCTGCAGCTGAGGAGCAACGAAAGCTGAATTATGAGAAACTCTTGTTTTCTGCTACAAACAGAGCGTGAAAGAAATCTGAAGCACTTCATTGAGCAACGCTTCCTTCATGATTTATTCATTTTAATGGGGTTGTTAAATTGTTTGGCTTTGTTTGCCCTTTTTTGGAAATATTTTTATGGTAGTTTGTTATCTGTGAATAAACATGCTCCTATCCACTCGTTCAGGGCGGAGGGCCGTGATATCCCCTGCTTGAACCCTGAACTGGCAGGCCTCTTGAGGAATCAGCTTTAGGCCAAGGCAAGGAAGTCTGGCTCTGAGGCCGACTGGCCACCCTACGGTCAATCGCTGCACTGCTTCCACCAAAACATCCAAATGTGATTATTATCCATCACAGACAACAGACAGTCTAAATGACCTGAGGAGATTCTGGCAAAACTCTCTGCCAACGCTTGCTCTTCACAGCTGCCTCCTAATGTTACTATTGACATCATCTTTGTGTCAAATAAATTTGAGATGCTAAACGGCTTCAAAAAATATTTATAGCCTCCAGCTCTTTGTGCGGCACTTTATATGCCAGCATATTACCCACCTCCTCCCCCCTGCCCATCACGCCCCCAGTAGCAACACTTTTTTTTCACCTCCTCCTCAGTTACGGAGGCTTGTAAGGCCTACAAGAATCTAGACCCCAAAAAAATCAGCAGACCCTGACCCCTCTTAAGGGGGTTGCTCCCTGACGTCCATATCAAGCACTGTAATAACAACCATGATGATAAAGATGTGAGCATCCACACTGATGAACGGTTACGCTCTTTAAACAGCAGCGCAGAGCACCCACTACGCACGCCACGAAAAATGGATGTTCATGTGCTGCTACTGCTGCACGCTGCCAGGAGGCTGAGGAGAAAAAAACAGAAGACTAGAAGGATATGGGCTCACCAAATTCTTCAAAGACAACAGGAATTGGGAAAATCAAACACTCGAGAGCTGTCGTCTTTTGAAAGCAAGTTTCATTCATACTTTGGTATGAGTCAACATCAATTTGCTGACATTGTGTCGATGGTAAAAGAGGACATCAGTATAGACCAAACCAACTTTAGAGACCCCATCAGTGCCAGAGAGCGTTTGGCTGCATGTCTCAGGGAAAAATTACTTTTTTGTCTCATCTGCAGCCCAATAATATGTCATATAGCTGTGACTGAGTGATTATATCATTTTAAAGGTTGTTCCTAAATCCCAAATAAAAGAGATAAGCTGCATTTAAGAGGCCAATATTGTAAGCACTCCCGAAAACTTTATTTTGTAGGGAGGATTTAAAGGGACTCGTGTATTTTAGATTTGCAATTTCAAATTGTGCAATTTGAGGGTTAATGGAAACCTGACTTATGTGTGTAAATGGCTGATTATGACACGTTGTGTGTGAAAGCGTTTTGAGCGGTCGGAAGACTAGAAAAACGCTATACAAGTGCAGTTCATTTAGCATTTATTTATCCACTTACATATCACATAAACAGTGCCTATACTTCCAGAGCATCATCACTCTCTCCATTCCTTCAGACTATACAGAATTTGGTAAGAAGGCCTTCTACTCTGCCCCCTCAACCTGGAGGGGTCGCAGTCGCAACCCCAAGAGCGGGCCAGAGGGGCCTATAGTCACCCTAAAAAGTTGTTCCCTAGCTTAACATTTCTGTCACTTGTCTCAAAATAGACCAGCTATATATGGTAGACTACATTGCAACCATACTTTCTCTCGTGCTTCACAACATTTATTTAACACTCGAGACAACACTTTATTCTTTCTAATTTTGGAAATGTTGACTTTTGAAATTTGAAATTGAAGTCATTCTGTTCTGTCATTTGTCTCTTTGGACACCTGAAAATAAACAGTAAGATGTCTTTGTTTAATTTCCCACTGAACTGATGAAGCCTCCATTAGGACTTTGGACATTTGTTGTCTCTGACTCTCTTTTGACATGAAGGTTATTCTTAGTACCAAGAGAAAAGAAAAATGAACATGAAAATAAACAGGTCTGTCTGTGCATCACCAACTCAGACACGAGGAGGGAGGAGTGATAAGCATGACGACACGCCAGCAGTTAATGATCTTTATCTCCATAGTCATTTCCTGCCAGCATCAGTGTTACACAACTAGTCCCAGAGGAGTCATAAAATACACATTGAAATTCTGGACAAGTGAGGTGAATAAAGAAACCAGAGTAAAATAAACTGTTGGCTTGCACTTTCCTTTAACTGACTGTAACCTGAAGATCAAATCGTTTGCACAAATAAAATGTTTTACACCCTGGCAATAGGCATAGAAATTCCAGCATGCACAAAAAAATGTGTAGATCATCTCAAGTTTTTAGTAAGGTTTCAAATAATATCTGTGAGCAAGCAATGCATTTTGAATTTCAGTCACAGGTGTGTGCTTTTAAAGCACCTTTTAAGGTACCTAATCCAAAAGGAGGTAACTCTAAGTGGGTTTCCATTAACCCTCAAATTGTGCAAATTAAAATTGAGAATATAAAATATGCCTAATGGAAAAAAGTCATAAAAAACAAACAACAATAACAGCAATAAACAAAACCCCTCACATTTATTGCAAAAATGTTTTTATGCTTGCATTAGGTGGCATTTCAGGCAATTTGAAAAAAGCATTTTTGTAAAACTGCAATGGAAACACTTTTTTTGGCTTTTCTAGGTCACATGATGCTATGGCTTTGTGCTTGTTGGTAGGAACTGGCTCCCTCACGATGCAGCAGACGCTACAAGAGGTGTTATTGCATCACGTAATTCTTCAAAAGTTGAGCAGAACATCCAGAAGTTTTTAATCCAATTCCTTAGTGAAATTGTGGACTATCACCTCCCAGAAATCCCTCATTGGTGGCCGCTCGCACGTTGCCTTTCCATTATCACTTGCATTGACTGGATATAATGAATTATTGAATAATTCGCAATAGAAATAGACCAAATAATGTTTTAACAACCATCACCATGCTTCTTGGAATGTTATCGCCAGAGGAGAAGTCACAGAACGTCACTCAATGGAAACGCGGTCATTTCTCAATTGTGTTTTAACAGCATTTTGAAAATATTGCTCATGAAACTGTTATTTCTCCATACTCAAAGGATGTTGATTTGGTTTTTATTTTACAGAAACTTCACTGGATGAACATATATATAAACATATATATAACTATAGTGACCATCAAAAGCTGGTATGACCAGCTAAACCATCAATAGTTACGTAAAAACATACTTTTAAGTTGGTCAAACCAGCTGGTCAGTCAGCTTAACCATTCTATGCTGGTCAAGCTGTTTTACTTATTTATTTATTTTTAGCAGGGCAACTTTTGGCTCTGATGAGTGGTCATATATGGGGGGTGAATGCTCTGAATATTTAGTAAGTGGACCTTTGAACTTCGATTCTCATCATCAATTTATTCTAAAAGGTCGTAAATTAGCATCCATGCACCAATCGAGAATTTATACTGTATTTTACATTCATTTACTCCAACACAAATATGACATAGACAGAGGGAAGTCCCTGTTAGTCTTTCAGAGGTCTTTTCTCCTCTTACTCACTGATGACAAGAGATTTTAGAAGATAAGTAGAAGCAGACGAACAGCAACATGCATCTCTTGCTAATTGCCTCTCTGATAATCACCAGAGGAATGTCTTTCGCTACTCCCCAGACAGTGCCAGTAAATGAGTCTCATTAGACCATCTGAGCTGAGCTGGCAGGTATGATGATGCACAGCAGGGACATACTCCCTCAGCTGGGAGGAAACTTCGCACACAATGAACTAATCCATGCATAATGATTTGTTTGAGTAAATATAACTGTGTTAGGTTTTAAATCACAAAGACTTTTTTTTTGTTAATGTTATAACAACTTTTATTCATCAAAGTGCACATTACTGTAGATGTTAAGATAGATGAATGAAGAATTGCTGCTGGGATCACTCACTCTTGGACACATCTAAATTTGAGCAGTCTGATATTCAACGGCAGTGAAAGTCAGTCTCACAAATGGGAACAAAACAATGATCATGGATGAACATGCAGGGTTATCAGGTCAGATGGCAGGGTTACTTGTGGGTAGATTTGGATGGTATCATTACAGTATACCAAGATTAAAAAATCCTGAAGGTATGTTTTTTCAATATTGCTGTAAATACAGGCACTCCTCTTTCAATTAGAGTCATTGTAAGTAGTGCACAGCATGCACCACAAGAGCTCAGTCTCCAGTCTCAACTGGTGGACCAGGCAGCTGAGCTGAAAGACACCATGACACCTAGTGGTGGAGGGAGAAGTTACAAGACTGTAGATAGCTGGCGGCCAAAAAAAGGAGAGCGAGTGCGAGTGTACTGCATATGACAAGGGCTGGTGATATGCAGTCCAACATCACGACCTCGACTGTGATATTGTTTTTATACAACAGTTCAACAACAACATTTATTATGTTAACAGTTATAAGGGACAACAGATTATGTTTTGTTAGTTTATTGAATAATTTTTTGCTCTGCCCTCACGAATAGTTCTGCAACCGCTGGAAGTGACAGCTGTTGCCTAACAACACATAAACATTTTCCTGCACACTGGCTCGCCAGTCTGTGTTAGCTCGGCCTGCATGTTATGCTCAGACCAGCTGCTTAGTATTATGAACATTTATCTCTGTGTTTTCACTGAAATAAGAGTCTGTTAATAGTTGCTTTGGCAGCCCGTGTGATTTTTGCTGAGTTAGTTTGATCAGATTGTACGTCACTCCAGCGTGTGTCCACTCACTGCCATGATCAGACATACAGTTTGTGTGTGTCGGTGTCTCTCAGGCTGTGGTTGGTGTGAGACGAGTGTGTCCCTACCTCACTACACTGAAAGCTGGTTTATTCCCAGTGAAAGGAGGATTACCAATACCTATCCATGGCAGCTGTTTCCCTCCTGGGCTGCAGGTTAAGGGCTTTTGCATGAGGTGAATTTCATTCATCTATGTTTTTGAACAATGATGCCGGTCAGACAGGATTTCTCTCTTCAAACTTTACTACAAGCTATGGTAATGTTAGATAATTAGACATACATTAATTGTTGGTAGTTAACAGTTGAGAATAGCTGCAAAGCGGTGTAATACATGTAGTGTTAAAAGTCCCAGTGATGTTTTACTCTATATCAGCACTAATGGAATTCCTCTTGACCAATCATATTGCTTGAATTTACTGTTCTATAATAAATACTACATACCCATATTTACATATGGGGTTCCACAAGGATCGGTGTTCGGCCCGACACTGTTTATACTGTGTATGAGTTATATTTGTTAAATGTCTAAATTGGTAAAATTACTTTTGTTAGCCGATGACATTAACTCATATTATTCTGGGAAAAGTTTGGAATTGCTTTTGAATACAGTCAAAAGAGATTTTTTTTTAAATGGTTTGATATTAACAAGTTATTATTGAATTAAAATAAAAGAACATTTTATTATTTGGAGACGTTGAAAGCCTACCCCTTTTTGGTCTATGTTTTTTGCTCTTTGTAATAAGAGACTGATGTAACTCTTTCACAACAACTGATATCAAATATAACAAAGCAGCCTTTCTGCTTGCTCCCTGCAGCAGGAGCTGTGATCAGCTCAAAAGGAGTAACGTCTCCTTTTAGCCTCCCATTTCCCTGATTGTATTATCCTGACACTTATTATGATGAATTGTCTCATAGACAGCAGACGCAGTGTGAGGGCTTTGTCCATTCAGATTGCTGTCGGCCCATTTCTTCTCTCTGTTTGGCCCAGAATCACACTGCTGCAGGCTCTGTTTACTCAGACACATTCTCCCAGACCTTAAGAGGACTTCCTGCTGTCAGCGCTGCTCAGAGGGATTGCCCCCCCCCTTTATTCCCAGTTGCGCAGAGATACAGAACAGACACATCACAGATTGTATCATCACACATGCACTCTATTTTGAAACCGCAAATTCCTTCTGCCTACACACCTTTGACAGGAACTTCCATGACTTAATTTAATTTTTTTTTTTTAATTCAGTAATTTCCCGTAAAGCCAGCACAGAAGCAGGAAGCTTTTTTGTGTGTAACCGTGTTACCATAATGGCTTCTGTGGTGGGTGATGACCTGGCTTTCTGGAGGACGGTAACAGGGATGCTGTTCGTTGTTTTTTAATTTCTTCTCACTTTCACTAAATAAAAAAAAAGATTCATGCAGTAGTGATGGCCAAATGAAGCCTTTTTTCTTTTTATTTCTGAGCCCACTAGATTCCACTCTCTACTGAACGAAGGGTCAGAGATGAGACATCATCCTGTCAACAGAAGCAGCCACCTGGGTGGAAGCGTTCATTTCAGCCACCTGGTGGACATTGCTGTGAACTGCACGTGTATCAACAGTAATGGCAAACACGAAGCAACTGAAATATTGGTGTTGTTGGAGGTTGGAGGTTGTTAACCCTTAGGTCCTGCTTAAATGTTACTCATCAAGCTAACAAAATGTGCTTTTCAAAATCAGGCTAGAAAAAATATTAATTTTTAACTGTCATCATTTCAAATCAGAAATATAAAATGTTAATTAATTTAACTTTAAATTAACCACTTAATTGCCAGATTTTTTAAATAAAATAGTAAAAATGACACATTTCAAGGCAAAAGCCCAGAATGACACCAAGAAATGATACAATGCATATTATTATGCTTTGATGGGATCAAACATTACAGTTTTAATGGGTTTCAGTGGCGTGATTTTTTGTACTTTGTAGTTTTTTGTACTCAGTATGAATGTAAACGTTTTGTTTAAGTGTATTTTCGACTTATTGTAGGAGCTGAGCTGGAAATTCCAAGAATAAACAAAAATACACAAACTTGCCAAAATGTATGCCATATGCATGAAGGCAGCCTTTATGGCTTTATGCCTTTATGTTGCAAAATAACATGACATTTAGGTCGTATGAAACACAAGATATTACACGAGGAGAATGACCATCAAAATAAAACAGGAAACAATTTATATGCATAACAAAAATGCAAAAAAACCCAAAAACAACAAAATACAAACATGCGTCTATTTGTCAAGATGTGTAGCTACATCCGGCTAGAAAACAGCCCCAATTATCAGGAACTCATTCTCATTTTCACTCAAAACCATCCACTTTATAGTCTCCCAACAGTCAGATGTCTTAAGTAATTTCTGTTTTCCGAATATCTGGAAACAGACATCATTCAGTGCATTGTTAATGCACTGAATGAGTATCTATGGAAGAAGTCAATCCCAATCAGCAACAGCCTTACATGTGCCACTATGCAGGTTTCCATTAACCCTCAAACTGTGCGAATCGAAACGACGAATTAAAAATAGCTGAAACACATAATTTTCAAAAAACATCCCATTTATTGCAAAAAGTTTTTACACTCACATAAGGTGGTAGTTTTGAATCCACAATTTCTCTGTGGAATCGAGGACTACACCTCCCAGAAATCCCTCATATGTGGCCACTCCCCCGTATAAGGAGCTTGTCTGTCCACTTGCATAACACGCCTATGTCACATTCAACTGGAAATAATGACAGCTAGTGTGGTGGCTGCAATAGAAATAAAGCTGCTAATGTTTTGAACATCCAACGCCATGCTTCTTGCAATTTTATCGCCAGAGGAGAAGTTGCAGAACAATGGAAACGCAGTCATCCCGCAAATGTGTTTTGTCGACTTTTCCAAAATACGGCTTTAGTTTTGCACAAATTTGTAATGGAAAGCCGCCTAATTTCTGGTAAATGTAATAATAACCTACTTGCTGTTGACTTTACTTAATGTCATGCCCAGTAAATATCAAAATAGAAAATGTATATTTTCTTTTTAAAAAGTGTAAGTTCTTGCCCATTTTTAAAGTGGTTAAGAGTTTTTTTATGCTTGCTCAACCCTATGTTTCACAGCTAATTGGCCTTTTTCACAAGACATTTTTTCATGCGACGAAAGAAAAAGAGCAGCTTTAAACAAAAAGTTAGTGGTGGCTGAATTTCATTGAAATGCATAAGTTTCAGCATGTTGGTTCACTGTCGCACTCAGTATGTTTACATGATGTTGGAAAAAGTGGAATTATTGTGTTAGTTTGACTAAAACTGGACTTCTAAAATATGTAAATGTTAGTCTGACTGAAATCGTACTAAGTAGAATTTCCCTTAGTCGGACTAACACACTCGGAAAATGCATTAAGGGTTTGTTTTACTCTTTCATGAATATGCCTTACCCCAACCTGAACTGGCCTAGGTGTTCTGTGAATGCCCGAAAGCGCAACACATGAATTTGTAAAGGAAAGCCAATAAAAAAAAAGAAAATGGAAGAAAAAAAAACAAGACAAATCCACAAAGTTAAGTTTAGATTATGTACCGAATGTACAGCACCAAAAAGTTATCTATGTCGTTACTGTTTGGCATGCAACCCATTTGCAGCTTGCTAACTTTTTTGGTATGTGACATAATATGTCAACAGAAAAAGGTCCAAGGGGTTATATTACCGCCGAGCGTGGCAGAATTCGCTATACTTTCGTCAGTGAATGGATTCTGCCACGGTGCTTGTATACTGGGACAAGGACAGTGGTCCAATCAAATGGCCAACATAATTTTTAACATTGATAACAATGAAAAAAATATTTTCTCCCTATGAAAAGCTGTTTTTATAACGACTTCCATAAATATATTCATGTTCCACATTATATGTAGATATTGTAAGTATCTACTGTATTGTTATAACTATAGATATTAAATGTCATAAAAAACAATTTAAACTTAAAAATATGTATATCATATAAATGTTTAGTGAAGACAAATTCTAAAAGAACAGACTTTCACAAGTCAAATTGAGCTATATTTACATCAGTGTGTCAGAAAACTTTCAGTGAAGCCCAACGGAGAGGCTTGTAGGGTTTTGACATCAGGCTTTTGTCATGTTGGTGTCAACAGGGCGACCATGAAAGGAAGGTTGGCTGGTCACGACTCAACTGTGCGTTGCTCTGCCAGGCGAGCGGTGCACCGGAGCGGTGATAGACGTGGTTTTTGCTGAATGTGTGATGTGAATTCTCTGCAGATTGTAGCTGTCTGTGTTCCAGTTGTGTCACGGCTGTTGGAGACCCTTTTCATAACTTAACTATCTTTTCGTACCTTTCGAGTCTTGTGAATGTAGTTAAATTCCTAGATTTTTTGGCAGTTGTTTTGGAAATTATTTTCTTCATGTTGTATGTCTTTATACTGGAATAAATGCAAAGTTAGAGGAAAACATTAGTGCCAACACGGTATAATTTTCTGTTTGAGAAAGAGTGTTCACAATTAAACAAGTAACCTATAAATGAAGGAAAAGTAATGACATCAGTGGCAACATATGAATTTTGCATTAGTTCCAGACTTTGGTGCCACTTTCTGTAGAAGTTAATGGGGCAGTCATGGAAAATCACACTGTTAGCCATCACATCTTATGTTTCTCTTCTTTTTTTTAAATTGATGTCCACTTTTGATTTTCTTGTTATTGGTCTCCAAACAGAACATGGGACTCTCCATGTAGAGACTGACATTTTTTCGGGAATTCTGTGAGTCACCCACACGTTCTCATCCCAACTTGCCACATGGTACAGCTATGTCAGTGACCTTCCGCGTCTACTGATGACTGTTTACACTAGGCCCCCAGGAAGTGGGCCACCCTCTGAAGCAAAATTTACATAGTGGCCAAAAGCGGAACTACAGCGTCACGTGATGCACACTGGCCCAGAAAGACTTTTCCCCGTTTGTTAACATTGGGAAAGAGACCTCCTTAAATCACTGGATAATTTTTTTTGAGACATGTTGGCTTTTCAGAACACATTTTTTTATAGCCATTATTAAAAACATTAAGTCCTAAAAACTTAAAATGCGCTATTTTCCGAATCAAGATTTGGAATTCGGTCTTTCTCCAGACATAAAATGAACACGCATCAGACCCGCGGGACTCTACCGCGTGAACAGGCATGTAACTCTAAGAGTTTCTGACACAGCACAGGCTTCGTACCGGCTGTAGTAATGGATATCTGTAATTCATTATTTTTTAATCACAATTCATCATTTTTACCATTTTACAACACATCCATACGCTGCTGGCTGTAAAGCTGTAATATGGACGTCTTACCGTGTCTGTATCAGAGACCGTATATACAGTCTACGGTCTGTGTTCAAACTACCGGTTATCAGTGAGCAGCGCCGAGCACCAGTGACAGTTACTAAAAGGTACTGAACGTAGTATTTTTAAAAGTTGAGCTGTCTAATAAAACACGGGGTACCATTACAAGCACCACCTTTTATTACCTTTTTATGGGCACGACACGTTCCGATTCTGTTAATTTGATTTCTCCGGTCGTGATTACGATATGATTTCCTGATGAGTTGTATGTATATGTGTGTGTGTGTGTGTGTCTGTGTCTGTCTGTGTGTGTGTGTGTGTGTAGAGAGAGAGAGAGATAAATATACCATTATCTGATAATCACGTAAATATAAAAAACCAACAGCGCTGTCGTTATACCGCTGATTAGCTGCTTTTGCTAATAAGCTAAGCTACTTCGAGAGGAATACTGGTGCACCGGCGCTGTTCACTTCGAGCACTCGGGTCATCTGTGTGAGCGAGCCAGTGAGTCGGAGTCAATGCTCGGGGAGACTCGGACGCTTTCGGCTGTCGTTAATCACTTCCACGCATGCTCTATGGGCCAGTAGATCCGGGTATTTTACACTTTTCTAAACCCGGGAAAAGAGTTTTCTCTGCTTCATGCGCCACTGAGCAGCTCTCATAGGAATGAATGAGGCCCCGCCCCCACGGCTGTATCCAGACTTCCTTATAATACATCCATGGTTTACACTCCAGAATGCTGTTATGATGATGTCAACAAAAGCACATGGAGAAATGACGTCATGGTAGGATGACGCAGCCCATAACAGTGACGTCAACAACAAATGCACATGGTGAGATGAAGCAGCATGATCCTTGTGTTTACACAGCAGAGGGCTAAAACGGTTAAACAGCGGTTCCTTCAGTTTATCTAATATTTGCTGAAACCTACGTTGACCAGTTTCTGTGGGAAGTGGGTGTTGGAGCTCCCTACATACCATGGTATTTTAGTTCTTACAGAGCGACTCTAATTCTCCAGTCCTCTCATCAGCATGTCATTAGCCCCATTTCTATGAGCCATCCATCTCTTAGGTAAAAGCACATTAATCAAAGTCCCAGCTGAACCATCTGGTAACACAAAATAACAATAAGGTGCAGTCAGGACCCGCTGTGTCACGTGTTCTGCTGAAGGGACTCATCCTCATGCTGTGGTTGTGACAGGCATTAGGGATCTAGTGACATTTCATTAGCCTCTCAGCCTCTGCATTACACCTAATGGGCAAGCTGTCTGTCTTACTGCTGCTGTTTGGGGAGCGACATTGTGTCCTGGCTGCAGGCCGGAAGTGGAGGAGGACACTGTCTGTGCCATGTGCTGAGGATGGTCAGAATCTACAGGGAGAGTATTCATCACAATCTGTCACACTGTTCAGATGAATCATGAGGCTCCAAAATGTGATCGGCACCACAAAAGAAGGACAGCTATTTCTACAAAGTGACTGATGGAAAACAATAAGAAGTAGGGCAAAATGTAAATTTACATCCAGATGGTAAAAAAATGTAACCATTACATGGGTTGAAGATATGTATTTTTACAGAGGTTAGTGAAGGCCATTAAGTCCTACATCCGTCATTAAAGAAATAGTTCAACATTTTAGAAAAAAATGTAAAACTTCAATTAATAGCCCGGGCTATTATTTGCTTAAACCATTGAACTCAACAGGCTTATATTTGAGACAGGCATTTATATTGGACAGGCTTTTATTTCTTTTTGCACAAAACTGTTGTTCAGGAGAGATGTAAACACCATCAAATTGTTTAATAAAACCTCTTATTTCTCTCTCGTATACTCTGCTGGTATTACTTCCTCTTTGTTGTTCATGGTTTCAGTAAATTGAACTACATGACTGAATTGTAGAGAATCTCACCAAGCTAACCATGTGTGTAGTATGTCCATATTGACAAAATTTTAAACATTTATATTTATATGTGCGATCTAAGTGGCTAACTAAGCTCCAGTGGGCAGCCAACAACCTGGCTCTAAACCCGGTTCCAAAGAACAGACTGAGCCTCTAATTGAGACAAGCCTTTATTTGTCAAAATGTGTAGCCACACCTGGATAGTAAGAGGGACCGGGAGTTTAATTGAGACAGGCTTATATTTGAAGTTTTGTATTTGTTTGGAAAAAGGAAAATGGTTAGTTATCGTTAAGGCACGTAGTCTACTTAATGTAAAGGTATGTGCTTAACATAACGCAGGTTAAGTTTCATAAACATAAATACCAGTCTCCTGGGAGAAGTCCTGCGTTTGTTTGACACATCCACTGTGCAAACTTGCCTCTTTTGTCAGACTGTTTTTATACTGTCAGTGCATTAGGCTCATGATTGGATTCTTCCAGATTATGTGGGTTATACATGAATGCTGCTGCATTACTTTTTACAAGTATACATACAAAGAGTGCATGAGAAGAGAGCCTTACTTCAATTCTGTGAGTTTCTGCTGTTATCTGTCAAAATAAAAGCAAACATGGAGCGTTTTGCTGCCTGTCTTAAGGTAGATTTCCATTAAAATATATAATATAAAATACGACTAATGAAAACACAGCAATGTAAAAAAAAAAAAAAAATCCCATTTATCACAAATACATTTTTACCCTAGCTTTTTCAAATGATTCAAAAAAACCATATTTTGCAAAACTGCAATGGCGACACTTTTTTTCACCTTAATAGGTCACATGGGGGACATGACATTGTAAAACAGATGGTGCAGTACGTGCAGACAGAGCAAGAGGCCAAGATCTTCTGAAGTCTTAGACAAGACAAAGAAATTATGGCAACATTAGATTTGAAGCAGTAACAAAATGCCAGTATGTATTAAGACCTCCAAACAGACATGAGGGGCTACTAGAAAGCATGGCAAATATTGCCATGATGCCAGATGATGGCTCGTGCAGTGGCTGCAATAGAAATAGACCTGCTAATGTTGTGAACATCCATCGCCATGCTTCTTGAAATGTTATTGCCAGAGGAGAAGTTGCATGACATCACTCAGTGGAAACGCAGTCATCTTGCAGTTGTGTTTTATCAACATTTTGAAAAAACTTTTGCACAACTCTGTGATGGAAATCTGCCTTTGCACTCTCCCCTGTTTCCTGTCTTACCCTGCACTTTTATCTGTCCAGTAAAAGTGAAAATTCCAAAATATATGTTTAGGATGGCACAGTGGGGTCGTGGTTAGCACTGTTACCTCACAGCAAGAGGGTCCCTGGTTTGAACGCAGGTTGGAACGGGCTTTGGTCTGTGGGCGGGGGTCCTTCTGTGCAGAGTTTGCATATTCTCATGCATGTTCTCCCCGTGTCTGCGGGGTCTCCGGCTTTCTCCCACAGTCCAAAGACATGCAGCTCAGGTTGATTGGTGACTCTAAATTGTCCTTAGGTGTGACTGTGAGCGTGTATGGTTGTCTGTCTATGTGTGTTGGCACTGCGATAGTCTGGCGACCTGTCCAGGGTGTACCCCGCCTTCCGCCCGATGAGAGCTGGGTTTGGCTCCAGCCACCTGTGACCCTTGCGAGGACAAGCGGTTACAGAAAATGAATGAATGAATGAGTGTTTGGAATGGACACAAACATGCAAAAAAAAAGTAATTTTCACAGGTGTTAAATGTTGAAATTATTCCGTGGTGAAAAACAACATCCTGAGAGTATCGTCATCACAGACTGCTTTCAGCTCTGTACTTCACACACAAACATTGCCTTAATATCCATCTTTTGATATCACTTACAGGAAGAAAAACATACCCATTTTCTTAAAAATGTTGAGTGATTCCTTCAATGTCTTTCTTTATATTTGTAGTAATATTCAATTTTTTGAAATGTGTGAAAATAGCTGGGTTTGTTGTTGCCTGTGAGGCAGCAGTGTGTGTGTTTTAGTGCCATTGAATGGGTGTGTGTGTGTGTTTTGGTGTCATTAGCTGAGTGTATGTGTGGCATGTAGCCAGGTGGGCTGGGAGATAAAGCAGGTGTGTCGCCGTGGGAGCATGGTGATGGGAACGGGGAGATGCATCGCTATGGCAACAGGCAACTTTCACCCCAAAGCTCATTACAGCTTATTCAGCTTGGAAAGCAATTTGGCTGCTGCCAGTGAGCGGAGCAAGGACAGACATTATTGAAAAGCTAGGTCGTAATGGATATGTTTATACTCAAACGCAATTCTGACTCACAACTATGCAAGTCAGGATCCACCACAGTCTAAACAAATCAACAAATACAATGTCAGCATTAGAATTTGGACATTATGTATGTCTTGGCTTTGAGATATACAAACAAATTTACAAAAACACTGTACTGACAGGACTTTACCCTGGAAAAGATACATTTGTGACTCACATGCTCATGCATGGGTCAGTATAGTGTTTGATTTGAATAAATTTGAGCCTCACTTTCACACACAGTTGCAAGAAATATAGAAACAATATTGGCCCCATAATATAGCTTTTTATGCCTTCATGCCAGTGATAGTCGTTGCCAGAGTCATTTTCTGGTTGTCCATTTCCCCTTCCGTCTGTACATCCGTCCTATTCTTGTGAATATGAAACTATGAAACTCCTTGACAGAATTTCTTTAAATCTGGCACAAACAAATAATGAACTAATTAGATTTTGGTGGTCAAAGGTCAAGGTGACCTCACCTGTGTTATTCTAGTGAACGCAATATCTCAAGAACATCTGAGGGGATTTCTACAAGTTTGGCAAAAATTTTAACTTTGGCTTAACCATAAACTTATATGATTTTGGAGGTCAAAGGTCAAGGTCAGTACGACCTGCCTATATCTTAAGGACACCTTGGGGAAATTTCTTCAAATTTGACACAAACCTCCACTTGAACTAAACAATGAGCTAGTGAGATTTTGGTGCCCATAGGTCAAGGTCACTTTGACTTTGCATCTGTCTCATTCTTTGAGAATGTGTTATCTCAAGAACACTAAGGAAATTTCTTCAAATTTGGCACAAGCATCAACTTGGACTCACTGATGAACTGATTATATTTTGATAGCCAACCTGTGACCTCGTACCAATCTCATTCACAATGTTTCAAGAACGCCAGATGGAATTTCTTTAAATTTGGCACAAACGTCCACTTAGACTCAATGATGAACTGATTAGATTTTAATGTTCAAAGATCAAGGTCACTGTGACCTTGAATCCGTCTAATTCATAATGTCTCAACAATGCCTTTAGGAATTTTTTTCTTCAACTCTGGCACAGATATCCCCTTGGACTCAATGATGAACTGATTACATTTTGGTGGTTGAAGTTCAGTGTCACCATGACCTTGCATCAGTCTCATTTTCATGGATTTGATATATCAAAAACATCTCTCGGAAACTTTGGTGCAAGTGTCCACTTGGACATGTTTGTAGATATAACTCAGGAATATACTTTGTTTACAGGAACTGAGACGTCACATTGCAACTCAAGAAATTAATGTCAAAGACTGTTTTTACTGTAAAAGCAATATAATGTCAGCATGGAGGAGATGATACAGTAATGCTGGTTCAAATTGTACTACAGGGGAACAAGGCATGACTGAGGTTGATTTATGACCACTGTTAGCACAGTCGTAAAATGTCTTTGGCCCATCATTGATCCATGTGTATTATTCAGTATGTGAAATTGTATTTGCAGACAAGATTAACAATAAAAATACTAAATAATAATGCAGTTCATAGAGGGTTGGAATGTCGGTCCTCAAATCTGTTGTCTCAGAATGAAAGTTTTCAAATGAATCAAAATAGATATATAGTCTTCAGTCAGACACTGTGCCAAAATGTTACACAGCTAGCACACACACACACACACACACACACACACACACACACACACACACACACACACACACATAAATACATACTACCCTGAAGTGTCATGCAGTATGGCATAATAATTTTCCAAAAGGATTAAGAGCCCTAACAGTTTGGACCCCTTTTTCTGACACACACACCCTTGTACCTGCAGAGAGCGATCTACTGTAAGCAAACATTTTTTCACAAGTATATATATGTAATTACAGGAAAAATATACACTTTGAAGCACATAAACACATTGAGGAAATAGGACGTTTTTACATTATGTCCCCTATTGCAATTTTTTTTTCTATTCTTCTGCACTGCGCCGGCAGAAGTTCATCATGAGCCCAGTGCTTTGGACTGATGACTGCTGGGTAATTTTGCTCATGTGTCCTTCAGTGACTAGCTGGAATTCCATTTGATGAGTCATCTGCTCCACAGAGAGTGCAGCCCATCGCTGTTCATAGCTAGCCATAAACTATATCCCGTGTTCATTCAAACATCCCGGCGCACAGCAGTTCCTTTCAGAATGTAAACGCGTACACGACGCCCACAACTACAATGTTCCCAATAGTGGCAGTGATTGCGATCCAGAGCCAAATGGTATCCCCGGACATGGACTGGGACTCCTCAGGCTGGCCATGTGCTGCCATAGAGGCAGCATGGACGCTAGCAGATGAGTTGAACAGAGAGTGGTCGGTGCTGTAGTCATCATTAAGAGACGAGTCCATGAAGGCGCCTGTCATCACTGGGATCTGTGGACACAGAAAACAAAAATACATGGTTAAAGTTAACATTTAACATAAGTTAAATTCCCTTAAAACATGCTGTTCAAATAGTACCAGACACACAAATGATCAACTGTAAAAAAGGCTTTTTTCACTAAAAGTGTTTAGGTGCATTAAAGGTAACTGAAAGAAATATTCCATTGCTGGAAAGAATTATAAATAAAATATTATAATATATAAAATAATAATTTAAAATTGTTGCCACAAGACCAGAGAAAACAGGGAAATAGGACTGTGGCTTTTGCACAAGAGATAGAAAACCTACAACTACCAGAATGCACTGCACTGCACTGGACCAATGAATGCTCCCGCTGGTGTGTGATGTACTACAATTTGTGTGGTGTTGGCTTGTTTGTTAGTTTATACTCACAAACTTTGAAGCTTTTATGTGTCTTAAAATCGGCGGTTGCTAACAATTGGCTCAATTTGACCCCAGAATGTCATCATGCTGTACCACACTGAACATGACTTTACAACCTTGTAGCCGTGGCGACACGACTGTATTGCAGTTCAATTTAGCCTAGTAGTAGCTTTTTACTTCTGGCAACTACATTTAGGCTTCAAAAATCCTGGAAGTGAAAGTGAAAATTACCTCTCTGAACAAAACATCTAAGTATCATGAATGTTTGTGTGACACAGAACTTATTTTCTGCAATGAATCCAATGGAAAATTCCCATAGGCTTTTTTAAAAGGGTACCAGGGCAACGTTAGCTTCCTGAGGCACTCCATAGAGTGGGCAGAGGAATGTGATTTTTTGACAGATTAGCTGTCTCATTGCCACTGTGTGGATATAGTGACAGTTTCAGCATTTATAAAAAGCATAAAAGTCTATGTAGCTTTAATGTTATAAACCCCCTAAAAAACCCTATTGTTTTTGCTTTGGCTTCTTTTTTTTCAGTTTTTGCTAATTTCCATGTGATGGTTTGTTGTAGGCACATGAAATTTTCACCAATGATTGGAAGTTATGTGCAAATACTGCTCAAGAAATACGATGCCTTTTATATCACAATCAAAATACTGGAGGAAATATGCCTGCAAAGTGGGCATGAGGCCTTTTATGACTGTCGGTGTCCTATACTGAAACAATTTTGGGAAGATGTTGAGACAACTTTAAAATATATTTTTGATTTAAAAGCTTAAATAAATAATAAAACCGGCTTACAGACTCCTCTTAAATATATTGTGTACCCGCTTTAAAGCAAGTGACCATAACATGAAAACAGTCAAATTCACCAAATTTGAACACATGGATATCAGCAATAGAACAAATTCCAGACATGGACAAATTAACATTTACAATTAGAAACCAAATAAATAAATGGAACAAGGTGTAATGAAAAGATAGAATTTTCAAACTGATTTGTTATTTTGGCCTTGCCTAAAAATGTTAAGAAGTTAGCCTACTCTCCTTCTATCCCCAAGCCTTCCCAAAACCCAACAACCCTACCTACCCTGTCTTACTACTTTTTCCTTCCCTTTTCTTTTTTTTTTTTAAATTGTTTTCTTTTGATATTTTTGTTTATTTATTTATTGGTTCATTTTGTCACTTGAGTTGTTTTTCTTTTGTTTTATTGCTTTTTTTTTTGCTAGTTGGTTTGTGCAAATTTGCTTACATTTCTTAGCTTTGTTGGTTTGTGTGAATATGTTTGTGTTTGAGGCTCTCAGTTATCTTTATTAATTTAATTGTTAAAACAAAATGCAATGGACTGAAGTGTAATGTAAACAAATTGCCTGGAAGAGACTGAAGGAACTATTGCAATAAAGTATATATATATATATATATATATATATATATATATATATTAGAAAAAAATAATAAATATGATGGCAATTAACTGTATAAAGGCGCTATAATTAAGGCCTAAAAAATGAAAACCAAAGTTTTCAGTGGATTATCATTAGAGCAAGTTTATCAAGGATAGTTTGTTGATATCTTGTTGCGTTGATTATATTTGATTATATTGACCAATGACCTTGACAGAAGGCATGACTCAGCACAAAAACAGACTCAACTATACAACTGTTGAGCCAATAATCACAAAGCTTACAGGAAATGTCTAAATAGGTACCTAATACAAATTGGACTATAAAACCTATTGTTTGTCCAATCATTCCAAAACTTGCAGGGTATGTTTAGTATTTATGCTGAGCCACATGTCTAAAATTATGTTGAAATCACTCAATAGGGGGCGCCACTACCTCCAAACAATTGTATTGGCCTTTTGCAAAGATTTGGTCATAAATTGTGGCCAAATTTATCCAAATGTTGCCAAACTCTGTGGATATTTTTAACTAAGCCACTGAAGCATGTCCCAAATATTTTTCTGCAGTTGGCCTATAGAAACTGACAGTGTTGCCAAAGAAGAGTGTGTAATGTGCAAACCCTGAACCTAAATAAATGAACATCAGTACAATCGCCAATCATCATGATTATTCTTTGTAGATGTCGTAAACCATCAGAGATATTTATCCTACACAGCTTTAAAGTTTTAAATGTCCATGATGGTTTGACTCCTGGAATCGCAGCTATATCAGTTAATAGTTAATAGTGTTACATTTTAAAGTAACCGTCTTGTGTCAACTATTAAACTTAATTTTATTACTAAAAATAGCAGGTATGCTTATTTCCGAGAACTTCTGAGACAGATAAGGGAGAAAATTAACTTTGATAACAGAAGGGTTCTGCAAGTATGCTCTGCACACATTCTGCATAAAAACATCTAACTGCTACTTATATATAAATATTATTTTAAATTTAAAACCTTAACTGCTGTTGATATTAATGTAGAGTTATCTATAAAGCAGATCTGCTTTAAAATCAAGAGTGTGGCCCTTAGAGGTGCCTGGGGCTCATCTGAATCTAATCTACTGAGAGTCACTGAAGTGGAACCAAGGAAATTAAGTAGGAATAAAAAAGAGTCAGACATGAGATGAATCTGAAAGGTGGTAGAGAGTGACTTCTTCTAAACGGGGCCAGGCAGTCTGACATGATACAGGAAGAGTTTTAGTGTATGGTCTGAAGCTTAAATTAGTTTGGATCTCTAGCATAAAAAATGGTGACGGTTTGACCTGAGAGCGGTGCTAAAGGGAAACCAATGGAGCGTCCAAAAATGGAAATGGTGTTTTTCTCCGTGGAGCAAGAATGTGTTCAGTGAAGTTTACATATCTACTCCTTACATTTTGAAATTTTTAGCATCATGGTCAAATTTTCGGCCCCATGATGGTATATGGAGAGATGGTCATGAAAACTGTTGCTTCTTTTAGTTGGACTGAGCAACCAAAACACTGGCTGACCTCAATTCTCAGGTCCCGTCACTAGTGAAGTAATAAGACTAAAGGCAATACACTCCTGCACCCGTCTTCTTTCTAAGCCTGAAATACAGTAACCTTGTTGAATATAGCCTACAATGTCCCATTTCTTTGTGTCAAAACGTCAACTCTTCAAAAGCATAAAATTAAATAAACTAAAATAAAAACTAGATTAAATTGAATTAAATGTAATTAAAATGAAATAAAGTAAAATAAAATAAAATAATTTTACAACATTCTCACATTCTCGCCCGTGACATGCATATTGATGCAATACATTGTGTCATCATCTTTAGCAGTCATTGTAAAGTAAATATGGAAGCTGTCATGCTAACATGTTAATGTTTACAATATCACAGACAGTATTAAAACGTTAAATATTAAATAGAGTACTTCCCCACTTTAGTACTGCACTTGCATTGTCTATATGGAAGAAGGGGATGAAGCCACCGGGATATCACCCATGTGTTTGTACTCTCCTTTTAAAGCCTTCAGTTGTGGAGGAGTGGGCGAGGGATCTGACTAAAACCTGAATAGCGACTTATCGATCACATTATAGCCACATTCTAAAACATACCCTGATTTATTGTCTATTTTCCCGGAAATGGACGATAATTTACAAAATAAACATGCTGTATTGAAGACGACTTTTACAACCAACGAAGTCGCCCCCTGCTGCGTATTTACAGGAATACAGATTTGAGGCTCTTCTTAGTTTTAAAGGCATTATCTTAACTGAGCATGTTAGTAAAAATAGTAACATGGTAAGAGTGGCACCATAACATATTGTGTTATCAGTTGGGTGGTGTAATTAGAAGATACCTGTTGTCTCAGGTAATGGTAAGATGATAGCAGAGATACAGCATGAATACTTTAAAGAAACAATTGTTGCATGAGACTGAATTTTTACGTTTTACAAAGTTATTGCAGTGACAGTCGTGTTATCGTCTGTCATAACCATCGTACTCTTTTTAACAGAAATCACACTTTTTTCCTTGCAGTGCTTGAAAACTCATCAAACCTTAGTGTTAGCATAGTGTTTTCTAAACATACAACCAATGTATTTTTTTCCAACAGTATTGAAAGGCATACATACGTGCTGTCATCTATAGGAACGTTAGGTCAGAAAATAGTGATATGTGTCATAATAGAGGACATAAATAAACAAAGCATTCTGTAGTTTAATTTAGAGTTTAATTTGGACTTGTTGATATTTTGGTCTGGATGAAGTGGTAGGACAAATTACGCTGACATGCCTAAAACCACACTTTGTTCAAACTGTCCATGAGTATATCCTTGCTTTAGTAGCTAGGAGTTAACCATTTGCTAACTGTTAATGCTGATTTGATAACTTCATAAAGAATGCATGTGAGTTAATTTTTTTTGTAGGAATTTCAAAACATGCCCTTTTTGATTTCTTGGAATGAAATTCCTTACTTTTCTTGTGTGTTTCAGGTAAGGTCACTGAGTTTCTTGCTGATCTTATCAAGCAAAGTGCTGTGACGGAATCAGCGGTGGACAGATCACATTTCCATTTGATTGATTTTGAGCATTAACACCTGTTAATGACAGAGAAACTGAAGTAATGCTGTTTGAATGACAGGAAACGTACTAGAATGCCCAAAAGGACACTATCTTTGCAGAACAACCCTGAAGATAAAGTGCATATGGTATAGTTTATTTAAAAACATTTCTAATCAGCCCACAAAGTCATGATATAAAAACATGACATGTAATCAGTATTTTACACTGTTCAGTGTGTTTGCTCCATAACTGTAGAGGCACTGTGGGCTGCCAGGCCAAATATATGTATTTTTTAAGCCCAACATAATGCCAAAAATTAATTCCAGCATCTCCCATTTATTCATTCTGCAGTGGTGCACTGCCGAAACCTGCGGAGGCACACAATCAAGCAATCAGCCCAGGGAAAACATTGTTCTTTGTTAAGAAAGTTCCTGATTTGCTTTAGAAAGGACCATCAGTGCTGCTGATGTCACCTTGAGAACATTGAACCACTTGCATTTTCATTCTGTCACTAATTTCCTTCATCAGCAGTGTTAAATGAGTTTCACTTTGGGCCATTAGAGTTCATGATAAACACACACATCAACGTCACACCATTAAACCATTAAGTCTACCCAAACAATTCTTCTTCTTCTCTGTCTCCAAACTAACAGAGAGGAGATACTGACTCATTTATTTTTGCATCTATTATGCAAAGCAGTTACATAAATTGCATATGCTGCATAGGCCATGTTCGTTATCAACAAATATCTGCAAAAATATTTCCTCATTCCTTTCAGTCTTTTACCACATTTATGAAAATTCATAGGCTGTATAAAGTGATGTCATCCATTGGTTTGTGGACTGTTTTTGAAGTTCCCCATTATGGCCATTGCAATTTTGGTTTTATGGAGCCAGAAGTGATCATATTTGGACAGGAGGCTGCAGCTGTGGAGGGGTTAGGAGTTGGGATGGGGATCATTCATTTTTATTGATATTTTTACCATTACAGAGACTCCTTCAGCATCCAAGTCTTTATCGAGGCCACTATTGATACTTTTTTATCATTTGGTGGAAAAAACAGGCAACATTTTAAATTTGCACTATTTTGATTTAAATATTTTCAAAAATCTTTGCATCAGTAATTTTAATAATGTATTATAAGAAAATTAGAGCTCACGATGGGATGTTAAACAGGTTGTGAACCAAAAGCCACCTTTCGTGTGGGCATGGAACGCCACCGGACAGCATCAGAGCATGGCCTGGCAGAACCAGTCACATGCACATGTGACAGGACAGCATTAGGTTGTAACACTGCTGGTATTTGGCGGACAGAAGGGGTGGTGGATGGGTCCCACAAATCCAAACTTTGATGCAGGAGTTCTGTGTTTGCGTCTTGTTTAAATGTGATGCTTTTTTTTTATTTACACCTTAACATTTTCCTCCTTCCCCTAAACCTAACCACCTGTGACCACCTGTGTTGCCTAAACCAAACCATCCGTGCATAGCCCCACCATGTGACAAGGACAAGGAAGCCCACTGACAAAGCTGCAACACGAGACGACTTGGGATGAGAACATGTTGTTACAGACGCAAGACCCAGTGCAGTAAAACAAGAGCCTCCATGTCTTTAAATCGAGTATATTTGGTCTGCTTTGGGTCCTGGGTCAGGTTTTAGTGCCTCTGATGTCTTGACAGGTGTAATTAATGGCATTCACAGTGGCAGCACTTTGTTTAGGGGAACCACATGTGGAAGTCTTGGTATTGTATTTGCTGGCCGACTGGAATTACAATGGGGACACCTAAATTAAACAGAGCGCTCATTACAAAATGAAATACACTGCTATGACCTTGCCTTCCAAAGCCATTACAGATCTCTGCCACAAAAAATAATTCATATGATCATTTTCTGATCTGCCACCTTGATGATTTAAGTTTGGACAGGTTAAGGCACAGAACCTACCTTGATTGATTCTTGGGATTTTCTTTTGATGGCTAAGTCCGACACGGGTTTGGGGTTGGAAACATTTTTATCACAAGTTTTAGTGAAACTATGCATTGAGAAAAATAGAGCCACTTTTTGACCTTAAGCACCAGGACATTGTCAGTTCTGCAAACCACAAATACATTAAATTTGTACATTATTATATAACCGATATTGTGTAACTTACATCTTAAGTTTAAGATTAGGAAAAGATCATCTTCACTCGCTTTTACTGACACTATCCCTGATAGAAATGCAGCAATGTCACGGTACCTACAACATGATAAGTAGAAGGTCGCTGACAGAGCAGAACCATGTGACGAGTTGGGATGAGAACATGTTGATGACATGTAGGAAACATGCAAATCCTACAAGGGAAACATTTTCTTCTGGCCACTAAGCTGATTTTACATCCAGTGGTAATACATTGCAGCTACTCTGGTGATAGGCTGGCCATTCACTTGTGCTACAGTACAAAAGTTTTGTCCGAGCCGGCCCTGGAAGCTGCATGTTGGGTAATAGACTTGTCCGTCACAGCCACAGCAGCTTTGTGAAATGGCTTTCTGACCACAACAAATGAATCTCACGTATTGGATCCCCGATGGGCAGCCTGCAAACTTGTAACTCAGCCGATAATTAGGAGGCATCAACAGGACAGGGGAGGCTGGAGGCTCCAGACAGACCTGGACACACAACCTGGATTTACAGCCTCATCTTGTTGATTTTCTGCACTCCCCCAGTTCAGCCATTTGTCACTGCCACAGCTCCACAAGCGAACGCTGCTATAAATATTCACTCCATTCAGTTACCACGGTGTCTGTCAAATTACGATTGAGTGCATTCTCGCAAGGATGGAAAACTGAGAGCGGAGATTTAAGAAATGTCTTGTTTGCACATGCTATTTACCAAACACAGCTGAAAGTTAATCGAGGTAAAAGAAGATTAGCATTTTCACAAAGATTGACAGACTCCTAATCCCGTTTGCTATTTGATGGAATCATTCAAATTCATTCAATTAAATCTGTGAACAAAAGTGATTCCTGGCTTAATCGGTCAGTCTTACTTGGCTTCTAATCAGCTTTAGTATACAAAATAAAAGAAGCAACAGCTCCCTTCTTGAAAACAAATTGATTACTACTTTTTAATTATATTCTCTTTATTCAAGAAAGGATGGCAACAGCTTGAGATGCACTCTGAGCCAATCAGCTGTCACAAAACATCTGTTTCAATGCCAAATTCATCACCAACTGCGGATATGCCAAAACTTCAAATTAATTGTTTAATATTGCCTTCAAAATCAAACAACTAGACGGATTTCCTGGACATTATCGCTTTGCATCTTCTAAAACATCACAACTCATGTTGTCTCTAGGTAACATACCCATTTTTTGCTGTTTTACACAACACATCATGTTCCAATACAAAAACAAATCTTTAAAAAAAGAGCCAGGGTCCTAAAGAAACCAGTAGCACTGAATATATCCACAAAAATGGTCAGAAAGCATCATTTTACAGTCTGGGAAAAAAATGAATCAATAATAGATTAATAAAGTTCAATTTTTAATTGTTTATTGAACTTAATTTGAAAACTTCAATAAGAAGATTGCTAAAATGCATCTTTTATCTCTGCAAAATTACCTTTACAAGGTAAATCATTTTTAATATTTTCCATGAGTATATTGTAGAATTTCATTAAGGTTTTAGCAGCTTTGGCGTGTGATGTGTGAGTTAGACCTCACACATCATATGAGGAAAAGAATGAATTAGTTGATACAGCCACACTGTGTCATTGGAGGATCAGGTATTAATGTTACTCACAGTGTTTGTATCACTGTCTGTCTCCTGGTGGTCTGATCCATATGGACTCACAGAGCACTTTACAAGGCAGCTGTCACACAGGCTGAACATCGTGGTGTTGCTACGGGCAACATATTAGCCTCCTGTTGGATGACAGTCATGGGGGGTTTAAGTGCTCTCTGTGGTTTAAATGCTCCTCTATGTGTCTCCTGCGGGGCCAACACATGAGGAAATGATGCAGTGCGTCCTACCACAGAGTCACAGCCTGCAGCAGCTGTTTGTACGCTGAGAGCAGGCCGAGCGCTCACTTTCTGTTGTTCTCAAAACACAATGTACCGTGCAGTCTGTGAGGACTTGGTAAAACATTATTCTGTTGTGTTGGCTCTGTACTCCAGCACAATGGATTTATTAAAATGCATTGGGTTTTAGTCAACAACAAGGTGCATTTCTACTTGTTTTTTTCTCTTAAAATAAATGTAATAAAGTAGAAAATAAGATCTTTTAGTGCAAGCTTTTGGTGGACCTCCTTCAAGACAGAAACGAGCAGCCTGAGGTTGCTGTACTGCAGAGCTTAGAAGAACATCACTTGATCAGTGTTAATGCAGAACACTTGTATCAGTTGAACCTGTGTGGCGAAGCATCAAGGGAAATGTAGCTCTAAGTGTGGTGGACAACAAATTAAAGACACAGGTGTCATGCAAGAAACATTATAAGAATGAATTTTCTCTTATTTTTGCTTGTGTCCACAATTTGTTCTTATTTTGTTAGTACATATGATTTTGGGGATTCCCAGTTGTTTTCTTATTTTTGCTCCTCTCTTAGGGAAAAGAAAATTTTAGAAGTGGTATAAGAGAAAAACATCTCTCATGATCCACAAATTGTTGTCTGACACAAGGAAAAATAAGTCATATTTTTGAGAAACATTTAAAAATGCATGAAAATCATTTAACCAAATTTTGATGAAGTTTTTGAGTAATTTATAATGACTGAATTATTTAATTTAAGGGCTAAAGGGATCATACTACACTTAATTTCAGTAATTTCAGTTACTCTGCGTCCCTCTTCTGATCAGAGCTGGAATGTAACTAAGTACATTTACTGAAGTACTGTACACTGAGTACTGTACAAATTAGCAAATTTGAGGTTACTTTTCCGTACTGGAGTATTTTAATCTCATGACTCTTTCTACTTGTACTCCACTACACCTTAGAGGGAAACATACTTTTTTACTCCACTTCTATTATTGGAAAACTACAATTGCAGCTGAGAGATTTAGTTGATTAGTTAATAAATTGCTATGATGGAGGATTAGGGCCATGTTAAAGAAAATAAAAAAGTTAGATTTCAAGAATATAGTTATAAGGTCAACAGGTTAGCTGTTAGCTGGCACAACACCGGCAACAGTGGTTGCCAAGGATACAGCCTGCACTCTTGCCTGTTTTATAGTTTGCTGGCAATATTTTTATTTCCATAGTATAATATCCCCTTTCTCATAAAATTATGACTTTGTTCTCATAAAATTGTGACTTTTTTCCCTTAAAATTGTGACGATATTCTTGTTGTATTAGGAGTTTATTCTCATAAATTCAAAACTATTTTTTTCTCATAAAACTAAAACTTTATTCTGGTAAAATTATAACCCCAATGTTATGACTTTATTCTTGAATTCTCAAAAATACAAACAAAAAAACCCCAAAACTTTGTTTCCTGCAATGTGACCCTAAAACTCTAATTGGCAACTATTTCTTTCAATGTGTAAATCATTTTTAATGCAATAAACATTTTTGCTGCTTCTCATATATACTGTATGTACGAGGACTTGCTTTGTCTTCTAATTATTTAAATGCAGTTCATTTATTCAATTTATTTAAACCTTTTAGTATGTAGACTTTTACTTTTAATACTTAAGTACATTTCCCTGAAATCACATTTACTTTATGTAACAGTGCATCAGTTTCAGTTCTTAGTTCTTAGTAGTTCTTCTCTTTTTTTAGTGTAATCTCTCCAGTCTCGTGACCACCCAGATTTGGGTGGTTAAGAATGTTTGGTGCATCTGGAGTTGACTTCTCTTGTATTTTCTCTTACCACAAGGAGAAAATATCAGAGAAATGTAGGAGAATGTTGCTGTGTGAGGCCCAGGGTTGCATACTTTTTCTTTTTTTTACCATCATTAGTTTGTACAGCAGCTGCCTTTGCAAAGTATGTACTGTTGCATGCAGTGTGCGGTATCTTATTGATGCATACAATGCCTTCCAAAACTAAATTCAAATAAACTGTAGAACAAACAAAACAATATTGGAACAAATGGTTCCTCCTGGACAAGCTGGAGGAAGTCGATAACAGTCCAGAAAAGACGTCAGATTTGATTTTGTTGTATTCCTGTTCAGGGGAAAAACCAAACAATTCAGTAATCTGTATGAAAGTTGTTTCATCAAACAACAGTTTGCGGCGCACTGTTTCATGTTTTGTGTTTTGTAATACCTCGAGGGACTCTGACTGATCTGCAGCACAACAGCCAGCTGCTTTTGTTTTCTCCACATTTCTTCTCTTTGAATTCCATTAGTGAAAGCTTGTAACTTTTGATTTGTGGGAACCTTAAAATCCACGCGACATTCCTGCAGAATGGTAATGCCCGCTCACATTCAGAACCTGATCTGTATTCCAGAGCTTCCTCCAAATGACAAGCAAAAAAAAAAAGCTTTAATAAGTGCATTATCTCAAAACACTGCTGCCTTTCTTTCCTTAGCGATACTCAGAAACACACTGCGCCAGGCGTTTAATCATCTTCTACTTCCAAGAGCTAATTTTGAAAACAGTGGCGCAATTATTGTATTTCTACCCTGATAATCTATAGTGGATGGCCTTTTCACAAGTTCTAAAATGAGCGGCTGACACTTAAAGAGCCGAAGTCATTTGTCATATTGACGTTCTGCAGTATTCTATAATTTGGCATGTCTTATTCCCATAATGAGTTTATTATCACTGCTCTGCTAAATACAGACGTGTCATTGTGTCTTTTCTCCTCTCTGTGCCTGTGTGTTTCACATGTAGCAGAGCTTACCGTGAAGCTTAGCACCCCCTCATGAAGTGGTCCTCCACATCACAAGTCGTACTTAAGTCATTTGTGAGAGCACAGACAGGAATATCAAAGAAACAGTCAGTCATTTTAGGAAGTGTCAGCGTTTGCCTACCTCATCAATGACAAAAGAGACAAAGGCTGTCTCATTCTTTACAAGTCATTCTATCAACATGATTCTAAAGATGGTCTATACTGAAATATATTTACAACTAGTTCTGACAGTTATTAGAGACATATATTCATGTTCCCCTCAGGTAGGGCTGGGTGATATGGCCTATTTACAGGACTACTAAAATATCCATCCATCCATCCATTTTCTTCTGCTTATTCGGGGCCGGGTCACGGGGGCAGCAGCCTAAGCAGGGAAGCCCAGACTTCCCTCTCCCCGGCCACTTCGTCCAGCTCTTCCTGGAGGATCCCAGGGCTCTTCCCAGGCCAGCTGAGAGACATAGTCTCTCCAGCGTGTCCTCGGTCTTCCGCTAGGTCTCCTACCCGAGCCACCTCATCTGGCTCTTCTCAATGCAGAGGAGCAGCGGCTCTACTCCGAGCTTCTCCCAGATGACCAAGCTCCTCACCCTATCTCTAAAGGAGAGCACAGCCACCCTACACCATTTTGGCCGCTTGTACCCACAATCTTGTTCTTTTGGTCACTACCCAATGCTCGTGACCATAGGTGAGGGTAGGAATGAAGACCGACCAGTAAATCGAGAGCTTTGCCTTTAGGCTCAGCTCCCTCTTCACCGAGGATGAAGCGGGAGATCAACAGGCGGATCGGTGCAGCATCTGCAGTAGTGCGGACTCTGCACTGATCCGCCTGTTGATCTCCCGCTTCATCCTTCCCCCACTCGTGGACAAGACCCCGAGGTACTTAAACTCCTCCACTTGGGGCAGGATCTCATCCCTGATCTGGAAAGGGAGGCACTCCACCCTTTTACAGCTGAGAACCAAGACCTCGGATTTGGAGGTGCTGATTCTCATCCCTGCTGCACACTCAGCTGCGAACCGATCCAGTGAGAGCTGAAGGTCTGATGAAGCCAACAGGACCACATCATTTGCGAAAAGCAGCGACCCAATCCTGAGGTCACCAAGCCAGACCCCCTCAACACCCTGGCAGTGCCTAGAAATTCTGTCCATAAAAGTGATGAACAGAATCGGTGACAAAGGGCATTCCTGGCGGAGTCCAACCCTCACCGGAAACGAGTCCGACTAACTGCCGGCAATGCGGACCAAGTTCTGGCACGGGTCGTACGGGGAATGGACTGCCTGTGTCAGGGAGTCCGATACCCCATATTCCTGGAGTACCCCCACAGGACTCCTCGAGGGACACGGTCAAATGCCTTCTACAAGTCCACAAAGCACATGTGGACTGGTTGGGCAAACTCCCATGCACCCTCAAGGATCCTGCCAAGGGACCAGAGCTGGTCTACAGTTCCACGACCAGGACGAAAACCGCATTGCTCCTCCTGTATTCAAAGTTCGACTCTCCGGTGGACCCTGCTCTCCAGTACCCCTGAATAGACCTTACCAGGGAGGAGGAGTGTGATCTCCCTATAGTTGGAACACAACCTCCAGTCCCCCTTCTTAAAAAGAGGGACCACCACTCTGGTCTGCCAGTCCAGAGGCACTGCCCCGATGTCCACGCAATGTTGCAGAGTCATGTCAACCATGACAGCCCCACAACATCCAGGGCCCTAAGGAACCCGGGCAGATCTCATCCACCCCCGGGGCCCTGCCACAGAGAAGCTATTTGACCACTTCGGCAACCTCAGCACCAGAGATGGAAGAGCCCACCCCCGAGTCCCGAGGCCCTGCTTCCTCATCGGAAGGTGTGTTGGTGGGATTGAGGAGGTCTTCGAAGTATTCCTTCGACTGGTCCACAACGTCCTGAGTCCAGGTCAGCAGCGCACCCTCCCCACCATACACAGTGTTGACAGAGCACTGCTTACAATCCCCTCCTGAGATGTCGGATGGTGGTCCAGAACCTCTTCGAAGCCATCCGGAAGTCGTTCTCCAAAGCCTCACCGAACTCCTCCTATGCCTGCTGCCTCAGGAGTCCCACAGGCCAAGAGGGCCTGAAAGGAGGTGGTGATCAGTTGACAGCTCCGCCCCTTTCCAGAGGGGGAACTCCGGAGTGGAAGAGAGTCCAATCCCTCTCGAGAAGACTGGTTCCCGGAGCCCACGCTATGTGTCGAGATGAGGCCGACTATATCTAGTTGGAACTTCTCAACCTTGCGCACCAGCTCAGGCTCCTTCCCCGCCAGAGAGGTGACATTGCATGTCCCTATAGCTAGCTTCTGCAGCCGAGGATCGGACTGCGAAAGTCCCCGCCTTCAGCTGTCACCCAACTCACACAGCACCTGAACCCTTTGGCCCCTCTTATGGGTGGTGAGCCCACAGGAAGGAGTTCCCACGTCGCCTCTTCGGGCTGGGTCTGGCTGGGCCCATCAAAGGGGTCCGGTGAGCTACACTTTGTCTGGTCCCTCCCCTAGGACCTGTTTGCCATGGGTGACCCTACCAGTGGCATAAAGCCCCTGACAACTGAGCTCCTAGGATCACTGGGACACGCAAACCCCTCCACCACGATAAGGTGGTAGCTCAGGGAGGGGACTACTGAAATACTTCACTACCAAATAAACTTGTTATAATTAATTTAAATAAAGTAGCTATTGTTATATTAGAAAGTTATGTAGAGTACTAATATAATCAAGTTAAATGAATTCACATGTTGTTATAAAGTTAAATAGAGAAGTGATATAATTAAGTATTGTGATATAATTAAGTACAGTTAAATAAATTAGTGATGTAATAAAGTTACAATAGTGATATAATAATAATAATAATAATATAATAATTTAATAAAGTACTAATATAATACATTCAAAAAAAGCACTGCTATAAAAAAGTTAAAGTAGTTATAATAAAAATAAATAATGTACTGATATAATTAAGTTAAACACAGTGCTGTTATAATAAAGATAAATAAAGTACCGTTATAATAATAATTGAAGTACTCTTGTAATAAAGTTGAAAAAAGAAGTAATATAATAAAGTTAAAATGATGTTAGAATAAAGATAAAGGTATTTTTATAAAGCATTAAAAAAATGTTGTTATGATAAAGTTAATAAAGTACTGTGAAAATGGAATAAACCAAAATGGATGTACGAATGTTTTTATTCTGAACCACCCATCTCATCTCAGGCTGGAAGTGTTGATGTTTTTGGTGTAAACTTAAAGCTTCTGGTCAACAGAAGCAGGTAAGGAGTTAGATGAAAACTAAACTCTGGATTTATTCAGTGTGAGCTGGAAAAAAAAGCTTTCAGGTTCATACTTCTTACATCATTAAAAGCCGCACTGATGCCTCATGGTTACAAATGTGACTAAATGGTCACTACTGGAACTCTGCAGGTACAAAAGCACACCTCATTTGCTTATTCACTGTGAGCTTGTTAACCGTTAACCATCGACGTCCCTAATTTGTACATAATTATGTAGCAGATACATTGAAACTTTATTTTAACACTTAGTGTACTTTAACAGTTTAGACACAAAAAACACAAAGCTATGGTTAGGAAAAGAGCACGTTTTGGCTTGCAATACCCAGTTTGGAGCAGCAATGTAAAAAAAAAAAACACCTTTCATGACTTACAAACTGCAATAAATCCTTTCAAAAAACAATCAGTTTTGCTGATTGTTGGCCTGGAACAGTGGTCTGTAGATGGCAGGCATCTCGTTTTTGATAATAGTACGTAAAAGATGTATAAAAAAAGGGCAAACAAAAAACATTACATATACTTGCAACCACACTAATGAGCCTATGAAGCCTATCTGCATGAGAATGCAGCCTCAGCACTACCACCTGTTACACACTGACTGTATGTCACAAATCAGCTGTCGAGATGAGCCTCTCCTTCAAAGCAACACTGGGGCCGATGCAGAGGTTAGCTCTTGTGGCAATGGAATTGTTGACATGATATCACTCAGACATATTTATCATCAGCTGAGCATTTTGGGGAAGCAGACAGTGACAGCGGCCGAGACACCTCATTCACCTTTCATTTGTCCTTCCATGAGCGGGGACTGATAATGGATTGAAGATGAATGAGCTCTGGCATCATGAAGCCGTGCGGCCACATATAATACATCTGGAACCGATAACATCATAAAGGAGATATCCTTCCTCCTCCCTGCTCAATGTTTGGGCTGGTGTGACACTGCAACCAGCTGATAGCACCCAGCGGGGTTATAAATCTTATGTGAATGCTTTTTGTTGGTAAATAAACAGGATTTAAACATTTTATTGGCCTTGACATCGACCTTTAGATTAACCAGAACGTTTTACAACGAGACCAGTCAATTTAAAGAGTGATTCATCGTCTCAGAAGGGCCTCAGACCTGTTTGATGAAGGATGAAGGCAAAGATTACAACTTAAAACTAAAGCCGTTGCTCTCACTCCAAAGTCGTCAAATCGTGACGCTTTCGTGACGCCAAACACCATCTTTTGTGTCCAAGCGAAACAAGGCTGGACGGCATCAGATGAGATCACGTTCAGACAGAAATGGTGACATTGTTATTGTACACTGGAGGGTGGTCAGATGGCCTAGGGCTTTTCCATATAATGATAATAATGAATAAGCTTTTAGTATAGCATTAGTATAGCAGGTATCTAAACAACTTTACAAAGTGCAAAGAATATGCAATGAAATATACAAATACAATAAATAAAACAATATTAGAAGCTAAGATAAAAGTGTAAAAGACATAAAAACAAAATTTCCATATTACAAATGTGCAAACCAGTCATTTAAATAAAAGCTTTCCTGTAAAAATCTGTTTTAAGCAATGATTTAAAAGCAGGCAGTGTGTTGGCATGCCTAATCTTGCTCAGGCAGGGAGTTCCAGAGGGTGGGGGCCCTGATGGCAAAAGCCCAATCACCTTTAGTTACTAGTCTTGGGACGCCTAACGAGGGAAGACTAGAAGATATTAGATCCCGACCAGGAACGTATGAGGTTAAGAGTTCGAATATATATCTTGGATCTAAACCATGTTAGGCCTTAAAAGCAATTAAAAGAATCTTAAAATCAATTCAATTAAAATTTGAGCATCAGAGTTTTGCTCAAGTTGAAGCCAGGCCAGTGATGTTTTGCATGTAAGGCATGTAAATAATGCATTGCAGTAGTCAAAATGTGAGAACACAAAAGTGTGAATAAGCCTTTCAAGGTCTGAAGAGGACACAGCTAATTTGATTTTTGCAATATTTCTGAGGTGGAAGTAGCAGGTTTGAATAACGTTATTGACATATGGTTCAAAGTTGAAGATTTCTCACTGTAGATTTTACATTATATGCCAGTGGACCGATAAACTGTTTAATCTGCATGCAAGGTAATGAGGGCCAAAAATGATTACCTGTCTTGTCTGAATTGAGTTGCAGAAAATTGCAAGTCATCTTTTCCTTGATTGAAGTAAGCCATTTAATTATATATTATAAGTATATTTGTGTGTCATCAGCATAATGATGGTAAGATATCCCCCTAAAGTGGCTGATAAGGTGTCCTAAGGGAAGCATATAAAGGAAAAAAAATGGACCAAGTGTGAAACCCTGTGGCACCCTTGGTATTTTGATAATTAAATTGACTCTAATTCACCTTATACTCAGTTTGAAAGTCTCTCTCTGCCACAGAGATATACTCCAACTTTCCTCCTCCCATTTCAAAATAAAAGTCCTGTGCCAACGTCTCTGTTGACAGAATTTCATCAGTTGTTGCCAAAAGGCATTTTACTGTGAAATATTTGCAGAATGGTGCTGTTGACAAAGCAGGAGCTTGCACAACTTCATAAATGAGTGGAATTAGTGCTTACAAATGTGGGACGCTGCAAGTCTGTAACATGATGCGGTTCAGCGAGGTTACCGTCATGCACTGCTGATGGAGCCAGTGTGCTTACAGGGTGGGTCAGTGGGGAGTTGGTTAGGTCCCACAAACGACTTTTGTGCAGATTCCAGAGTTTGCTTCCTGTGGGGATGTGTGTGTGTGTGTGGCTTTTTTTTTTTTAGACCTTACCATGTGCCTCTTTTGCCAAAACCTAACCGTCTGTGACTTTGTTGCCTTTGTTCCCAACCATCATGACAGTCCACGCTGTCACATAAACATAAGGACCATGCTGCTTTCAGCATGCCGTGACATCACGGTAAGAGACTGCGTCATCCCACCATGACGTAATCGCTTTATGTGCATTTGTTGACATCACAGTTACAGCATCCTGGAGTGTAAACAGCTCACGCAGAAGAATACCTAAAACGTGGATGCAGAAGATCACCGACAGAGCGGCAACATGCCACGAGTTTGGACTGAATCGTGATGGTCATTCAGCTTAGCACAGTCTGCCTAATTCCAGTTTTTAAAGTTTTTAAGAAATCACTTGCTGCAGGGAAATCATATGTTTCGTGAGACTGACCACTCTAAAAAAGTAAAACATTAGATTTTGTCGAAGAGAGAACACAGATACTGTCCTCGAGAGCATCATATATTATGAGAGTGCATCCATCCATCAGCCATGTGTCCGCTGCAGAGGGGCCTCTGGCAACGTGCCAGAGCCCTGCTGCTCCCTCAGTGTAAGATGAAGGCCACTTACATGTCTGAAATGTAAGACAAGAGCAAAGACGCTTCTGTGCTCTCGTACACTTAAGTCTGACAGGAACAGTTCAAGCTCCGAGGCTCTTTGTGTTGTTCGCTCACTGAATGATAAGTCAGAGGTTGGTCTATTTAGGCTCCCAGAGTTCACTGACTCAGCTGTTTGACATGTAATGTCAAGTCATATTCAACCAACTCAAGACTACAAACATGTCCAAAACAGCATATGTCATCTGCTGATTTACAGAACACTAAATATGTTTCTCTCTCCTAGACTACTGTCCTATGCCTGTTGTTATACACCTTCAATTGGCTCCCTGTTTAGTTTAACACTGATTTCAAAAGACTTACTTTTGAGTAATAGACCAGTTTGTACAATGTCGTATGAAAATGCATGCACAACAGTTCATATGATATACGAATTAGTGCCCCACGGATGACGTTACATCCTTAATGTACAGTTACGGAGGGTAGGTGTAGGCAATTGTAGCTACTATAGTTAGGTTTAGGGAAAGAAACATGGTGATGATGTGTGTTAAAATGACTCAGAGATCACTCAAATGTTTAGTCTGGAGTTAAGACAGTGATCATCCCCCACAGCAGTATGTCTTATCTCTGCTCTGGACTGCTTTCTTGTTTGCTTCCATCAGTGCATTGGTCACATGATCGCAGTCTTTCAAAATGTGTGGTATATGCACAAATTTGGATACATTTATTTTACGTACGAACTCTTTGTGAAAATTGTCTCTTCCAAAGGAAGGCCCAGACTGTGTCTTTTTTTGGGAACGTAAGGCGGAGGCAAAAATTGAGATTTTCATTTTTAAGAATCAGTGTAAGTTCTGTGTTTGTTTGACCGGTCCACCACCCCAACCTGCCTCCTGTGCAGACTTCCTTGAGGAAAAAATCCTTGAAAATGATTTTGGTTTTTGAGATACCCCTCTGCCAAAGAAGAACAAAGCACAACTATTCTATATGTCTAGCTTTAAGGATGGATGGCTGTATAAAAATGTTTTCCTGCAAATTTTTGTGGTTGATGTTTGGATCCTTCCAAAATTCCAAACAGTGATAAACTAAGCTTCCCCAAAAGCACATTTGTCTCATCATATGTTTCTCTGGAAATAATCAGTAGAATGTCAGAAAATACAATAAAGTAAAGATTTCTTTAAGACCTTTGTCCATCTTTAAAATGTATATACTTACACACAAATAGATTTCTAACAGATATTGAATATAAGATCCAAATGTATATATCTGTCATTATTAAATTAAGGTGACCAATCACCAAAAACGGGAAACTACAGCGAACACAACCAAAGCAGGAAGTGGTGGCGGCATATAGCCTAGCTTGTTAGCCTTAGCTAGTTTGATTTGCATGATTCAGCAACCTGGCATCATTCAGCCTGCCTAAAATCCATCCACGCTATGCCTGTTTTTGAATTAGCAAGGAGTTAGGCGGAGTCAGGCATTGCCAAGGTGGCGATGGCTGGGGAGCCTTCACAGAGCTTCAAATGCTCTCCTCAGAAACATATGGGTGATGTCACAGAAGCTACAGCCATTATTTAGTCTATGTCCATGAGGCTTCATGTTGTCTTTACTACCCTGCAGTCTACTAGGTGGATTTACCCCTCTTGGCATTTGCCAGATTGCCAGTCTGAGCCTGCTTGTTGTTGTGGTTACACAACTAGAAGTTTACTGTGTATGATCTGTCCAGAAACTTGTCTTCTGCTTAATTTGATCTTTTTACAGATGTTAGTGATAAATGGTAGAAAACACTTTATCTAATAAAAAGTGTTTCGAAAATTAACATAGAATTCAAATCACAGGGATGGAGATGAATGAGCGCGTACTCCTCTTCCTTTAACTTCAGCCTCCTGCCTTAAGATAATGAACCCCATTCATCATATTTATATTTCTCATCATTAGTGAGCACTTGAATGAGCAGTTTTTAATCTGCATATTAATAAGCGTGATCCTCTTTCCATATGACACGCTGTTTTCACACATTATACACTCACATTATTGATGGCCAAATGAAGCCTCATGAACCACTGTTGTTTTCTGAGCCCGCTAGATAGTGCTCTCTGTTCAACAAAGAATTGAGAGATATATAATTGCCATTCCTTGAGACTTTTTTTTAGAACCAAGAGCACCATCTAGTTGACTCAGAAAATAACAAAAAATGGTTCATGAAGTTTCATTTGGCCATCACTAGTATTTATCCCATTTCATAAAGAAATTATGCAAGCTATATACCTAAGCAGGTTTCTTTCTGAAAAGAAAGGGGAGTGTGCGATGTTCAATTAAATTCAACACCAACATTTTTTTTCCTGTAAATAAGTGTGTCCCCTTGTATCATTCTGTATCCCCTATTCAAATTTGGAAGTTTTTACAGTTTGGTGAACGCACCACAGGTGGAGCTCTTCATGAGTTCTTTTTTTTCCTCAGCAGCAGTTTGTCATTCACAGGATGAGCAACTGATCTGTCAATACGTTCAGAGCTGGTCAGATCAGATTAGTGGATGAGAGGGGAAGCTGTTTGTGTATGAATCCAAACTTTTAGAACCAGCAAAATGAATGATAAAGTTCCACTTTACATTTCACCTGATGTTCTGCTGCTCCATCTGTGCCCATGACAGTGTGTTGATGATATTCATATCATCGCGCTGTCAGAGTGCAGAGTGCACTGGGGGCACAGACGAAGCAGCAGAACATCAGACACCATTTGAAGTATGTTTTCCATATATTTCAATTGTGCTCTTAATTAACGGTCCAGCTCCAAAAATAGAAAATGTAATTGTGGTGGCAGATGTTCTTATTGTGGCCACAAAAAATGAATGTGTGGGAAAACCCTGCTCTTTAAAGACATAGTAATGGGTTGAAATACATTGATAACACCTGAAACTTCACAAACAAAACTTCTTCTTGACCCACCTGATGAAAGCACATTGCATCATTTGGAGCATTATCTCATTTCCTCACTTGACCAGCCACGTCTGGATAAAAGCCTAAAATGTCTGATGCTTTAAGGCTCCTGTACAGTGGATCCATTAAGTGGGTAGACAGGCTGCCATACCTTGTCTCTTTGAGACGCTCTCAGAGAGAGAACCCGCCGGCTCACTGGATGACTCATTCACTTTATGGCTTTTCTTCCTGCGACACACTGCCACTTTCACTGTCACTGGCTTTTTCTTTTAAAGTAGAAAAGCCTTAAGCATCTTTACTGCATTGTCTTTTTTACAGTGGCAGAGTAAAATGTGGCTTTCAGGTTGTGCATCATCATTTTTTCTTGTGTCAGTAGGGGTCATCAGTACTTATCTGATATAACAACTGCTGTCACATTGACCTGTTTGCAAAGTGGTTCCATATATTTCCATAAATGGGAAGTTCTTCCCTCGCCAGCTGCTATGTGCAGTGTTTATTAATATTATATGTTTATTTTAAAGGGACACAGCATATTAATGAACATCAGTACAAAATGCAATTGGAAATATGCTGGAGTCAGCAGGACTGCTAATTTACATCCGTAGTCCCTTAGCATTTAACAGATAATAGAAATAAGGACAGAGAAAAAACAAAACATTACAAAACAGCAATTTAAACAGAGGACAAAAGTGCATTGACATTACCTGTATGACATAAAATGCATGGTGCAAAGTGCTTTATCTATGTGCAGGATGAAAAATTCAACACATTAAAAGAATCCATTTTTACAATGGATAAAAGTTCAGGCCAAAAGTTTGTTTTTGATCCTGAGCAGTTGTCAATGTAAAAATGATTTATGTGCTCACAATGACACAATGTTCATATCCTATTGTTGAGCAAGAAATGTTCACCATGCTCACTATCTTAGTTTTTGCATGCTAACATCTTCCAATTAGTACTGAACAAAAAGTTTGTCGGAGGCTGATGGGAATGACACTAGTTTTGTGGGTATCGGACCAAAAGCCAAAGTGCATATGTGCCAAATGAGTTGTGGGAATACATATATGATATTAAATTTGATAATCATTAAAAATGACTTTAACAATATTGCGACAAGTTGACATTACATAATGGCTACCTGGAGCGGCAACAGTTGGGAGTGGAATCTAACCCAAAGAAAAAGTATTAAAGTACAAAGGCAGGGTTTCCCAGACAATCATTTATACATGGCAGCCTGCCACAATTAAAACATCTGCCACCATGTTTTGATTTTATACTTTTGCAACTGGACTGTTCATTAGGAGCACTATTGGACTACAACTACTGTTAGGTTATTAATAGTACCACACTGGTGGAGCACAGAGTGCACTCTGGGCACAGCCTGAGCATCAAAATGTCAGGCGCAGTGAAAGTAATACTGGATCGTTCATTCTGATAGGTCTTTAAGTTTGCATGCACTCACAAACAGCTGCCCCTCTCATCAATCAATCCAACTGGATCAACTGATCAATTAGCCACCATGTGACTTAAACTCCTCAAAGTACTGCTGATGAAAAAAACAGTCTGCAAAGGTTCCACCCTCTGTATTACAGTCAGAAACGGTATTAGTTAAAATATCCAAGACACAGGCTTTGCCATCTTACGATGGTGATTTCATTGAGAGCTGGTGTCTGCGCAATAGCAATCTCCTCTCTCGGGGAGTTCCCGCCAAAACACCCGTTCAACCAATCCCGAGCAGCTCCATTGAATACGAGCACGGGGATTGGCTGTCACAGCTGTCACACATGACGGAAAAGCTTATCATAAAAACAAACACTTGAACAAACATAAAGGTGATGAGAACTACCTTCAGGGACAGAGACCATCTTTGGGAAAAATGTATTTGGTGTGTACTTTGAGTTTTTAGTTCGCCTATGTCCCATACACTAACATGGAGGGGCGGGATTTATGATCTATACTGCAGACAGACACCAGGGGGCGATACAGGTTGAAAACGTATACTTTGGGGCAGCTGTCATGTTGTCCATCTTTATATACAGTCTATGATTACAGCCACAGCAGGGGTGGCGTGGATTAGTTAGATTCGTTACAACAGTGTGCACCATAAAACGGTAAAACGGTAAAAAACATTCTTACATCATTTGGCGCAAGAACTAAACAATAACAGCAATTGCCCACTTTTATTTTCTTTTGTTGGCCATATGTTGAGAAGAGGACAACCCAAAAACATAATGACTTTTGCCTTAGCTGTTGGCGGTGTGTAGGCATCAAAACAAAAATAATAAAAAAACAACAGCATTAGCTACCAGCCAAATTATTGTTTTAAACATCAGCATCGGACCCTATTTCAATTCATCCCCAACACATATTAAGAGAGAAATCCCTTTCAAATGCTTTTGGATACATTCTTATATCTACCTTAATACTCTAGATTTCTTCACATGTGAAGAATTCATTATGACCATAAATAAATAAACAGAGAATCCTTCATCCTGTCAGAAATAATCAGGGCAGCCATTAATTTCAACGCACACACTGAGAAAAAAAAAAAAAAAAGTCACTTGGCCGAGGATTAGAGGTCTTTCTTTTTTTTCTTTTGTCTTGGCTGGAAAAGAAATGAGGATGGGGGAAAATCCTTCCACAAAAGAGCATTAAATACTCAGGCCAATATGCAGCGGTGAAGGACAGTCAAGTCTAGAACAACTGACAGCTTATTATTATTCCAGCCTCACAACTCACCCGCTCCCTGCTAATACTCGGCTTAAGAGAGGATGGATTCTGTTACTAACATCTCTCACACACAGTTTTGCCACGTTGTTATTGGTCGGGATGTGATGGGGTCTGAGAAATTTCATCATATTTTGAGAGGAGGCTTCCAGAAAGTATTCAAATGAGCAAGTCCATGGATTGTGAGCCAAGACCAAGGGTAAATGTTCGTGGTGTAATGTAGCTTTCTGTATCCGTTTTTTAGTTACAAAATGTCTGTATTCATATTGTAGCCGTGTGATAACCTCCAGCCACGTACCACATAGCATGACTTATTACATTTCATCATATTTTTGTTTTTTAAAAAAATGCACCAGAGATTCACTGCAATGGCACAGTAACAAATTTGACAAATAATTAACCTGCTGTTGAGGTATCCTCAACTTTCTGCACAAAATAACGAGAAAAAGCACGGCATACTACGTTGCCTTTCACGTTTCCTTCGAGAGGAAGTGACATCACTGTGTGCAGGTCACATGGTTTTTATGTGAACGCTTTGGAGAGTTTATTGCAGTGAGGTAACAGAGTTGACCAAAGCATGGGGACATAAATAAAGTATATATTTTAAATACTGAAATGCATTTATAGCTGTTAATAGAGCGATAAAAAAAAAGGAAAATTGGCGAAAATTGTGCAACAGAATTCAAGTGGAATGCATGAATCAGGTGCTGAAGACGGTCAATAATGGGTGTTGTGGAAGTTATTAAATTCATATTTTATGTTTAAATTGTGCCAAAAATGTGGATAAACCATTATTGTAATTAGTGACAGTTTAACATGAAAAAGTATTACTATTAAACTGATTCAATTGTTGTTGGGTTTTTTTTGCAAAATGCACCCCAACATATAAAATAACACAAAGATGATAATAACCAGCATAAACCATCATGTTCTGAACAGACACGTTAAAAACACTGACAAACTGACATAAAACAGCAAAATTTACTGCAAACTAAAAACTCCAACACTAGGCCTGATGGGAAATATAGGCTAAATGATTGGGACCACAGTGAAAACGCTGTTTTTAAAAACACTAAAGGGCATCATATATATAATATAATAAAATTTCGTAAAATAACAACATGTTGTGAATTTTGGAAATTATAATACATACAGTATATCTTTGCTGTTGATTTTGACTTTTGGACTTTACCTGGTTCTTGACTTATTGAAAATAACTAAAAGCTAACTAATAAAATAACTCAAAAGGTTGTACTTTTAATTAAGCAATATTGCACTCAAAGGTGTGCTATAACATCATTTTAGCACTTCAGTGATGTGGAAGTGCACAAATGGCGTTAAAGCACACCCTCTTGTGTTATATTGCTTGATTAAAAGTATTCACAGTAGTCTAACTAATGCTAGGCATGCTTTGATGCAATTTAAAGTTGTGCACGTCTCCCCATTAGATCACAATTAAATTATTTAAAGACACTTCTGTGCGTTAGCTGCCGGTGTGATTTGCTGTATTCCTCTGCAAAATCAATAAGCAGATGCTAGATATAAATATACCAAATAAAAAGTCTATGCCTTAAAAGCAGCGTGAGGTAAATGTTGTCATCTCCATAGGACACTAAATGGTCGACACCATCAAGTGTACCTCTGGGCTTTTGCCTTAAAAATGTGTCATTTTTACTGTTTTTCACCTGATGACATCATTTGGCATATGGAGAAAATACTTGCTATTTCATATCGCAGGCTGTGATCATCAAAATAAAAACTAAATAAATAAATAAATAAAAAACTAACTAAATAAATTTAAAAAATATATAATGATGCAGCGTCTATATATGTATATGTACAGTATATGGCATTTAAAGGGTTCAAATAAATGTGTATCTGATACTATTGGGACTGATGTTGGTTAAATTGTAAGTTCAGTGAAAGTAGAAAATTATTTAATTAAATAATATTAATGTATAGTGCTTTTTAAAACTTGATTTTGAAAAGCATATGTTGTGATAGTGTGTGTGATATCTAAAGCGGGTCCTCTACAATTTTTTCTTATAGCGAGTTTGATGGAATTATGAGCTTTCTAACTTGAAATACTATTAATGAACTAATGCTACAGTATTTCTAAGGACTTTTTACCTTATAATTTTATGGATTTAATTGAAAAGAGCTTTTGTTTCCTCGTTTTGCATTTGGCTTATTATTTATTTATTTATTATTTATTAAATTTGGTGACTTTTGGTTGGATCAACGAATGAACTAATGTAAAGCATTAAAACTGGTAGCTCTGCTAAGGACAATAATTTTGTTTGTTTTGTTGTGTTTTTTGTTTTAGTTTTTTTAGTTTTACGGCATCAGTAGGTTAACTCTGAACTGAAAAAACTGTATAGTTAACCATCTGTTTCTGAGGAGGTGCTCGCTCCTGAGATTTCAGCTAGTTTGCATTTAATTCCCTCAACCCCTTGCTAAAGCCTCAATAAATCAAAACATCTGTCAAAATATGCCAATCGGTCAATACGGTAACTGTTGTCAACACTGCCTGGAGGATTAGGTTGCAGAAGGTGCCCCCCCCCCCTTGTGAAATCGGTCTTTACGGCCCTGGTTGAGCATATAAATCTCAAATTACAAAGTGACTATTAGCCATAGTTATTGTATCACAAACGATTTTTCAGCATGTTAATGACTTGGCAAAGATGGACTAAAAGTTTTGCTCACAGAATAATTGTTTCCTGATGCAGCATGTTTATAGAAAACCAAGTCAAAAATGTCGTGTAATTCGGCTCAGTATTAAGTTGAAATGCAAACTTGCCTGACATAGATGCTGTAGTTGAACTGGTTCAAATCTCAGTGGAATAGAAAAATATTGGCTACTGTTTTTAAATTGCAACTCAGGCAGAAATAAAGTTCCAGTAATGTCACTGTCTGATTTTTAGCAACGGAAATTTTAATTCATGTTAATGAGGATGATGAAAAGCAGGAATTAAGTGCGGGGGCTTTACCTGCGCTGCCATGAAGGAGAGATCCATGGTGGCGGGGGTGTTGAGGATAGTTATCCGGCGTCTGGTCCTCCTGAAACGGCGTCGAGAGTCGTCCTATTCCCGCTGAAAAGGACTGGATCCCCCGCTGGAGGTGACCCAGAGCATTTTCCTCTACATGCGAAGCAACATGAGGGCTTCTCCAGGAGCAGTGTGTGCACAGCAAGGAGAGAGTCCAGGAGTGGGAGGCGAGGGGGAGGCAGCGAGACGGAGAGAGAGAGAGAGAGAGAGATAAAGAGAGAAAGAGGGAGTAAGAGAGAGAGAGAGCGAGAGATCAAATTTATATCAAAAGGAAAGTGTATTTAACCCTTAGGGCGCGCGTTAATATTACGCACACTGGTATCGCTCTGTGCACAGAATGTGCTTTTCAAGCTTTAAAAAATATTAGTACAATTTTCTGCTTTCAATGATTTTTTTTTTTTTGGACCAACATCAAATATTCATATATATTTATTTCATATATATTCATCAATATTCACAGAAAATTACTTTCAGTAAACTACATGCAAAGTTCTGCAGACATAATGCAATTTTCAAATTCAGGCTATAAAAAATAAAATATGATTTTCTACTTTCATTGAGCTTCTTTTTTTTTTTGACCACCATCAATCCTAATCATGAATATTAAATATTTATTAATTTTCAGAATTTTAACCTCTTAAATACCAAGTAATAGGTACATGATAACATATACACGACAGTATGAACAGTGTGAAATAAATGAACAATATGAACAGCAGTTACCAAAATCTGAAGTGCAAGTATTAGTATAGTCAGTGTAGTATAAATATAGTATGTACTATTAGTGAGATATGTGCAGTAAGGACAGTTTAATAAGTAAGTGTGGGATATATTCTCAATATCAATGCATTTTCTAACTCAAAGGGCAATAATAGACTAATGATATTGGTAAATGTCAACAAATGTCTGCTATTAGGCACAGTTCATTCTTCTTTTGTCACCCATGGGCTTATACAGTGTACTGTAACTAACAAATGATGCTGGAGGAAACTGATGACATGCAGCAACACACAAGAACTCAAAGGAACTTTGAGGCATTACTATTACACAAAATAATTTGATATTTAGTGTTTATTATTTCAGTTTTATGTGATTTTATGGGTGATGCATGAACAAATATATTCATTTTGTTCACAAAAATAGTAATTCACAGAACTTAAAATGTACAGGATGTTATTTTATAGTGGCAATACTTATATTTAGGGTCTGCTAGATGACAGAAATCTAACTCTCATGAGCAAGCTGTCATAAAAAAGCCGTTTGCTGCATGTCAACCTCTCTCTCTCCCCCTTTCACACTTGTGCTGTCCTGTCAATCAACAACAACAACAACAACAACAACAACAACAACAACAACAACAACAACAACACATTTGGTGAATATTTAACATTATTCAGTAACAATTTTAGCTTCTGGTGCTGAACAGGAATTGGCATTTTGTGGTGGTAACAGTAACTAATGGCGCGCTGACCTTCTTTCTTAGAGAGATTGGGAAACAAGACATTTGGAAAACACCATCTTCACCTTTGTTCTTTGGCTTTTTTTTTTAAATATGTGAAGAAGGCAATGAGTAACTTATGGAGTGGCCCCCATGACCAGTAAATTAGAAAAAATAAATAAATAAAAGCAAGGAAAAACAAACAAGAAAATGTCCTGAATACAGTGCTAAAATTATGTTACATTAAATAACCTTTTTTTTTCTTTAACAGAATTTGATATAAAAAAAATATAAATCTAGTTTTCTCTCTATATTGCATTGTTTTGTTTTTTGTTTTTCCAAAGAAAATTTTTGGGTATTTTTTTTGTTCTCACCTTTTACTTTTTCTTGTCATTTGTGGGACATTTCTGGCCAAGTTCCTCAGTTCCTGTTTTTGAAAGACCGACTTTTTTTGGGTTGAAAGGTTTTAAATGTATGTGAAAAGCGTGTGAATGCAGCACGAGAAAAGTGATGTCGACCCAGGTTTCAAAGGGATAATAAAGACAGACATTACAGGCGGCAACATATTGGTCACAGGAGCATGTGTTTCTTTTTTTTTGTTCTAGATGCATGTTCAACACTGTTAATAGAGTAAAAAAAGTTTTCCGAGTGTTGGTCGTGAGTACTTTACATTAAATCTTTCTTATTGATAAGTGGAACATTGTGTTCCTATTGTACTTTGGGAGTACTTAAGTGTGATAAAATTGGTGTGCATGAAAGTTAACAAGCAAACTGTTAGACATAGTTTCAGGTACTTTGCTGTGATTGTCTAAAATTTCAGGCGCTCAGTTATTCACCGTCAGTATGTGAGAAGCACGGCCCAGTCCAAAGAAACATTTGTGCACAGTGTTCTGTCTCCATCAGCAGACACCGCACTGCAGATTCATTTACAGAAGCCCATCATCTCTCAGGATGAAGCTAGCTTCATCTAAATACCCCCTGTCCCCTAAGAGGCTTGCCTCTGATAGTATCCATTATCTCCTATTGTTTCCGATTCGAACATCCTGTCGAGATAAGCGGCCTAATTGTAACATTTGCATAAAGCAGAATAAATGGAGGACAGGAGCTGGAAACCTCGGCGCATTTGCATCCAAATTAGATCAGGCCCATGCAGACTAAAACTATTGTTTGTCCCCATTTTTCTCTCCTCCTCCTTGTTGTCATCAAAGTCCCTCAGCTGTTTATTGTTGTGTAAAAGTTAGCCATTAAAAGTATTGTGTGACAGCGCATCGGGGAGTGCAATAAATCATATGCAGATTATTAAGATGCTCCCGGCAAAAAACAAGGAGAGAGGCACACAGAGGCATTTCCCATTATGTGTACTCCAGCTGTAGATTATGATGTCATGTTGGCACCTCTCCTTCTTAGGCATCACTGCTAAATAGTAATTTATTTCAGTGGACTGTCGTGGTTTGTCTATTGGGGCTGGTGTTCCAAAAGCTGCAATCATCATCACCATTGTCAACTAATGTGCATTTTCTACATTTCCCAAATGTGGACCCATATGTGAATACAAGCACTGAAATGATAGGACTTCAGGAGTGTGATCACTGGATGCAACATATCTTCATTAAATGCTTCAAGCTACAAGTTACAAGGTAGATTCATTAATCCTAAATACTTCTAGGTTTTTAGTTTCTTGGATTTTAAAGTTATATTTAGTAAGTTTATATGATGTCCTACAAATGAATGCCACCCACATTAAGTTATGTACTTTACATGAAGTTACATACTTAATATATAAGTAACAGAGTTTAGGTTTAAGTCAGGGATACTCAACTTGTTTTGCTTTCGGGGCCACTTTAGCAAATTGAGAGGAGGATAGGGGCCAGTCGCAGCAGCCCCATATTTGTTTCTAGGATTTTAGGATGTTTCTGGGATTTAAGGCATTTCTAGTATTTTAGTACATTAGAGGACCTAAGGACTTCAGGAAGCTTCTTGGATTTTAAAACATTCCTCAGATTTTAGACCATTTCTAGGATTTTAGGATGTTTAAGATTTTCGGACACTTCTTGGATTTTAGGATTTTAAGATGTATCCAGAGTTTTAGGACGTTTGGTCTGATCCCTCATCATTTTGTTTAAGTTGGGTGTGCACAGGACTGTCAGTCTTTCTATGCCTTGATTAAATGTCACTACTTGTCTGTATTTGTTGTTATTGTACAGCGGAGGTACCGTATGGGCAGCAACATGCCTTTTTCCTTTAGATTAACTAATTATCAAATCAATGAGCTTCATGCACGCTTTGGTCATCCCATAGAAATGAGTCTAATGAAGCAGTGAGGATGAATGCTACCTCCGTAAGCTCTTATTGCACTGCGAGGTATTGATAATTTATAGGAGAAGGTCATTGATCTTCTGGTGGTGTTACTCTTATGTATAGTGGATGTAAATGAAGAGGCTTGTTTGAGCCAAAGTACAAACTTGTAGAGTGAAAAATAACACAGTGATTTTTACAGGTACGATTTCCTCCATGACATAAGATGAAACTGGACACTTATAATGATATCAAATGAAGAGTTATGATGAGCGCAGACACTAGAAAAACCCTAATCAGATAATAACACAGCAAAACCTCTGCATTCTCTTCTCTGGAAGAGAAATTAGAAAAGATGTTTGGCAAGTGTAAGCAAAAGTAATGCAATTTATTTAAAGAGATTCAAAGAGATATGGACAGAAAAACGGACTTATTATTGTACCATCTGTGGCAATGTTGCAATGGCTGGTATTGTTTTAAAGGGAAGTCTGGGCTTCTCTGCTTAGGCTGCTGCCCCGCGACCCGATCCCGGATAAGCGGAAGAAAAGGGATGGATATTTTTACTTTGTGAGATCTTTGTTCATGGTCCTACAATTCATAAATTCTCTTTGAAGCCCTTCTCCCACCACATAAAAACATGCTATCATCCACTAACATCATTTGTTTTTTAAAAAAATGTAACGAGAATTCACACCCAGGTAAAATGACTCACAGGTATGTATCGGCTCTGGTCTGATCAGCATTGATGGAAAACACCCAGGTGCTAATTTTAACCTTTTTACTGGAGAGATGCAATGACCTGCCATCACAAAATACCGTCTGTCTCCACCCAAGTGGCGCTCAAATATCAATCCACATTAGTCTGTAAGTTTGAAAGAAAGACTGAATAAGTAGAAGGTGTAACCAACGTAACATTTTCACTGGCCTTACAACTACTTATGAACTTGTTTTCCGGCCTGATTGTGACTTCAAACATGACGCACCACAAAAAAACTTACGCACACAAAGTAAGTTCTTCTGCTCAACCTGTACTCTTTACAAAATCCTAAAATACTGCCACTTTGACGGTGCTTTTGGCGAAAGATATGAAGTCAAAAGCCACCTTTGGCATTCACATGCAACACCTCTGGACAGGGCGAGATGAGAACATCGTTGGACAGAACTGTTCGCGATGATATGCCGGTGGACAGCACCTGCCAGGTACACATGAAATGCGTCAGGGTGAGGTCAGGTTTAAACGCTGCAGGTAAAAAAACATAATTTAAGGAACATGAGGGCACCTGTAGGGCCATTGGTAGGGGAGGTGGATGGGTCAAACAAATCTGGACTTAAATGCTGGAGTCCGGTGTTCTCTTCTCGTTGTAATGTGATGTTTTCATGTGCCTCGTTTGCCTAAACCTTACCATCAGTGCGAGCATGTGCATGTTAAACATCCTGACGTAGATTGCCATATTCTTATGTTGTAAAAACATAACCTCACGCAGCGCGCTCCCAACATGTGCTTGTATTGTCATCACGGCAGTGACATTCCAGAACTGCGACAGCACATGCAGAAGAACACCTAGAGCGTGATATGAAGACGTTAAAGTCTAAGGCAAGGTGGCAATATGTGACGAGCTGGCACGACAACATGTTGCTGTGGCCGGGTCAAGCTGCTTTGTGATCATATTAAAACAAATGCCAGTAGCTTAAAAGAGAGTTTACCTAATTCCAATTGCAGTTTATGATGTTACAATAATAATCCTACCTACTGCAACAATTCCAAAAATGTAGGTGATCAGAGTGATATCCCTTAATGAAAAGTATTACCGGCAAAACGGTATATATTTTTGTGTGTCATCAGTTTTTGCCTGTGATCAGACAGGCGGTTTCATTTTAGCACTGAAAAATCCTGACAGTGCTTTCACTGTGGCAGTACTACATTCATTATAGGCTGGTCTTTGCTGCCCTCTGCTGCACCACACTGAAACATTACTGTGTTGTGATTTTATTTTAATGTGGCACAAATATCCATGTCATGATAATATTTTGTTACTTTAAAAAGGAGGGATGACAGAGTGAGACACAGCCCATCACATTTCAATTTAGCATCTTTTCTCTCTCTGCCTTTTCCCTCTGTGTCTTTGTGTGTCCTTCATTACAGGAGAGAAGTATCATGTCAAGGAAGTTGTGTTGATTTGTCTTTTGTCTTTTGTCTATGTTGTCTTGTGATTTCCTGTCTTATTTTGAAATCCTAACTCTCCTCTCGTTTCAGGTCACTTACTTCCTCCCTTTGTGTGTTTTCCCGCCAGTGTGATTGTCGGCCCCGCCCTGATTGTCTCCACCTGTTTCCCCTTACCTTGTGTCTATATAGTCAGCGTCTCTCTTTATCCTGTGCGGGTTCCTCTTGTCATGTCAGTCAGAGAAGCTGCGCCGTTTCCATGCTCACGTCACGTTTTGTTTGTTGCTCGCTCCTTCGCATTTATCAGGTCAAGCACCTCGTTTTGTTTGATACTTTGTTGGACTCTTGTTTTCTTTATTCCTCGTCAGAGTGATTTTTTTGTTGTTATGTTTGCCTCCTCTTCGGAGTGATTTTGATTTTGCTTTCTTGTGAAAGACTATTTTCTTTTGCCTTTAATCAAATGTATATTTTTATACTTTGATCTCGTGTGTCGTGCATTTGGGTTCAGCTCCTAGTTCAGTCTTGTCAAGAAGTCAGGTGCGAGGCAGCCAGATCACCAGCTGCCACTCACCATGTGCTCTGTTTCAGTACAACAAATAGTCCTTTTTGCTCAGGGAGATTCCTAACTGATTAAAATGACCTGGAAGTATCTGAGCGGCTGCCATAATAGCTGTTGGAATTCTCCGAATATTAACCCTTTGAAACCTAAGCAAACTGGCTTGATGTCATTCAAAAGAATGGGTAAAGGGTGATGAGCAACTTCAGTAATGGCCCAAAAAATGGCATGACATTTGTAAAAAAAAACCAAAACAAAACAAAACCAACCAAAAACAAGAAGTAACTATTGTTACTATAAAATTACCTGAAATTAAGCAGAAGAAAAAATAAAAATAAAAAACAAACGATAAGAAAATAGCCTGAAAATGAGCACAAAAAAGGAGAGAAAATTACCTGGAAAGAAAGTTGCAGAAATTAAATTGAAAAATAAATGTATTCATTTTCCAAGGCATTATTTTAAATAAATAATCAGAACATGACATTTCCCTATTTTTTTTTGTTTTGCATGGCATTTCTTGCCAAATCCATTGTTTTTTGTCCCTTTTTTATTTAGAAACCAAATTTGTTTGGTTTCAAAGATTTAAATACTTGTGAAAGGCATCTAAACGCAGCACAGCAAAACTTATGTTGATCCAGGTTTTTAGAGGGTTAAGGGAAGGTGCTTCAGTGCTTTCTTTACAATCTCCTTTAGCAAAGGATAAACTGGAGCGTCCTTTTCCAGAGGAGGGGCGAGAACTGTCTCACAATTCCATGCCATAGCAACATTTAAGGCGACAAACCATATTATCCATTCTTTGGAGAATCACTTATGTTCATACATTACAGATCATAAATATTATATGAGAGATCCACAGCCTGTATGAGTCCCACAACTTTCAAACACAATCAAGTCAACATGAAGGTGTTAAATGAGTTGTGTGCTGGTACTTAAGCTATTATCTGCATAGGCCTATGATCAGATCTTTGCCTAGAATTTATATATTTTTGACAAGCATTATTGCTTCCTGCATGCTTATTTTGTTATTACATTTTTATTTTGTTTTACATGTATTTTATATTTACTGTTGAGTTTTGTTAATGTATAATTGGACCTGCACTTGTAAAGCGCTTTTATAGTCATTTTTGACCACTCAATGCGCCCTCACACTACGAGCCACATTCACCCATTCACACACACACATTCACACACTGGTGTCCGAAGCTACCATACAGGGTGCCACCTGCCACCATTGGAACCGGGGATCAAACCGCCAACCGCTCTACCTCTGAGCCCCAGAGGCTGCTCTCTTCCTCTCAGAATAAATATGTTTTCCAAAACCTATTCTCATGAGCTTCACAAGAAAAATTTGGTTAACTGTGGAAGAGTTCGGGCATCCTCTAGCTGTGGTAGCCGCCCCATTCTGAAACCTGATAATCAAAGCAGAATCTTTATTTTGCTCGCACTCTGTTTGTCTCGGCACCCTGCATTCATTACAAGATGGCAGCGCCTGTCTGTGATGTTTAGTTAGAGTTATTTGATATGCCGAAACCCGTTAAGCTGTTGATTTTAAAGAAAGGCTGAAAGCCAGACTTGGCTAAAGAAAGGGGACTTTCCAGCCAATGTTTATATTGTTAACCACAGAAGACAGTCTGAGAGCCAGCCAATAAGACAGCTTCCGAAAAATAAAGTAAAAGCAAAAATGTATTTACTCATGTACTTGAGCTTCGCAAAAGGACAAAAATAAGTATTAATTTTATCCACATTTGTGCAGGAGACAGACGAAATGGAGCCACTATAAATACTTAACGGAGATGAGATGAGACGCAATGAGCTGCTTCTATAAATGATCGGCATAATATCAATTACAAATGATCAGACATAGAGTCTGACAGTTCTGTTAGTCCATATGTTTTAATCCTTTTGACATTTTTTAAACGAAGCCTCACATTTTAGTAGTTGGTTCAGTTGTTTTTAAATGTAAGTCATATTTAAGTGAACTGCATATGATGTTAAACATAAAGAGTCAACTGAAGTCAGGAATACAGTTCGATTTAATTGTAAGTGACATCTGACATCATGACATTCTGAGGTCAACATTGCTAATTCCCACCGAGGCCGACATAAGCCACAACTTAAAGTTTCAATCTGTTTACATACTGAGACACAATTTCTCCAGCCAGATGTGTGATAGATTAATCGTGGTGGAGTGAAAAGTATATTTCCTCCTGAAGTCGAAAGTGTCATGACATTAAGGGTGCTTTCACACCTATGTAGTATGGTCCGGACTTCCTGACTTTTCAGTTTGATCTGAACCAAAATGACAGGTGTGAAAAGCCTCCTGGACCATGGCCCGGACCAAACAACCGAACCTTGGTCCGACCAAAAGAGGTGGTCTCGGTCTAGATCAAACTGAACCACGGTTTGGTTCGTGTCCAGTTTGAAAGCATTATTTTGAAAGGTTCGGACCTTCGCACCAATGACAGGAAATTACGTCAGGCTAACTGGAAAAAGGAAAACTGATGTTACCCAAACAAAATGACCCGCAAGAGCACATGGGGAAAAGAGGAAACCAAATTCCACCTATTCCTCGTACTTAGAATTTGTTTTACCATACCATACCATACCATACCATACCATACCATACCATACCATACCATACCATACCATACCATATAGGCCCATTTCACACAGCAGTGCGTGACGGCAGCCTCGTCGAGCTGCAGCGTGTTTTATCGTGTTCACACATCCAGCGTTGTTGTAACATTGCTGCTGCGTTGCTGCCTGCTGCTATGAGTGCTGTATTTCCACATTTATTAGCACGACTTCCGCTCATTATGAAGTCGTGCATCTCCTGCATTGCCGACAACATGGTCGTGTAAATGTTTCAAAATAAAATGCCTTGTGCCAGCAACTGATGGGATTCTGTCCACAGAGACATTGTCAGAAGGCTTTTATTTTGAAAGGGAAGCGGGGAAGTTGGAGTAAAACAGACGTCTTTGTATTTCCTCAGAGAGACTTTTAAACTGCAATGGTGGTGGTCTAGAGTCAATATAATCATCAACACACAATTTTCACTGTCTATTCCTGCTGACAAACGTGCGGTATGGGTAAAAAAATCGGCGAGCCACTGTTTCTGTGGATGTGCCGCAGCTGAGGCGCTTCTGACCAGCGCTGCTCAGGCGAGCAGTGTGGATGCTAACTTGATTACAAGGGCTTCCAAATAAAAAACAACACTTTACAAATGTAAAGTATCGAGACTCGCAACGCAAGCAGTTCATGACGATATGATTTAGGTTGGTCATGTAAAGTCCATTAAGTGCATTCGTGTAATTTGGTGAAAGCACCCTTTCACACCCTTAAACACTCAGGTTCAATTCCAACCCCGGCCCTCTGCTACATGCCATCCTCTTTCTCTCCCCCTACGGCCTCGTGCCTGCGACCAATTCACAGCCGTGATGAAATACAGTGCAACATCACTCCCTCTTGTGTGATATTGCTTAAATGTAATCCTTTTTCTGTTTGACATTGTTGTCATGGCAACGTTGACAACCGGGGACTGTACGGCGCTCATCATGTCAGAGTTCAAAGGTCGGCTGGTGTCCTTTCCAAATAACGCGCATTCCCGTTCTCTCCTATGGGCACAAGAAATTGAGACACAAAGCCCATATGTTTGATTTGGAGAGTTGGAGTTGTGAAGAGTGGAAATGTTAAACGCAACTATGACACAAAGCACAGACATTTCAAACAGCAATATCCTCAGAATACAGGGGTGAGTTCAACAAAACTTATAGTTAAAGTATTCCTATGAATCAACAAGCATGTCAACATTCCTCAGAATATATCCTCTGAATATATATATATATATATCTGTTTTGGATAAATAAAAATGTGAAAAATAATTGCTTAAAAATATAGAAAAACGTGTATACTGTACATGCAAGATACAAGATATAAAATGTAACAGCCTAAGATAATGCTGTAAAAACATGCATATATATATATATATATATATATATATATATATATATATATATATATATATATATATATATATATATATATATATATATATATATATATATATATATATATATATATATATATATATATATATATATATATAAAATAGTTGGCTGCATTGTCAACTGTCTGCATATTATGCTGCTGCCTGGCAGTCCGCTGGTGTATGACGACAAATGGTTCTGTGCGGCTGCGCTCTCAGCCGACACTCTCCAGTAGTGTTGCATGTGCATGTATTTGAGTTCCACAGGCAGCTGTAAAAAACATGAGTCGAAAAAAAAAGCTCCCTCCTCAAATGTGTTGTTCTTTGGAAGAACCCCCCTCCTCTCAGCCAGGACTGATGATGTGTCTGAGGGTCGAGTTAGTATCCAACATCGCTGAGAGCCAGTGTGCATCCACAGTTCACACAGGGAAACAGCTCAGCAGGGGATATTCTGCCATTTCATCAGCAGGTGGCAATGCATACACACTGTTTAATTCATCCACTGAAGACTGGTCTTCACTGCCTGAAAATGTAAAACAGTTTTTTCACATGTTAAGCACCTCTATATCTGTTGTTAGATTCCAAATCCAAACACTATTATATTATAGTGTCTCATTTAAATTGTAGATAATTGTAAATAATAAACCATTACATAGACGTTATCATTGCAATATCTTCCTTTTTTCCCCCCGTTACAGGGGTTCATTTTCGGGACTTTTTCCTCGGGGTCTAAGATCAGAGGGATGTCATACATCGTAAAGCTCTCCTGAGGCAAACCATGTTTTGTGATAATGGGCTTTTTAGATAAAATTGACTTGACTTGACTTGACTTTTGAAAGTTAACAAATGACAGCATTCCCCAACCGTCAAAAATGACCAAAATCTGGAGGCACTGTTGTTTTGTGGCAATATTTCATCCTTTCAATGCTGCCACACACCAAAGATGGATGTCATGGAGCAGAGTAATGATGGTATTTGGAGTAACTGTTTCAAATGAGTCCTGTAAGTTTAGGAATTACAAACACCATCCAACACATTTAAAATAACCACATAATACAAGTTTCGGGGACATTTTGGAAAATATGCCAAGAATTAGATGAAACGATTTATATCAGCCGGTTCTCATTACAATTGCGATGCCAAAAGCCAGCTTGCGCATGCACATGAAGGCCACTGGATGGCATCAGGTGAGAAAGTAGCCAGACAAAACCAGTCACGTTGTTATTATACCTCATCGGATGACTTGATAGCACCTGCCGCGTCCGCATGAAATGCAGCAATACGGCGTCTAGTTGAAATGATGCCAGTGATGACGTACTGTAATGAACATGAGGTTTGGTGGGAGGGGCGGTTGATGGGTCCAACAAACCCCGGACTCTGATGCAGGAGTCCAGTGTTCACTTCCCATCTGAATGTGATGGTTTCTTCTACACCTTATTATGTTTGTCCTTCCCCTTATCCTAACCATATGTGCCAGCATATGCATTTGTTAATGAACCGGCAGTTATCGCCACATGCATCTGTAGTCTAAACATAACCATGTGCAGCATCATCCCACCAGGTGCATTTGTTGACATCATGGTAGTGCCATCCTGCAATGTAAAGCAGAAGCAAGATACCTAATTAAGCAATATTACACGAGAGGGAATGATGTTGAGCTCGTATATTATCACGGCTGTGATTCGGTCGTAGGGATGAGGCCGCAGTCCCGTACCAGGCAGCGTGTGTGTGTCGGTGTCTCTCAGGCTGTGGAAAGTGTCGGACGAGTGTGTCCCTGTCTCACTGCACATCCTTGTAACATCCATAACAGCTGGTTTACTCCCAGTGAACAGCGGTTTACAAAAAGCCGTCCGTCACAGGCTTCCTCATAACTTTTAGTAACTTCAATGCATGTAGTCAGCTCAAGACACACTTCAAAATTCCCGTCCTTTCTTGCCCCCACTCCTCTCTCTCCTCTCTTCTTCTCTTCTCTCCTAACCTGACCAGCTGACAGCTACGCAAACTGCGCCAACTAGCGGTGTGAACTTATGCTTGTACCATACTATAAATGTGTCTTACTTTTCAAACAGATCCCACTTTCACTCTTACACTAATTAATAGATTTAGAACAGCTGTGAAGCGGAGTGATACATGCAGATTTAAAAGTTAGCAGTCCCAGTGATGTTGTACTCCTATATCAGCACTCATAGAATGCCCCTCGACCAATCTGATTGCTTGGTTGGATCTAACTGTTGTATAAGTTGTAATATATAGACATGGAAGTCCACTGCAAAATGGCAAAATGTTACAACTTAGCACTAACTAACTTCTTGTTCATGAAACAAGAAGCAAACAAGAAACAATTGAATACACTACAAAGACAAGATATTTAATGTTCAAACTGATAAACTTTATTGTTTTTTGCAAATATTCACTCATTTTAAATTTGATGCCCGCAACACGTTCCAAAGAAGGTGGGCAGGGGAAAGTTGAGGAATGGTCAAAAAACACCTGTTTTTTACATTCCACATGTAAACAGGTTAATTGGAAACAGGTGAGTGTCATGATTGGGTATAAAAAGAGCATCCCTGAAAGGCTCAGTCGTTCCTAAGCAAGGATGGAGCAAGGTTCACCAATTTGTGAACAACTGTGTGAGCAAATAGCCCAACAGTATAAGAACAATGTTTCTCAACGTACAATCGCAAGGAATTTAGGGATTTCATCGTCTACAGTCCATAATATCATCAAAAGACTCAGAGAATCTGGAGAAATCTCTGCACTTAAGCAACAAGACCGAAACCAACACTGAATGCCCGTGACCTTCAATCCCTCAGGCAGCATTGCAGTAAAAACTGACATAATTCTATAAAGGATATTACCACGTGGGTTCAGGAAAATTTTGAAAACCATTGTCAGTTAACACAGTTTGTCAAATCATCTAGAAGAGCAAGTTAAAACTCTACCATGCAAAGCGAAAGCCGTATATCAACAACACCCAGAAATGCCGCCAGTTTCTCTAGGCCCGAGCTCATCTGAGATGGACTGACACAAAATGGAAAAGTGTGCTGTGGTCTGATAAGTCAACATTTCAAATTGTCTTTAGAAATCACAGATGTCCTGTCCTCCGGGCCAAAGAGGATTAGGACCATCCGACTGTTTTCAGCGCAAAGTTCAAAGCCAGCATCTGTGATGGTATGGGGGTGTGTTAGTGCCCATGGCATGGGTAACTTGCACATCTGTGAAGGCACCATTAATGCTGAAAGGTACATACAGGTTTTGGAGCAACATATGCTGCCATCCAAGCAATGTCTTTTTCAGGGACGTCCCTGCTTATTTCAGCAAGACAATGCCAAGTCACATTCTGCACGTGTTACATCAGCGTGGCTTCGTAGTAAAAGAGTGTGGGTACTAGACTGGCCTGCCTGCAGTCCAGACCTGTCTCACATTGAAAATGTGTGGTGCATTATGAAGCACAAAATACGACAACAGAGACCCCAGACTGTGGAGCAACTGAAGTCGTACATCAAGTAAGAATGGGAAATAATTCCACCTACAAAGCTTCAACAATTAGTGTCCTCAGTTCCCAAACGCTTATTGAGTGTTGTTAAAAGGAAAGGTGATGTAACACAGTGGTAAACATGCCCAAATAGGCATCAAATTCAAAATGAGTGAATATTTGCAAAAAAACAAAAAAGTTAATCAGTTTGAACATTAAATATCCTGTCTTTGTAGTGTATTCAATTGAATATAGGTTGAAAAGGATTTACAAATCATTGTATTCTGTTTTATTTACATTTTACACAACGTCCCGACTTCATTGGAACTGGGGTTTGTACATGTTAAGACATTTTTTAATGATTTGGGTTCCTAAAGGCTTTAAAAAACATATGAGCTGCATTAGCAGATCTTGTAGTGTGTGGTATCTTGTAAAGTCATGTAGGTTGGGTGTGCTGTAGTTGAATTTACAAAGACTAACAAGACAAGACTAGATTAACAAGACTAGTCTTTTCAAATCAGTGTGTGCTTCAGAATCAGAGCAGACAGACATACACTGCAGCTATTCATCTCAGAGCTGTTATTCTGTCTTTCTCCTATTATCTGCTGCTCCGCCAGCCTCTTGCTTATCTCTGTCTGCCATCTCCTCAGCTCGGCCACGCACAAGCTGCTCTCCACAGCCCCTCGTGCTCCGAAAGCCCCCCGGCTGCTGTGATACAGGAAGCTGTGCATCAAGCAATTCTGAAATGGCGTGGCCTGGAGATAGATGGTGTTTTCTGCTAAGAGGCAGTCTGGCTCTCCCGCTGACTCCCCCCCTCTCTGTGCAAGCGTGGGGCGTTGGGAACTGTAACAGTGTGCCGATGAGCCACAGCGACCACACAGCAGGCAGTGAAGCATGATGCAGCTCTAGTCTGACACACAGCAGATGTATCCTCTGTGGGAACAACATTCACATTCAATCTCAGGCTAGAGGCCAGTCGTGTTTGGGTCTGAGAGCCATCATCTCACAATCTCTGCTCTTGTCGACATTACATCCAACTCACTACATGCAAATTTGGTGTGATGTATATCCAGTAAATGAAATCAACCAGTTTACTTCCTGTCCACTCTACAGTAATGTTACCTTTGCCTGCCACTGCAATGTTAATTATGTTTTGCTTACTACATATTGTAAATAGTACCTGTTTAACCTGAATATAGGACGACCCTGATTATGACTCAATTTTTGGAAAAAGATTTTTAAAAAAGTAAATAAAAGTCTTATATTAGGGTCAATACGATGTTAACTGTGCGGGTTACCAGCTAGATACTAAAATGAAGAAAAGCACATTGATTTAATGAGCGGGGTCAGCTCTTCGGAAACTTTTGCGAGACTTTGTGGCCGAATGCAGATATATAACACAGACACTTAACTGCGGTTGCTAAAACTTAGAAAGATTCATGTAGTTCAACTTGTCATTTTTAAGTTGGAACAACTTAACAAAATCGAGTAAATGTAACTAATTTTTAAGTAAACTTAACAATGAGATATCAAGTAAAGATGAATTACGATTAATTGTTGTACTACATTACATATCAACTAAAAAATGAAAGCAAATGAAGGCTCATGAATCATTTTCTTTAATATCCGAGCCAACTCAATGACGTTCTTGATTTAAAGGAAAAGGCTCAAGGAATGGTATCTCGTGCTATCTAGTGGGCTCAGAAAAGAAAAATGGTTCATGAGGCTTCATTTGGCCGTCACTATTGTCGATGTCCCAGTGTTTGTTGCCATCTGCACTTGCTGCCTAAACATAAACATGTGCAGCATAGTGCCAACATGTACTTGTGTTGACATCACAGTTGCGACATCCTGGAACATTAATAGCAGACACAGGAGGTTTTCTAGGGCGTATTCAGTAGACACGGAGGTCCACTGCAAAGCTGCAACATGTGATGACTTAGAGATGAGAACATGTTGGAGAAATACCCCTTGGAGAACCCTTTAGAGAAATGAAATGTTTTTTGTTTTACCTCTTGTTTGATCCAATCTTTTAGTTGTGTCTAACCAAGTCATGCCAAAGTAGAAGTCTCATTTTTAAATTGCGAGTTGAGTTGCTGCAGAAAGACAGTAAACAGACCGGAAACATAGGGGTTTATGAACATTACTCATTGGCACAACATTTAGTAAAAGATACAAACCCTGCATTTACTGCAAATCAAAAAAGACCAGAGGTAAAACTGTAAACATGGACTTAAAGTCCATCTACAAAGTGAAGCTTTAGCAGCCATATGGAGAAGCTTTTTAGTGTTGCTTTGCCAGTAAGAGAGTCCACATGGACAGAAAGCTTTCTGTGTGGGCTAGCAGTCGACTGACCGTATGGTGGTGCAGCACTTTTCTAAAAGGTTTTGTCAGCCATCTTTTGTATTTTCTTTCTGTGAGAATGATGGTTCTGACTGATAATTGTTAAGTGACTGTTGGTGGTATAAAGTTGAGTGTTTCCATCTTCGAGAGCCGATAAAGAGTGGAGGAAAGGTTCATCTTTGTACTCATCATGCACACAGAGAAGATACTCTGAAAGCAATTAGCAAAGTAAATTTCTTTAGTAAGACATTTCAAGAGGCATCCAACATGGGCTCATTCAATTATGATTATGCGACGCTGCCCACATCCTTGGCTTCCTGCTTCCCTAGTAAAAGTGTTCCCTAGTAAAAACCAAGTTTTTCAAAAGTAGTCCTGGTATTCAGCTTCGGCCTCATTGTCAATGTTATCAGAAGCAAATTCGTGGAATTCAGCCTCCAACTCAGACAGAGGCAGTGACAGCCTCTCCGTGTGTTTAAGGACACCTGCCAAGGTTAAAAATGAGAGATGTTTTTGACGCACACCTGTGTACCCTCACCTGAACTTCATTCAGTGTCTCTTAGCCTGGAAGGCTGTGGGATCTGCATGTGAAGTCTATTAATTGCAATATAACTCTGAAAAGACAGACAGTCTTCATGTATTCGTTTTATATTGTGCTTTGTATTGTGTTCAGCACTTTGTATTTTACACTGATTTTTTTTTCTTTCACTCAGTAGGCTAATGCAAAACAAAATGGGATATAACAACAATGAAAAATGGAAATAGAAAATGTAGCTTTCATTTAACGGATATTTAAGACCTATGTTGGTCTTAAATATCCATTAATGTTGGACCATGAGTGTTGGTAATGACATTATATGAGGAGCATTCAGGTAGGTGGGTGGGAGGGGCAATGGACAGGTCCAACAAACCCCGGACTTTAATGCGGAAGCCCAGCGTATGCTTCCCATCTGAATGTAATGGGGTTTTTGCCAAAACCTTCCCATGTGCCTCCTTCCCCTAATCCAGAGATATCAAGCTCAAGGCCCATGGGCCAAATCCGTCCGCAGTGTAATTATATTTGGCCTGCAAGATAAAATCAAATGTCTATTAGAGCTGGCCCGCCGGTATATAGCGCATACACGGTAATTGTACAAATCCCAGAATGCACTGTAAGTGCATTGGCGTGTCAATCAAGACCTGCAAGTGTCCCCTCCTCCTCTGTTGACATTCATTAGCAACCTCATGCTCACCTCACCTCGGGCAAATTTAAGCTATCTCTCCCAAAAAAAAGGGCCAAACGAAAGCTGGACTTTGAAAACAAGAGCTTCTAGACAGGTGGGAGGCAGAGTATCTGTTCACGGATATAAAGGACAGACCTGGTTAGATTTTCATTGAAGAAAATTATATTATATATATATATATATATATATATATATATATATATATATATATATATATATATATATATATATATATATATTTTTTTTTTGGTTGTTTTGTTGTTGGCCAGTGAAAAGGGTTTCCATTGAAAATGAACTTGAAAGGCTACAGATAGAGAGAGGGGCATACACTTTTTTAAATTCTATTTATTTAAATAAAAATAAGAAACAAACGCCACTGATGTTTCTTTTATTTGTAATTTGATTTCTCATGTGTATATAATATTAATAAGCTTTGCTTGTTCCAGATTCAATGTTTAAGCAACACATAAGTTTGTTTTCATATGAAAAAGTTTATCATTATATATCTGGAGAGAAGGGAAAACATCCTAAATTGCAGTCAATTTTTCAATAAATATCGAGCCTGGCCCGCAACTTTGTCCCAATTTTTAATTTTGGCCCACTGTATATTTGAGTTTGACACCCCTGCCCTAATCCTAACCATCTGTGCCAGCATGTGTGTTCGGTGACGTCCAGGCATAGGTTGCCATGTGCTTTTGTTGCCTGAGTACAATCACATGCAGCGTTACCCAACCTTGTGCTTGTGTTGACATCACAGTAGCAACATCCTTGAACCTAAGCAGCAGATGCAGAGGGAAACCAGTGTGGCCATAGTGGGGCATCTGTGTTCAAAATGACATGCTTGTTTTTATGGTCCAATAGTTATACTTGCACATTGTGGAAACACTGGGAAGTTATTTAAAAGAAAAATAACGACCATGCCTTGAACGCTTGTAAAAACTGGCGCACCCAGCTACAGCTCTTCATGCCTTTGACTACCATGAAGCATTGGCATTACAACAAAGCCGTGTCCATGAGGCGACAGACAGCTTTCTCTCTGAAGCCCTTCTGCTCAATGAGGCTGTTTTCCATTTCTTTTTCCATTCCTTAGAAGAATTGGGTTGATAAGTGGACTGTCAAAAAAAACTCTTAAGACTGTCAAGGTGGGGACATCACACACACATTTTATCTGTCCTCTTTCCTCTTGCAGAGGTTTATCCATCTCCAACAAGAACGCAGGAGGTTTTTTTTTTGTGAACACACGTCTCACAGTTGTTTTTTCTTGAAACTGAACATATCTTATTCAGAGATATTCAAATATTCCTGACATCCTCTGCTAAGTGAGTAAGAGAGTGGATGTCCAGCCACTTTACATTCCAAATTTAACAAATTGCACCATTTGGACAGTGCTTTTAATGTAAGATCCTGATGCCAAAAGCCACTTTTTGCATCTGCATGATATGCGGTATTTATGCTTCGGGTTCCCAAATGATGTGCAGTGCTGCGGCTGTCATCGGAAACAGATGTCACTTTATTTTATGCTTCAGAGGAGACGACATCCCATGTCTCTTAAAACACATTTCCTCGATTCCTCTTTCCTCTTATGTTTCTTGTGCCTCTCTATTCATACTCTGTGGGATGGACTAAGATGCAAAGAAAAGACGCAAGAGAGGGAATCGTGGATGCACTTTAAAGAACTTGGGATGCAGCTCCAGTTGCAATTTATACACTTTCTACACATTCTGCTGGTTATTCAGAAAAATACCTGTTACTGACAGGCTGTCAATCTGAACTCATTCTTATTCTAACTGGAGGAGAAGAGGAGCTGATTCATATTAATTCTAAGTGCTGCTCCCCAAACTAGCAGGCAAACAACCCCCGCCCCAATTCTGAGCCAATCTCAGGTATACCATCTCTCACAATCAGTGTCAGAGGAGGCTAGAGTGACGGACTGGCTTCTACTGTCAGCTTATAACAGGTTCACTGACATCCAGGTGATGTCATAGCTGCAACAACAGTCATTCCTGCTGTTGATTCCTATCACTTAAATTGATCATTTGGATTTTTTGATGTTGGGTTGTTTGGGGTCCGTGTTTTAAAAAAATGGCGGTCAGCATGCCTCCAGTTTGGAGTAGCAAACAAGTGGACTGCCACAGAAGCTCAGCAATGTAAAAGAAAAAAAAGTTTTGTTAATGCTAGATTTTCACAGCTTTACGTTGCTGTCAGACATCACTTCGATCCAACTGAGAACTAAAACCGCTATATCCATCCACGCTTCCCTCAAAGGCAGACTACATTGACAAAAACTATAATTTTACCTTGCAGAACACAGAAGTTGCTGGTCTACAGCTGCCTCAATTGGTTAGTTTGTGTGTGAATTTGGTGAATGTGAACTAACCCTTGAAACACCAAAATCACACAAGAACACAAACACCACACATTTCAACATAGGCGGGTTTCCATTAACCATCAGACTGCGCAAATTGAAATTTGCGCAGTCTGATGGTTAATGAATATAAAATACACCAAATGGAAATGTCAATTTTGCAAAGAAAAAACAAAAACACAAAAACGCTTATATGAGGTGGTGTTTTTAGTGAAAGCACCTTTACACTACAGAGTCACATTCACTCATTCCCAAACTGGTGGCCAAGGCTACTATCCAAGGTGCCTCCTGCTACTCAGTTTAGACATTCATAAACACCCAGATAACAGCCATCGGGAGCAATTTGAGATTCAGTATTTTGCTCAAGGACAGTGTGAAATGCAGACTGGAGGAGCTGTGAAATGAACCGTCAATCTTCCAATTAGTGGATGTCATACTCTCCTGATACACAGCTGCCACTGTCCCGGGCCCTCCCCTAAAACCCCCTCCTTTCCAGGCCAAAACAGTGACACAGAGTTGAAACTGAAAACCATAGTCAGTGACGAAAACTATCAGTGTAGGAATAAAAACTGGTACTGAAGAAACAGTGAAAGGTTTAATGAATCTGATTGTCATTTAAAAAACACATAAGAATGCAAAGAAATATAAAAGTAAAATCATTTTTTATGCCTTTTGCTTTTCAGAGGAACCTTTAAAAAAAACTGCCTATACAAATTTTTATAATATAAGTCTTTCAATGCCAATGTTTCATTTTTCAGTGAAGGTCTTCAGTTCAATGTCAAGTTTTATTCGCAATGCCAAAGTTTACGTCACTGTTCTAGCTCCATGGTATTCTGAGCAGTGAAGTAAAAAGGCCCTGTGTAAATGCAGCTTTGATATGAAAAAAATGTGGTTGGGCAGTCTTTGCCAGGGGGGCTTGGAAGTAAATATTGGCTCGTACTGAGCTAAGCCTCATATACACTTTGCGATTTTGGGCTGTCCCAGATGAAAGATGACCAACATGAAAGAAATATGGTTATATTTTTGGTCATGGCTCTAAAACGGTGGTCCTACCTCACATAGTGAGAGGTTCAAGGATTGCTGTTGTCGCAGTCTTGCAATCAAAGACAACCTGAAATAAAATTCTGGCAGTGTCAGAAATTTAGGGTGACCATCTCAATGTGTGACTGCTGTTATGACCTACGTCTACTAACCACCAATCGAAATGCAGCATCAAATGACACACTGATTAGCACAGCACTGCTAAATGCTAGTGGATGCTTATACTTACTTTGAACTCAAAATTCGCATGCCAAGATGACCTCTTTTCCCAAGCCACAACTGCATCCACATTCTCCTCCTCTCCCTCTTCCTCACACACTTGTTCATAAATGCCACTACAGCGAGGCCTCAGTTCACATTTGTTTACATTTTGGTCTTACCACTACAGGCAAAGAGGAATGACCAGCACGTTCTCATCCCAACTCGTCACATGGTGTGCTCTGTCAGTGACCCTCCATGTCTACTTATGACATTTTAAGTAACCTTCTGCGTCAGCTGTTTACGCTCCAGGATGCCGTTACCATGATGTCAACAAATGTACATGGTGGGATGACGCAGCACGTCAGTATGTTTACACAACATGAGCAAATGGCAATCAATGCAGACCATCACAATTATTAGCATGAGGCAAGTTACAGATGGTTAGGCAAAACAGGCACATGGTAAGGTGTAGAAAGTAAAGCTTACATCTAAACTCTGGACTCCTGCATGACATTCTGCTGTTTGTGGGACCTAATTGTCAACCCTCCCTCCAACCAGCCATATAAGCGCACTCGGTCTCCCAATATTACGTTGTCGCCTTCACCGTTATTATTTGTCCTTCCGTGTTTCATACACACCTGCAACCCGTCTGGCCGCATTCTCAAATGACGTCACCCATGCGCGTATCATGTGGACGCACCTGACATCCGCCGGCTAATAATAATGAGTTCATCAAGTTTTTCTGGCTGCATTCTTATCTGACGCTGTCCAACTGCGTTCCAAGTGGACTTGGACGGTGGCTTTTGGCGTCACACGCGCACATGGAAAGCACCAACAGAATGGACGGATTCAGTGTTTGGAATAAGAATGGGCTGGGATGACTCTTGGTTGTTGCGTACTGACGTCGATCGACATCAGTTGTAGTCTGCGTTGTCTTCGTACAGTCTGCATACATCAAACTTGATGATGTTCCCAAGTTTATTCGATCCATGTTGCACAGTGTAGCTTCACTAAACTTATGCTTGATAAAACGGCACAGTCTGTAGGAGGCTTTCATTTTTAGGAAATGACTGAGGTCATGGAAAATTGCATTGTACATAAAGAAATGTATGATTTGTTTATTATCGTGGTTTGGTATTTTGAGAGGTGCAAGAGTTCTTCACGCTTGGCACAACTCATGTCTGGAGGCTCTGGTTGACTCGTGGTTAAGATAAGTCTGAATCAAGGGTAACACAACACAGGTCAGGGGGTTTGCCTCACCACTGAACGTGTCTTTGTGGTTTTTGATTTGCCATGGAACTGTGGGGGTTATGGGTGCAATTGAGCAGATGAAAAACACACCTTTTCTCCTGAGTCCTAGAGCCCAGTCCTCTTTTTTGTCTATTCTCTTTGATGTTATGATGTAGCGAATTGTTTTACATTTTGAATTTTATCCTGGAACACGTTTGGTTTGCTTTGTAGAAAGAAATCATTGAAGTATGATAGTAGCAGTGTGCTACAAATAGGAGTTTCTCATGTATCCCTGTCCTGCTGGCATCTCAGAAGTCATTAATCCAGGTTTAATTGTTGCTCATACCCTCTGCTGCCCAGTGCAAAATGTCATGTTGCCAGCTGAGTGACACATGAGATATTGAGTGGGCCTGTCCTCTTGTTTTCAGGCAAACAGAGACAGAGTGACAATGATATGTGCTCCACAGCTGCAGTTAGTCTGCAGTCACCACAGCTTGTGGCGATGTTCTGGGACATGGCAGATGTGACCGCATCTGCACTCATCTGGAGCCCCTGGGTATCATTAGCGCCACGGCCAGGCTGACAGCCCCCAGTATCATTTCCCTTCATATTAGATATCTGACAAATGTCAGATACAAAAACACAGGGATGTTTTTGTTTCTTATTCAGAATATATCCCAAAGGGATTTTGGATGCCAGCTACCTTGCCTCCTTTATTGAACGTCTCATCTCAGAAAATCAGCTTCTTTGGGGATTTGTAGCAATATTCAACACAACATGTTGATGACAAATATGCTTTAATGTGTTGCATGTTTGCAGATCAAAAAACATATTCAAAGGTTCAGTGTGTAGGAGTTAGGAGGATTGGCAGAAATGAAATATAATAAGTGCGTTTTCATTTGTGTATAATCACCTGAAAATAAGAATTGGATTTTGTTACTTTAGAAAGAGACATTTTTTACCAACATAGGAAGTAGGTCCCGTCCACAGAGACATGTTGCACTGCCATGTTTGGCCACAGTAGTCACCAGCCCCTCTGCAACGAGCAGCAGCCTGAAAAAGTTATTTTATCACATGTGAAAATACTTTATTTACTGTCTTTGTTAGCTTTAATCACGCAGTCCGTTTGTTTTGGAGTGGAAGAGACCTCTGTGGATATTTGGGCTCCCGGTAAAAATGATTAACACTGAAGGAATTCTAACCAGGAGAAGTTTCAGCTCGATGCACTCTGCATCTTACACAGTGAAACTACTTTATTCACTGTTTATGCTGTCTTTAATCACCACATCTGTTTGTTTTGGAGTGGAAGAGACTTCTGTGGATAGCTGGGCTCCTGGTTAAAACAATAAACACTGAAGAATTTCTAACCAGGAGAAGTTTCAATGTGGTGCAATTTTTGACATATAATTAAAGTAACAGAAATGGAGGCTTTCGGAAAACAGAAAGCTTGAAATTAATGCATCATTGCTTCTATTTTAATAAAGGCTTTGTGTGGTTTTGTAGAAGCCACATATCAATAATGTGTTGGATTATCAGGTAAGTGGTATAGATTTTGAAGTGCCCTATACTTCGATCTGATCCACTTGGATTAAAAACTGTCACGGTAAATGTTGTTTTCTTGAACATGGACTGTGTGAATGGACTGAATGGAAACAGACAGTGTGACACTATATGAGTTTTTGGAGCCCCCTGCCTTTTAATGAGCACTGATGGGGAGCAGCCACTGACTGAGGGGCTGAGCAGTGACAGTCATGTGCTACCAGCCACCAGGGCGCATTTTCACTGTGGAGAGAGGGGGGAGGCAGGGAGATTAAAGACATCAAATACATCTTTGATAAAGGTTTTACCAGCCTGCTGAAGCAAAGGAAAAATAGATCAAAAGGGATTGGAGTTTGGCTTCCTAGCCTGTGTGTGGACTCCCCCACCAATTCGCAAGTCTGTCTCCTTCCACACTGAAATTCACTCCTTCCTGCTAGTATTCACATATTTCACTATAGAGACCTGGGAAGGTGCTTTATGTATAGACAAAAAAACAACACAAAAACATTATAAATGACTTAATATCAAGGCAATGTCAAAATTCAAATGTTAATGTTCGTTTTGTTTCTTTTAGTATTTACTCATGCTTTTGTGAAATACACTAGGTTCTCCTGTTCTCTCACCACTTAAGGACTTTCTAGTTTGGCATTAAGGACCTGGGCACAAATTAATTAACTTGCTCTCACTCACTGAACTTGTCAAATTCGGATGCTTAGCCAGTGGCCCTTAGCATCAGTTACTGCCACACCGATGCACCCTTTAGTGTCTGTATGTGATGCCTTGGGCCCTGTCATTTTGTGTCACTCTGAAAAACTGCCGCAGTATAAAGAGTGAGAATGTATGACTAAGAGGGGAGTGGGGCGACAAAAAAAAAAAAACCACAGGACTTTCACCCAGGAGACTGCCGTTTGAGCCCCATGTAAACCAAAAGTCAATATTGAGTTATTTGAACTGTGTAATATAGTATATCACATTGCTGTAAAGTAGTTTACTTACTCTAGCTGGAACCATGAACTTTTTTCCTAACCAAGTACTTTTACTGCACAGTGACTTTACTTGCCTAAACTTAGGAATACCTAACCAAGTTTGTTTTAATAAACCTAATGACAGTGGTTTTCTTTTTTCTTTTCTTTCTTTCTTTATTTATTTGCACCATTAAAAACATCAGAAAACAGGTCAAAAAGAACATAGAAAAACAGGTGCCGGAGAGGTTAGTAACCCAAATGGGCTTATAGAAATACCTCACCAAAGGTAATACATTAAATTACAGCACTTTGATACAGTATAAGTAATACATAATAGGGTCAGCAATAAACAACAAAAAGATCAGGACAAAAAAAACTTTACTTGTCTATACCTAACCTCCATAACTTAATGCTAATTTCTTAACTTTAAACTTAACATTAAGTACATGACATTATCAATAGAGCAAAAAATTCCTAGGACATCATACAAACCGTTGTACAAGGACATGTTGCTGATGTAGTGTAAAGAGCAAAAAAGTGGCGTAAGGCCGGATGAAGAGTGGTGGATGGGTCAAACATAGGACTTTCACCCCAGAGGCAGCTGTTTGTGTCCCATGTGAAACCAAAAATCAACGGTGATTTATTTTTACAATGTAACATAGTATGTCCTTAACCATATACCTAAAACCATGATATTTTTCCAAACCTAAGCATGTACTTTTGTCATCTATCCTAAGGAAGTAAATTTTCTGTTGTCCGCGAATAGTTTGGCTCCGGCTATCTCACCACATGGGATCATACAGAAGGCTTAACGTAGTTGTAACATTTATGCAAAGCTTGATCAGTTCTGTAAAATCATCACTGTGAGTGAGAGAAAAAGCAGCATGGAGGAGGGAGTGTGAGTTAGAGCCTGTGAGGACGAGAAAACTTTCGCGTGTCCTCCTTGTGTTTATGTTAGTTTACATTATGTATATTTGTTAGCATGCCAGGTAAACTGTTATTTTTATAACTAAACTGTGGCAAAAGAAGTTGCCTTACGCTTATTTTTACGTTCAGATTTGTATTTAAGGTTTCTGCTAAAGCTGTAACAAACACAGGTAAAGAATGTAGACTCGACTCAAATCAGCAAAACAGTCTTTAATCAGGCAAAGTCCAGTACATGGAAAATCAGTCCACACTGGCAAAAGTATAGACTAGACACTGAGCTCTGAAGGTGCCTGCTTTGCACTTCATACAATGACTTTAATAGTACCTGTATTTATGACGGTTTTAAAAAACATAACTTTGGGATACCGTAATATTGGCCAAATCTAATGAGTAAACAGCATATTTTATAATCTCCTGAAATGTTTTTCATGTAGTTTTAATCTTTTTCAAACATTAAAATGGAAACAGCTTTTTTTTCCACAGCTTCCCAATGCACAGTGCTTACAGTTTTGCTTTAGAGGTCACCACATCATCCTCTTTCTAACACGCATAAAGAGGCTGTGGAGTCTTCTGTTGGATTCATATCTTTGACTCTTTTCTGAGGACGGAGCTGGACAAGGGAGTCAACTTTGTTTATTTAGCTCATTAGATTTAATCTGAAGGGTTTCTCAAGCATTGCCTCTGGCCACTCTGTGTGCATCATATGCTTTCAGTCCAGCTCAGGCTAAGAAGTCTGAATCAGTGTAATTAGAGGGCTGATGGCTGAATCTCACAGCTGTCTGCTTCCAGAGAAATATCACATTGGTCTCTGTTCGATATCTCATGCCAATACCATCGCTGCCGTGACAGCATCCATGACAAAAAGTAAAAGATACGGTTTTACTCCTTGATGGCGTTATCTTAGGTTCAGTTGTTTCACGAGAGCGCAGCATCTGTAACTAATGTCGACAGTTTCGCCACTGGAAACTAACCATGCCTTCGTCGGTGAATGCTTTGTTGCTGACACCCTGTCTCGTTAATTCCACAGCAGATGCAGGGATATGGTTCGCACTCGGAGCCAGACAGATGTTAGCAACTCTCTGTCATTCCCCACGGTGATGCTGCGTAAGAGGACGGTCTTCCTCCAGCACACCTCCGCTGCACTGTCAGCCGTCTCCTCCCGGTAGCCCTGCCGCATCTGACACTTTATTTATCTCTTGAACGCAGAGCGAGCCCGAGAAAAGCCGCTCGCAAACCCAAACCCTATATCATCGGATAGGATAAAAATCTGGCAGATGTGACTCATAAGCCCTCAAAGCTACACGTCAGCATTATCCTTTACTAGCCATCCAAAATATGAAGCTTTAGGCTACATAACTCATGAAGTCAGAAAGAACTTCACTTCTCTTCTTGTGATAATTGAGTTGATGCTATGAGGATAATTTTGCAACAAATAGCATTTAGAAAAAGTATTTGATGATGCTGCAACTAATTTTTATACAGTACATGCAGTAGGGGGTCTCTGCTAAGGGGTCCTCGGCCTTATCAACATCAAAGACCCCTGCTGTTGTGGTCCCATTATGATCACTGGCAGTTTAGTGATGCATAAAACTGAGTGAGCAGGAGTATGTCCTTCATAACCCTTTGTATCACAATATATAAAAGATTTTTTTTTTTATCTGTGTATTTTCATTGCTTATGTGATCTAAATGCTATGACACTGAACTTGAGTGTACCTTACTGAAACACTACTTTACACATTTTAAATAAATGTTTTAATTATTTTATTTTGTCACAGACACTCTTACAATTTTTATATTGCATGGTGGAATCATAATTAATTGTATCCACATTAATAAAACTGAATGTATTTGTTGCCCCCAGCACGAGCATGCGCCATCCTGTCACCTTTGCCCATTCAGATTTTTTCTTTTTTATTTTTCTTTTACTACATCGGTAACATTTCTCAGCAGGTGGACTGTAGTTTCACCAGTTGTTACCTGCATTCTTGTTAAAAATCTTGAAGTATTTTTTTTTCCAATGCTCTTCGTTAAACTTATTTCTGTAACATAACATCTTTATTATTGGTGGCCCTGGATTTTTCTACAAGGGGGGTTGTAAACCTGCGGAGTTTACAAAGGGCTTGTACTTGGACCACTTCACGAGAGCTCTGGTGCAGCCCAACCACACAGGAATCAGTGTGATATGTATGGCTATGATATGGATTCAATTTTTGAATACACAATTCCTCTGTGAAATTGTGGGCTATCACCTCCCAGAAATGTCTCATACGTGGCTGCTCCCACGTTTTAGGGGCTCGCCTTTCTATTATGGCTCCATAACACGCCTACGTGGCCTTGGATTGGAATTAATGATGGCTAGTGTGGTGGCTGCAATAGAAATAAACCTGTTAATGTTTTGAACATCCATCACCACGCTTATCACCAGGAGAAGTCACATGACGTCACTCAATGAAAACGCAGTCATATCGCAATATGCATTTTTCTAAAAACATGCTTAATTTTTGTGCTTATCTGTAATGGAAACCTACCTAATATGTAGAATATAATATAATACAACAAGGCTAAATACCGATATATATGTATTGCTTTTCAAATAAAAAAGTGGTTGGGGGGGGGGTTAGGGCTGGGCGATAAAACAATAAAGATATCAATTATGAAATAACTTTTCCTTGATTGAAATATGAGATGTAGTCGATAGAATATCGATAGAACGCATTCCAGCCATGTTTTGACAGACAACACGAACAGCCACTGATAACAAAAGAGCTGCGGCAAACCAAATGCAGTGAAAGACTGTGACTCTAGAATACAGCTGAGTGTTTGACAACCGACAGGTAAAGTTTTGGGGGCCTGGGGCCACAAGCACATTAACTTATTTTCACCATTTCTATAGCTGGGAATGTTGGCAGCTATTGGAGAAGTAGGCCTACTCAAAAGTTTTTTTATTTCCTGAGTAAAATGATTAATAGCACAGAAGATTCACAGAAGTTCAAATCAGAGTCCTGCAGTGAGGAGAGGTTGGCCTATTATCAGCACAATGTGCTTAAATTTACCTGAAGTTTGTTTAAGATGGAGCTTTTAATTTGTATATAATGCTAAAAAGTTTAATAAATGATAATAAATCTTATGTTTATTACACTCCAATACACAATGGTCAAATGAAACTGTGTCCGTGAACTATGATATCTTCATATCCCAGTTAGGAGTAAAAGGAAACATTTGAGCTTGACAGAAATAGTGATTTGATGTATATCGTGATATACATTGATATCGATATAATATCAAAAAAAATGATCGTGATAAGACTTTTCTCCATATCGCCCAGCCCTAAGGGGGTTTAGCTACTCTTAAACAGAGTTTGCCTAGCACACCTAGAGTCGCCTGTTTTTCTTTCATAGTAAAACTGCTGGATAGAGATGATGCTTTGACAGTAAAATTACACAGGAGCTCTCTCCATGTTCCACCTGATCAGCCAATCAGAGAGCAGCAGATCGATGCACGGAGGAGCTGTCTTGAAGTTTTATGTTCCATGATGAACCAGTCAGATGTTCATTGCAAAATTTCTCTCTGGGGTGCAGTTGCGTTTGTATGTATGGCCTGAGGCAGAACAGCTCCGCCACAGATCCTTTTTTTTATTTGCCTGGTGAACCAGAGAAACAGAGTCCAGAGTACACAGTCAATTAAATCTGATGGATTTGATTTAAATCTCTTATGTAACTACACTGTGGTATCTGTGTGCAGAGACACCGCTGACTAACAAATTGCCACATTACTATCACTTTAAGTTTTCTTTGGATTATAAACAGACAATTTGAATCTGTAAAGGTTTGCAATGACCTATCACATTGATTGAACCTTAAGCTTGAGCAACTCCATCAGGCAGAACAGGAATACAGTATGAGCTGTAGGGCTGTAATAACTCAGTGATTGGTAAACACACCACATCATCTGTCACACACAAACTAGACATGTTGTGACAAAGCTCCCGTTCAGCCACCATGTGCCCTAAAAACTGAATGTTTCAATGCCACAGCATCAGCAGGGCAACTTTGTGCACTTGATGACTCATGGTTATTATCTTCATTCTGACACATGTAAGAGATATAAGCTGTGTCCCAATTCAGGGTCTGCCTCCTTCGGAGGATGCATTGGAAGGCCGATTATGTCACAAGCCCCTGGGAAGTGCGCCACCCTCTGAAGTGTATGGATGTGTTGTAAAATGGAAAAAAATGTTACATTATGATGCAAAAATATCCATTACTACAGCCGGTATGAAGCCTGTGCTGTGTCAGAGACTCCAAGACTTACATGCGCATTCACGCGGTAGAGTCCCGCGGGTCTGATGCGGGTTCATTTTATGTCTGGAGAAAGACCGAATTCCAAACCTTGATTCAGAAAATAGCGCATTTTACGTCTTTAGGACTTAATGTTTTTAATAATGGCTATAAAAAAATGCGTTCTGAAAAGTCAACATGTCTCAAAAAAAATTATCCAGTGATTTAAGGAGGTCTCTTTCCCAATGTTAACAAACGGGGAAAAGTCTTTCTGGGCCAGTGTGCATCACGTGACGCTGTAGTTCCACTTTCGGCCACTATGTAAATTTTGCTTCAGAGGGTGGCGCACTTCCTGGGGGCCTGGAAGGGCCAGCTTGGCGCTGTAGCCCCACTGTGCTGTGCGTTTAGCTTGATGCCAGGAGCTCTCAGCCTTTGGATGTAAAGCCTTAAAAGCTTCACTTTTAAATGTCAGATGTCCAGAGGTTGACTTATATGTTCTTGTGACTGTGGAGATGTTATTTATGCTTCATAAGATTAGGTATAGAAATAGACCAAGATTAAAGTTTTGAGTCTTGCTTTATTTAAACTGTGCAACTGTACAGTCTAGTTAACTGTTTGGATTCAATATTAGATAAATACAATATAATTAAAATAATATTCATAAGAAGAAGAAATATAATAGTATTTTTGCGACATAAGAACTTTTCTGTTTGCCATGCTTTACATTTCATCTAGCTTTAGGGAGCAAGGAGCGAATTAAAAGCTTCATAAAGCTGTGTGGAGAGAACGGCCATTTGTTCACCGGGGCCAAAAACACCGCCACTGTGGGCTGGAGGCAAGGCAATAATAAATAGCCCTTTTGTATCATATACATATTGAATGTTAAAGTTACTTAAATTAACCCAAATCCTGTACAAAGCCCAAAATAAAATAATAATCTAAAGAACAAAGGGCATCATGTAAATGTTTAATTCTTGCCTGATGTGACCTTTATATGAATAATCTTTGCATCCCTGTTATTGTGATCACGTGTTTACCTTTTCTCTTTCTTCTGTCCGTGTTCAGAACAATCCTGGAAAAAAATGGGCTTTAGGGGGAAGGTCAAGCCCTAAGAGGCAAAAAAAAAAAAAAAAAAAAATTTGGACAATCTGAAAAAAAAATACAAAGTATGTACAGGTTTGGATGACGATTTCTAAACTAAATTATATTTGTTTTACAGATTCAAGTTAATAATTACTCTTATGCTGTAAAGCCCTCCGAGGCAAACCGTGAATTGTAATAACGGCATTTTAAAATAAAACTGACTTGCTGAAAATTGCTGCTGTTGACATGATTGATGTCCTTTGCCGCAGGATGGCAAAGATCCAGGGACGGGTGAGGGAGACAGCGGGAAGCCCACCGCTGCAACCTGGCCCTGGTTCGTCCTCATGGACGAGGTGTTAGGACAGAGGCCTTCCATGGCTCCCCCTGTTCTAATTGCCTCCATCCCTGAGGACACATCAGGGCCGTGGGGGTTGACCAGGAGGATGAGGATGATGATGATGAGGAGGAGAGCCAGCCAGCCAGAGCCAATTTGATTAAGGAGGCCATTAGGCTGCAGAGGGAGGCAGAGGAGAGGAGAGACGGGAGAGCAGAGAGAGGATGGAGAGGCTCTTCTCTCTGCTCGAGAGAACGGTGGACAGTGTGTGTCTTTGCCTCCTTCTCTCCAAATTCTTCTTCTATCTTTCTAATTGCATTGGTTGCGTTGTACCATTCTCAGAGCAGTTTTAGAAGCAAAGATTGCCAGCTGGATGGTTTGACGTGTAGGGCCACTGACCAAGCGCCTGTATTTGATTACTTTGGAGTGAATTTGCGTTGTGCACAGCCACTTTTGCAAGCACAAACTGAGGTTTCAAAGCTTTTGAAGTGCCTTTTGAATTGCTGCGGCTCGCAATGCTGCAGCAATTACAGTTAACAGGTGAAATAGCTCCTTTAAACTCCAGGTGTTCATTTGGTTTTGGTATGCTCTGATGTTGCCAATTTGAGTAAATGTAAGCAGTATTTTATTTTTATTTTTTAAACATGTGACATTTTTGTATTCAGCACAAGTTCAGCTCAGGTAATACCCATGGCCTTAAAAATGACACACTCTAATTACCACTGGGTCTCGCTCACGTCTCACCCTTTGAAACTCAGTTAGCACGTTGCGTAAATCGTCTCTCAGAGCATCAAAGAGGCCTCAGGTGACCTCAGCTGTGTTGGAGGAACAATGGAGCATCATAGAAAACAGACAGGAAGAGGAAGAGGAAGAGTGAGCGCAAGAGGAGGAGGAAGAAGATCAAACAAACAAATATGAATAAATATTTGCGTTGTTACCTGTTTGTATCTGTGCACTGATTTCATCATTACACATCCAGAAGACAGTCGAAACTTTTTTTACTGTAGTGTTTCTCTACTTATCAGTGCAATTATTATGCAATTATATTGCAACTATAAGTTTACAGTATGACTTGACTGAGGGTTTAGCCCAATTTTTAGCTCATTGGATAAACAGAAGCACTTTGTATCCTATGCTGATATTATAATTATGCCGATGCGATATCAAATGTATATTTTATATATATACACAGTATTGTTAACAATTATGGCAACGGTCTTTTTACTGTATGCAGTAAAGAATTGCAGCCAATTATAGAATGACAAAACCCTAAACTTTTTTTAAAAAAAAGCACCCTGCTGGGACCAGATGTCATTATGATGTCAGATAGATGTTTGACTCTTACGTTGGACCAGCCTGAAATTCAGCTTGAAATGAAATGAAAATCTGGTTGACGATATTTTAAATATCTAACAGTTAACACAAGTTCTGGTCGTGTGGATGTTAAAATTATAATATTTTGCAGACATTTACATGTAGATCTGTTAATCAATTTTGAGAATATCACCTTCAGTAATTCACCCAGTTTTGTTGTTGCTATAGGAACAGAAATAGATAAATCAATTATTTTTTATTAGTTGCAATAGAATAGTATTTTTTGAAAATATTTTTCTTGCAATAACTGCATCAGGCCTGCACCCATTGGCATCACCTAACTTTTGCTTTTTTCTTTTGTGATGCTTTCCAAGCTTTCACTCCCCCCCCTCCCCGAACTCCATGGTTGTTTTGCAAGTGTTTTTTGGGTCGTTGTCCTGCTGCATGATGGGGGACCCTCCCATTCTCATTTCACCTTTAAAGTGGCAGACAAAATGTTTTTTGTGGACTTTTGTGGACCCTCTGTTTCTCCACATTAGCCTTATCATCACTTTTGTGAAGGTTCATTTTTGTCTCATCAGTTCATAAGACGCTATCCCAGAACTTTTTAGGCTTGCTTGCTACTTTTGTCAGAACCCAATGAAACAGTGGATTGGGAAACCCTTACCTCTTGATTCCACCACCGACAGTGTTTTACTCCGTCCGTCACATGGCTCTGTATCCCACTGTGGACGTCTTTAAGTGTTTCAGAAGCAGTGTCCTGCCAGCTGGTACTGTAAATATTATGAGGTTAAGCAAGTTTCATCAATTAACCTTGATTTTGTGGTCATTTTTCCTTGATTTTGAATTCTACCATGGCTGAATAGTCTGTATCTATAAATGCTCTCCTTTTCTGTTTGGTTAAATTCTATTTATTTATGTTTTTACCCACTCTGTCATGCTGCAGCCTGCAGTCCAGTGTTTCAGTCAAAAAACATGCTCATCTTTATTATTATACAGATCAGTATAAAACAAAAATAGGCCTAGATGTGTTGGAGGTTTCAGAGTGTTTTTGTTAATTAAATACAATACTGTGTTTCATGTCCAGTGGCTGTTAGCAGGAGCATTATTTCTCCTGCTGGACAGAATGCAGAGAGCTGGTGGAAGGAGAAGGAGCAGGTGCGGATGATGTAACATTAGTTTAGCGAAACATGATCCCGAGTCTGTGCAAGGCATTTTATTTTGAAAACAGACCAGATGCACTGCTGCTTGACCTCCTGCCTAGTATGATCTGCTCTGTATGGCTTGAGGCGACTGTTGTCAGTATCTAGCAAAAACAGACTCGGCTCAGATTTTTCAAGAAGCAGAGTTGATTGCTGAGGCACTCTGAGGTGCACCTGGTAAAATAGCCAGCTTTGTCTCGAACATCTGCAATCAGCTCCGGAGGCCATGCTGTGGCCGTAATGCGGCCGTAACGCAGCTGTAATGCAGCTGTAACGCAGCTGTAACGCGGCTGTAATGCAGCTGTAACGCGGCTGTAATGCAGCTGTAACGCGGCTGTAATGCAGCTGTAACGCAGCTGTAATGCGGCTGTAATGCAGCTGTAACGCAGCTGTAACGCGGCTGTAACGCAGCTGTAACGCGGCTGTAATGCAGCTGTAACGCAGCTGTAATGCGGCTGTAATGCGGCTGTAACGCAGCTGTAACGCGGCTGTAATGCAGCTGTAACGCGGCTGTAATGCAGCTGTAACGCAGCTGTAATGCAGCTGTAACGCAGCTGTAATGCGGCTGTAATGCAGCTGTAACGCAGCTGTAATGCGGCTGTAATGCAGCTGTAATGCAGCTGTAACGCGGCGTTGATGGATCTTGTGGAATGTAGAGATAAGGTCCTAAAATTCTAGAAATGTGCTAAAGACCTAGAAATATCCTAAATTTATAGAGATGTCCTAAAATCCTACTAATATGCACTGGGCTGCTGCAACTGGCCCCTGGCCTCCTGTCATTTTTTTGTCAAAAGTGGCCCCCAAGCAAAGCAAGTTAACTATCCGTGCTTTAGACCATTAGGAAAAAGGGAAGTTTTACATTCATTCTGTTATGATGTACTTTGTATAGAGTTTCACCTCTTAACACAAAGCCACACTATTGGGTACGTGGATGTTGTTGAGTTTAACCGATTGCATATCAGTGGGCAGATGGGACAGTCTGACTGAGTAAAGTCTACAGTCATTTCTCATTCACATTACCATATGTGGTAGAATGCAATTTCCTTATGTCCGATAATATACAGTATGTATGAAGAACTCTCCCACCTACTCATAAACTCCATCATCACCGCAACCAATTTCCTCCCCAGGAAAGGTGTTAAAAAAACAGCTGGACTGACTGATTTGGACTCCAGTGTTCATTAAATGCACACATACCTCCTTACTGTAACTGTGCCAAGTAAAGATGGCAGCTTGACTTTAATATGGATGGCCATATGTTGTGTCCTGTGGCAGCTGCCTTGCTGTAGAATCAGATGTGTTTGTCTGGAGTTGCGCGCTGGATGCGCTCAGGTAAGACTCATTGGATAATCATCACCAGTTCTCTCTGTAAACCATCCATCTGCAGCAGCCTGTTTGTGTCGTCCAAAGAGATTCAAACAATCTCAACTTCTCGATTGGTTGCAGTACGAAAAAAACAAACACCCAGTGATGTTAAAACATTCTAAAAGGAGGATTATTTTGTAGTTCTCAAAAGGCTTTGACCAGATTAATAAGGTGCTACTGAAAGACTTTCATTTGTCAAAAGAGTATGAAGTGGTATTTTGGATGTTTATTTTAATATGTATTTATACAACTTGCAAAGAAGTCATTTTAGTCGCAAAGTTCACTAAGCAGTGCTATGCGTCCCTGGTGTACCTAAAAGAAAATGGAACCATTGTCTGATTTGCTGTGAGTTAGATTGCATTGTGCTTTTGTGTCTTATAACCTAAAGACTAATGTTAGAGACAACAGAGTTCAGTATCAGGTTGGCCATCTCTTGTCTCATCAGTGCTATATACCTTTTGTATGTATACAAAGTAAAGCACCACAATCAATACAAACTCATGTAATCGAGAACGCTGCAATCATGTGACTAATGCGCTAACAGCAGGAAAGAAGAAAGTGCTCCAGTGGTGGATGGGTCACAGAACAGAAGACTTTCCCAGGATACCATTGTTCAGAACCGTAAAAAAAACCAATTGAACTTTCCGAAACTTTGCTCGCCTACACCTGAAGAGGCCCAACCATTTTTCTTTTGCTTACCAAAGTAACTGTGCTTGCCTAAATCTAACCTACATCACTTTATGTTAAGTACATAACTTTACATTAAGAATGTAATGCCATACGTGGGGCGCTAACCCAGCTAGCAATTTTGGTTCTTAAAACGTTCTGAGAATGGTACAGTGCAACCAATGCAGTGTTTTAGTAATATTTTCAGCAGCAAGTTTTCTTTAAGTTTCCATAATGTTCTTCTTAAACATTCTCTCAATGTGAAAATGAAACTAAATGCCCCGCCTTTGTTGTCATGTAACATTGTGGGAACATTTTATAAAAGAACATTCTATGATCTGTCACCTCTCAATATTACCAAAACATCCTCAGCATGTTTCAGTAAAACGTTACATTACACACGTGAAATTAAAGGGACATTATTTGAAAAGATAAACATCTTCAAAACAATCTTTGAACTTCAGATTAAAATGTTTTCTTTAAAACATTATTGCAACTTGTAGGTAATGCTAGCTAACATTCAGGTAATGTTCTCTGCTAGTTGGGAATTTGTTAGATATCATACGGAGCGTTGTATGTTCATTTTGTAAGGGTATTGTACCAACTAATGTAAGAGGATAAATTCATGCCTCAACTGTTTCCAACCTGAACCCTACTTTCTTCTCAGAACCTGGAAACAATCATCAACAACAAACTAACATTTGACTCCAATGTCGATGCCATCTGTGCTAAGGCTCACCTTAATATGTACTTTTATTGAAAGCGCAGAAGTTTTGACATTGACACCTCTTTTATGAAAATGTTATATTACATCTGTTTTAACATTTTATTTTATCTCCTGGTTTACGTTAGTGTCCCTGCTTCTATTGTACTCCTTAGCAATATAATACAATGCTTTCCTTAAACTGTGGACTTGTTACGTGTTGTTGTGCACTTATCTATGTATTTATTTTACGGCTGGCTGTGTAACAAAATGGCCCTCGGAGATAATAAAGATGACCTCGACCTTGGTGTGTGGTTACACATAAAAGCTGGTATGTTGTAAATGACCGTGATGCATCTTATCTTACTGTGTCTCTCTTACAAAGGTCTTTAGCAAAGTTAAATCAATAACTTTGCATATACATTAACATTATCTTACTGCGTCTCCCTTATGCAGATCCGTTAACAAATGGACGATACGAAAAAGGACGGTAAAACAATATACCCCATGTTTTGTGTGCTTTAAAAGGCTGTGAAATGTCAACATGGCTCGTTGAGCAAATGCCAGTATACCTACTGAGACTGAAGGTTTTGTTATACCAGACTAAGTCTTACTGTTTAATATGGGATCTGTGTCGAATAATGGTACCGCTGTTAGAAAGTGTTAGTTTGCAAGCAAGACCATGTGTCTGTGTGATGCAGAGGCCACTAATAGACTCAGCAGTGCAACAATAGCCTGACTACAAAACGATCAGAGTAATAAAACTCATGAACTGTGTTTAACCAAATTAATAATGTTACAAATACATTGACAGATATTAAACAGCCTTGCTAAGCTTTGTGCAGTTATGCTTATGTTAATGTTCTGCTGATAAATCATTGACCACAAGTGCCCTGAGCAGCATGGAGATAAATTACTTTTTTTCCCAGATGGTCTGAATAAGTAGCTAAAATTGGTGCAAGTTAATTCTTAGAAATAATGGTGCTGAGGTGATAAGAGATGGAAGAGGAAGACCAGCCTGTTCTCATTCAGAATTTGTAAAATAGTAACTTTTGGCATAAGAGCACAACGCCAAAAGGCATCTTTCCCGTGCCCATCAAACACGGCCGCACGACGGCAATTGAGGACGTAGCTGGATGGAACAGGTTGCGGTGTTATTATATGCAAACAGACGGCACGTGCTCCTGATACATGGGCTGGCAGCGTCACTTCAGAACACAGCCAGACAGAACCAGTCGCATAAAACGTGGCAGGATGACGTGAGGTTGAAATTCTGCTGGTAAAAATGTCAATCAGGAATGTTGTATTAGGAGCACAAGGCTGACTATAGGGCAGGAGGGAGGTGTGGTGGATGGGTCGGATAAATCCGAATTTTGATGCAAGAATCTGCTGTTTGCTTCCCGTCTGAATGTGTGTGAAGTTTTTTTCCACAATTTACACGCTGCATCCTTCCCCTAATCCTAACCATTCGTGCCAGCATGTGTGTTTGTTGATGTCCCGGCATTAGTTGCTATGCGCTGTTGTTGTCTAAACTTAACCACATGCAGCACCATCCAACCATGTGCATTTGTGGATATCAGTAGTGCCGTCTCAGAGCCCAAAGAGAGGGATACCTAAAACATAATATGTAGAGGCGGAAGTCCACTGCAAAGCGACAATATATGATGACTTGGAATGAGAATGTGTTGGGTACAATGGAGAATTGTGGGAAGCAGAGTTCATTCAGACCAAGGCACAGGTCAGAAGTTCTATTTTATAGGAGTCTTGATTCACTGAATTAATTGTTCTTCAACAAAAGTTCATCTGTGGAGTTTCAGTGGTCCCAGTAACACTCACTACACATTGCAGTGACTCAGCTGTTTTTGGCATGAAAACTTTACGTGAGAAAGCTGTTGTAGCTTCTGGAACAGGTCATGACAAGGTCGACACGCATCAGAACTACAACCTCTTGAGATGTTAAAGGGTGATAGCAGAGGTATTTTTTATAGTCAGAGGTGTTTGAGCACATCAACCACAACCATATCAATAATGCATGGCTGCGATGAGCAGTAAAACAAGTCGCTGACTTGTACACACACTGTTCCCTTTCTCTCTACACACTCAGCGTAAAGCAGTATTGACTGGAGAGGAGTAAGTACACCCACGCACCTCTGAGGCAGCTGGATAAGCACAATACACAGACAGTTTTTACGCCACACAGGCACATTCATACCGTCAACTATCAGTGGCATCAGCTGTTCCCGTCTTTCGCACTAGATCGCAGACAACATTGACACAAGTTTGTCACTGGCACACTGTGTCGGAATGTAACAAGCAGTGGTGAGGGAGCAGTTGGTGCACTGGAGACATGCAGGTCTCTGTATTGAGCCGCAGGCTGAAACCCTGTCTGTCTGCCTGTCTGTCTGCCTGTCTGTGCATCTGTGTACATGGATGATAATGAGTTGAGGTGAGCAGGCAGGCAGCTCAGCAGGCTCTCACTGTGAATCCTAATGTGCATTGGCGTCACTGTCTGCCAGGCCTGCCAACCACTTTACACAGATAAAGAGTTTCAATAGCAATGGGGGAGTCAGTTTGTTTTGCAGACTGTCCAGGCAGTCAAAAACGTCATCAGGTGGCCTTTGGGCTGGGAGATATTCATGGACGGATTTCCCTCCTAGGGAGGCCCAGAGGCAAAAGTGAGATAAGCTCAGTGTTCCTCACACTCTGTTTAATGTGTGCAGTCTTCCTGTGCTGGAATAGACCTGATCACAGATCTGCTGTGTGGTAACTAGTTAGTTACTGTGGTAACTAACTAATCATATTATATTAAGAATATGCACCAAATCAAAACCAGCTAATCGATTATCTCCAGGTTGTTCCTCTTAGCAGTCAAAGGATGAGGCTGAATAAAGGTTAACTTCTCCAGGTTAAACCGTGTTTTCAAATGGCACCATCCAAGCCCTCAGGAGGGGCGCCAGGCTCTGATGCACATTTTATATAGTGACTAAAAGTGGAATTACACCGTTCAGGTCCATCACGTTGATCATCATCATGTGATGCTCACTGGACCAGAAAGACTTTTCCCCATTGACTTTTACTGGGAAAGAGACATCTGTAAATCAGTTAGTATTTTTTTGTGAGCATTAACCCCCCCTCCACCCTCCTGCAATGACTCATTTCACTATCTGGATTTAAAACATCCAGTTCAATAACATTTGGAAAGTCTAAAATAGCTGCAAGATTAACATTTTTTTTTCAGACTGTCATTTAAGCTAGCGAAGCACTAAACCGGAAGTCAGTCGCTCTACCAGCAGAGGTTATGTGCTCAGGCACACTTGGCAGCGCTTGGCTGCAGTCTCCAGTGAACTGGCCAAATGGGCCGGTAGATCTGGGCATTTATACCCGAAAGACATTTTTTTGCTTCATGTGCCAATGACCAGCTCTCATAGGAATAAATGAGGCCCCGCCTCCATGGCTGTATCCAGATTCTTAAAACATCCGATGGACGCTGAAGTTGGCCCCTGGCATCTAAGCTTGTACGCCGGAAGCACTGACAGAGAAGACGTATTTGACAAGTTTAGAGTGAGAACAGGCCTTGGGATTGCTGAGAGACTCCTGCAGGACGGGAGGCAATTTCACTATTCATCAAGTGACTGGGAAGGGACAGGAAAAATAAGTCAACGGGAGCGGGCAGGTGCTTGATCATTGTCATGACTTGGACAGCGACTATGTGCTAGCGAACAACAAGGCAAACGTTAGATGACTACAGTAGTGCAACTGTAAGTTGCTGTAGAGAACTGAGAGGGATTGTGGCTTACAGACTGCAGTGCCGTGTGAACACAGAGACTGAAGATGAAGAAAAGTTATGAAAAATGTTTGAGCTCAGCTGTATAGAATGACGTTTATGGAGTTTGACATTAGCAGGCTGTTTTCACAATTATCTGCCGAAGGGCCAGAGTTTCTGCGCTCTCATTAAATCCGAGTTAAGCATGAGGATTTATGAGAAGGATTTTGTGACATTACAACCAATTTGGAAGTCAGACACTCAGTTGTCCTTGAACCATGGATGATTGGGCAGGATGTACTCGAGGTTTTATGTTTAGATGTCACTGATGTACATTGGTTTATGTGAGTGTATGTGTGTGGGTGCACTTTTAAAAAATGAAATATTTGCATATTCATGAGTTCTCGATGCTTCAATGAAGGAGAAAGTTCCACTCTTTCAGGCTTTTTAATGAAGCAATCGAACTATTTTTGCAGAAAAAAGCAGCTGAAAGGAAGTAATTTATGTTTTAAGAAATGTCTGGGGGGGATCTTTAACATTTAGCACCTTGGCAGAGCTGTGATTGCAATGTGTTTTTATTTTTATCTAAATGGTGTCCAACAAATGACTGAGCAGGAGGGATGATGCTGATGATATGAGACAGCTCTGACCCTCCTGGGACACATTGCTTTAAGTGGCTTTTACTCCGTGGAGAGTGAGGAGGCACACAGGGAGAGTTCAGCTGCACTGAGAGAATGATTGTCTAGACGGATGCTCCAATAAAGTCAAATGCCAACAGGCGCAGAGAGTTTTTACAAAGACATGCAGATGCAGAGTAACAATAACAACAGATGCCATCACTGTGGCTTTTGTCACAAAATTTGTTTTTTAAATGACTAAGTGACTCTCTGAGTTTACCAGTTAGAACATAAAAGAGGTCAGATTCATTACTACTGGCCAGTTATGTGCAAAAAACAAATCACCAATTTTTAATATGTGTAATGTTTGTGACACTGCAAAGCAGCAATATGTGACGAGTTGGGATACCTAACGTGTTACATGTCAACGCAAAAGATTCTAACCAAGCCGTGATGTTTGATGAGTCAGGATGAGAGCGTGTTGGCCATTTGTTTTTCGGATGCTCAAACCTTTACTTCTATAAAATAGATTCATTCATGAAACATTTGAAACCACCGCCCAAAAAAATGTTTCTCTGTACAGCCAGGAGTGACTTCAGTGAGACACCAAATCAGCAAATCTCAGTTCTCATGCGTTTGATCTCCCTTCAGACTACAGGAGCAAGTGAGTTGAATGCAGAGTGTGTGCAGGAGGGAAGTACGACCAGATGAGTGCGCTGGTAAAAAAGTGTCACGGCTGTATAGAGCAATGGCTCCGCACAAGAAAAAAAGAGCAACCTGAAATATGTTGTATGATTTGGCAGCCGGCACAGCCGGACATTAGGCCACCCGACCTGCCACCTCACACACCACCATATTATTACTCAAGAAAAACATCACTACCTGTCTTGCCAAAATAAACCCATAATTTCCCTCAAACAGTGATATAATGTTTTGACAATGAATGTGTGTGCAGCCTCCCAGACACACCACATTAAACTTTTTTCATAACCCTGCTGCTAACACATGAGTGTGTAGAGACTGTCTGTTCTCATTTTGGAGTATCAGATCTAAAAGGCGCCTCTCTGTATCATGTCAACAGCTGAATTTGTTCTTCGTGTTTGTCGTATTTCAATCTTCTAATACTGAATAATGCATCAGTCTGACACCGCAGAAATCACTGATTGCACAAAGCGACAGGAAGCACTGTTAAAAATAAAGATACATTTTAAGGTTTGGACTTGCACTGCCTCTGAGTTTTAAATTTTCATATTAAAATCCCCCATTTGCTGTTATTTTAAAAGTCCTTTGCAGAAGCTATTCAATGTTTATGTATTACCATTAACTTACAAATTAAGTTCTGGTCTTTATTTGCCTCAACTACACAGAGAACAAGACCTCTATCTGAAAGAGACTTACATTTGACAAACTTTTATGCCTATTATGTCCACTCTATTCCATACAGTATATATTTGCACAAGAGATGTGAATGTTTTGGTATCTCACAATTTTGATTTTTCTTCTTGGGGTCATTATTTGATTTAATTCAGATTTTAGATTCAGAACAATCCCTGGTTCAAGAATTGAGTCTCACTCACTGGTATATAGGTAGTATGGATTTAAAGTTCCAACATGTTAATACCACAGGCTCATGATCCGTACTTACACAGAAGGTAGTATGTATGCATTTTTTCAATAGAAATAGACAATGCAGTAACAGAATCTTGATTCATATCTGATCAGTGCTGCCTAGTCTGATAGTTTGACCGCACTTCAGGAGCAGTGGTTGCCTTAACATTACCACTTCCCAGAATATAAAGAGCAGATGCGGAAGGATACCTAGAGCGTAACATTTCGGAGTGGAAGTCCACTGGCAAAGCTGCAGTATGTGACGACTTGGGATGAGAACATGTTGAGCATACATGAAGAGAGAACACTGGGAGAAAAAACATACATGATAGTAAACAAAACATCACACACTGATGCACATTCCAGCAATGTTACGTTGACAGCTACAGAGAATAAATTGCTGTCATGCTACATTATGGAAAAGATTAACAAAAAAAAAAATAGCACAATGATTTCATTACACACAACAAAATTCCATGACTTTCTAAAACTTTCAATAATTTTTTAGTAATTCCATAACTCTCAGGAACGGAAAATGTGATTGTGATATTCCCTGACTTTTCCAGGTTTTCCAAAGCTATCAAAGAAAATGCAGTTGTGTAAAAATTGTAGTATTTGCCTTGAAATACTAAAGAAAATGGAAATGTATTCAAGTAAATTACTAAAGTCTTGCAATTTTTCTTCAGTGTAATACTTATCTTAATGTCCTCAGTTTAAATTCTACCACTCAAGGGGACTTAATTAAGATGACTGATGGATCAACCTGAGAAGCGCTCGAGGCTACACAGACTGGGAACCAAACAACCACCATTCTGATGTCTCTGCTTAACTTGCCTGAAGGCATAAAGCTCCTGTAACAGCTGAAAAAGCTCCTGTATCAACTGGAAAATACACACTGGGCAGACTGGAGTAACTCTCCTCAGACACTGGAAAGTTGACATTTAAGACACTGTTGTGGTTTCGCTGCCAAACAGCAGACAAAGATACATACAAAAGTACTCACACAGGTATGCAGAACGCATTCTTACTCTTCCTCTCACACACACACGCACACACACACACACAGACAGAGTCGTGACCCTCAACCATGCCCTGAGGGTTATTGGTTCAGTCTGCCCTTCATCCCGCTCGGCAGCATGCACACATCGTCTGCCGGAGCGGCAGAGTCGCTCGGTGGGCTGACCTTTCCTGAAATACAGCCCAGAGCCGAGCCGTCCTGCCCCCGGGCCCTGGGATTCATCTAAACTACTGATCGCTTCTGTTACAGGGGAAGAAATGCGACTGGAATGGCGATGCTGCTCGGTCCCAAAATAAAAGGACGGAGGCACAGAATGAACTTTAGAGCTCTTGATCAGTGGCATTAACTATCTGCGGTTTCCTGAGCTCACTTTCTGACATGTTTACAACATGTTGGCACAAAAATGCACCACCTTCGGGAGATTCCTGATCCTCAGCCCTTATCAACTGCTCGTTAACAGAGGACGGTGCTACAGGCAAGCCACCAGCCAGAAGTTTCCTTTAGATCTCGGCTGTAATTAGGGAATGTTCCTGTTGTGAAAATGTGACTTTGCTGCAGGGTTGCCAGGTCTAGCCAAGTTGTCCAGCCTCGAGGCAGTTCTACAATTTGAGGACATTTGAGGCTATAACTCAGACTTTGTACAGCGGGTTGAGGGGATGTTTTTCCCAGGAGTTTTTATTTTATTGAAACACATTTTTGATACAGTTCATGGCCAGTTTTTTTTCAGCTATTTCTATATAGAAGTTTTCATATTATTGGCACTGTCCACAGGAATCACAGGAACCAATGCATGCTCCTGTGGGACATGAAGCAGAAGACAAGAGTCACTGCTGGGCCTTTTAGAGGACGGAGTGCCACAGGAATACAGTTGACTATGGTCTTAAAACAGATGCGGTCTGGTTGACTGAAACATGACTTGATGTCTGATGACGTGCTCGACCCATGCTGTATTTGATGGGTTTGCTGCCATCAGTGGCTTATTTTAATCAAACTTTGGGATCCATAACTATCTTAGTACATTTAAAGTAATTTAAGTATGTGAGGTTTAGAAAAACATGTTTTCAAATAACTAAGTATATTTAAAATGATGAAAGTATGTCAGGTTTATGAAAACGTGTTAGTTAAAATAAGTCTGTTACGTATGCAATCAACTCCTCCTTCCACGCCAAAAGATGTAGCTGGATTTACAGACTAATTTTAATTTCATTTTTTTCTTAAACGCCGTTTAAACTCTGTTTAAGAAAAATGACAAATACATCTACCCATTACCATCTTCCTTCTACATTTAAAGTGATTTTAGCATGTTTTAAAAACATGTTTCAGTTCAAATAACTAAGTTTATTACATATGAGATGTAAACTGATCTAAGCATGTCTGATTTATAAAAACATTTATTTAGTTAAAATTACCAAGTAAATGTGTCAAGTTTATAAAACATGTTTTTGGTTAAAATAATATGAAGTCTGTCATTAAGTAACATACTAAGTATGTCAGCTTAAATTTTTTCAATTGAAAAGGTTTGGTTTATTGCTTACGGGACCTAAGTATGTCTTAAAATAATGAAAGTGTCAAGTTTTTAAAATCACATTTTCGGTTAACTTAATTGTGTTTGTGTCATACAAGATGTAAGAATGTCATTGATTTTGGTTAAAATTGCTATGTTTGCTACATACAGGGCGTATGTGTGTCATAAAATGAGGTAAGCCAGTCAGAGACATGACAACTTAGGAATGAATGTAAGTGTGCCAGTTAGAAAAGTCCACACTGACTTTTTGTTTCAGACAGAACACAAACAGTCTGCTGGGTGAAAGTCCAGAGTTTGTTGTAACAGTGTAGACAGGAACATTTGGTAGCTAATGGAGCCTGATGCAGATTCAACTGAATGTAAAGGACTACAGGCTCAAGAGAAACAGGGGACACTGGGAAAAGCTCACAGCAAACTTGGCGGGACATCCAATACCCTTGTTGGATTATTCCTTCTTCCTCACTTGACTCAGAAAATGTTTGTGGTCCACCATCATGAAGGCCATTCCAGTTCAATTAACTCATTGAGAGCCAGCCCTATTATATAATGGAAAGTGGCTTGTGCCAGCTTTTTTGGCCATTTTGAGTCATCTTTCAAGACCCACAGAATATTTTGTACAAAACACTGAATAGCTCAAATGAAAGAAAGCTGAGAAAAATGCATTTTTGTGAAAGGGAGTCTGTCAAGCAAAACAGTTATTTGAATGTTATAGTTTTGCCTACAGTGTGACATAAAAGACATCTGAAAACTGTATTACAAATGTGTGTAAATGTGTAACTATGCATGTAAGTACAGCACAATGCAATATTGGCATTTTTTGCCGATATTGCACTTCATACTTTGATCTACCGTCTTTTGTACTACAACTACGAATCCTAGCAGCCCCAAAATTACACACAGGGAGCATGAGAGTGCCCCATTGTGCCAGCCACCAAAAACACACTTTGACGTATATATACGTCAATGGCACTCAATGAGTTAATATCTGTGACATTTTTAAAGCTCAGCTCATATCTCTTAAACTTAGACACTCCTGTTGTCATATACTGGTGTTGTAAACCCGTGGACATAAAGACAAGGCCCCATTTGAAATTGCACAAATTATGTCCCAGATTGTGTGTAGTACCAAGGACATGCCAAATGGTGGCATTGCTGAGTGGCCAAACTTATTCCCTAAAATATGAGTAAAAGCGTGGGAGTGAAAAAAAAACAAAAAAAAAAAAACAGCCAATGGTTCAGAGGATTGATGAAATTAAATACATACGAAAAAAAGAGTTCATGAGTGCCTTCAGCCTTGAATTTGAATTGGTTTTAATAAATTCTGGGCTCATTATGGTTATCATACAAAAAGAATCGCATAGAAATATCAAATCACTTATATGAAAAGTATTTTTGAGACCAGTTCTACATCAAATCTTTCCAATGCATAGTTCAGTATGGACACTGACTAGCAGCCAAGGACAGGAGTTTCTTTCTGCTCAGTGATAAAGAGCCATAATTATGCCTAGCTGCACCCAATGTCTTCCCCTCAGTCAGTCATAATCGTAGATTATATACATGGTACAGTGCATCAGTCAGCGCAGAAGAATCTGTGGAGCTGCTTGCTGTGAGATAGATTTAGACTTGTGCACTGGTACTCAGCAAAGCTCAGGATCCCAAAATGCTTCGGCTAACTCGCCGCGACTCTCATGGAAGAATCTGTGAGGACGTGTGAGTCGTACAAGCTGAACGCGGTGTGACAGGAGGTGTGGCAGCAGACACGCACACAGGAGCAGGTAGAGCAGGAACAGTAGCTGCTGGTGGACTGAATCACTAAGTGTTGGGAGCGTGCTGCTCCTCTCTCTACTCCCGAAGGGGAAATAATCTTTAATGCCTCCTCATAATAAAAGCCCAGACAGCAAAGGCTACCCAGACAAACACATATTGATATTGAACATTATAGTGGATGTAAGGAAAAAAATGATTCGAAATTTAACAAGTGCAATCTCCCACAATTGTGTAAATCAATGGCTTTTCATCTTTGTAAGAAGCCTCCATGAATAGTGAGTATGGATCTTTTCTTTAGTGTGGAGGATGTGCAGTTAATTTATGTGTGGTGTGGGCTCAGAGTGAGGCAGTGTTTGGAGGGGATTAAAATGCTAGGTACATTGAAGCAAAATGATGAAATATGTAATATACCCTATTGGAGTGTGAGTAGTACACAGTGAAACTCAGCTTACGCCCTACAGGCAACCATGTTCTAATTCACAATAAAAATAAAGTGATTCACTCTGGAAATTAGTTTGTGCTTTTAGTATATGCAAGGTGCCAGAGTGCACAAAACAGCATTAAATTAGAGCTTGTTTATTTAAAAAAAAAGCCAGTAGATGATCCCCTGCACCCCCCAACATAGGTCCAAGCTAAGCCTCTAATGTCCTAAAATCCTAGACACGTCTTTAAATGCTAGAAAAGAAATCCTTGAAATGTCATGAAACTGTAGAAATATCTCAAGATCCTAGAAATGTGTGCTAATATCCTAGAAATGTCCTAAAAACCTGGAAAAGTCCTCAAATTCAAGAAATGTCTTAAAATCCTAGAAATTTGCTTAAGACCTACAAATGTCCAAATAAACTAGAGATGTCCTAAAATTCTAGAAAATCCTAATATCATAGTAACATCCTATTATCATAGTAACATCCTAAAATCCTGGAAAAGTCCTAAAATCCAAGAAATGATCTAAAATCCTAGAAACGTCTTATGTACCTAGAAACCTGATGTCCTAGAAATGTCCTAAAGTCATAGAAACATCCCAAATTCCTAGAAACATCCTTAAGTCATAGAATTCTTGAATAGTTCTGAAATTCAAGAAATGTTCTTAAATCCTTGAAATTTCCTAGAGGCATGCAAAATACTATAAACCTCTTAAGATCCGAGAAACATGCTAATATCCTAGAAATGTCCTAAAATCCTAGAAATGTGCTGAAATCCTAGAAGTGTCCTGTAATCATAGAAATGTTCTAAATCATGGAAATATCCTAAATTCTGAGAAACGCCTATAGCATTGTCTTTAAATGTGCTACTACTTGCCCCTGGCCTCCTGTCATTTTGCAAATGTGGCTGCAAGCAAAACAAATTGGGTATCCCTGCCTTAGAGGATAAAATATATTGCTGTGAAGCAAAACACATCATAAAGTTGACAGGGTTAACAGCAGCAGTAAATCTATGTAGCAGTGAAAACGTGTTTGTAGAGCAACTACTTTCATGAGATCACCAGCTGTGCAGCAGACACTTTAACTTTATGTTGGTCTTTTTCTGTCAGCCTGAAAGCCTTTCCTGCTGTTGTGTTTGAGGCAACAAATAAGAGTTTGCAGAACTTGTGGAAAGGATCGGGAGGCAGGTGTGGAAATATTACAATACGCAACTGGCTGGGAAAATATGCAGGAACGTGATGTGGCTGGCAATGGGTCATCAGCATCAGATGAATATTCATGTGGGCTTCACCCCTGTTCCTCTGCTAATTGGTGCTGAGTCATGTATATTCATCTGCCTATCTCCCTGCGACAGCTCATCGTGCTACAACAGTTCACACGCCTTTGATCTAAGAAAAATGAGCCAGTCTTTGTCCAACTTTTCATTTCTGCAGAAGCTTCTTAACAATGCATAACTTTTCGCTCTATATTTCAACTCTCTTGAGTTTTGTGAGATTAAGATTTCCACTTCTTTATTGTTACTGCAGTAAGAACACTCACAGAGAGAGGTGATCTCTGTGATCTTTGGGAGACATTTTGGCTTTCAATCCAGTGTAAAATCTCTTCCTTTGTTTCCTACAGTCTTTGTATAATGCTGCAACACACTTAAGAAAAACAAAGCCTATACACAGTGAATATTCATATGCATTTCAATGCTGCATGTTTTTACATTAATTCACATTAAAAAAGTGCAAAACTTTATGATTCCTCTGCACCTGCTGAAGCCGTGGCCGAAGGCATTATGTTTTCTTATTGTCATTATCCTTCCATGCATGCATCTGTTCATCTATACCATTCTCGTAAAAACGATTTCTCAAGGACACTTTCTTATATTTGGCACAAACCTCCACTTGTATTCAACGATGAACTATTAGAATTTTTGTGGTCAAAGGTCAAGGTCACTGTGACCTAACCTGTGTCATTCTTGTGAATGCAATATCTCAAGAATGCCTTAAGGCTATTTCTTACAATTTGGCACAAACGTCCACTCAGACTTCACAATGGAAAACTTTTATTTTTGGTGGTCATAGGGGAAGGTCAAGGTCATTGTCATGTCATCTGTCTCATTCTTGTAAACGCAATATGTCAAGAGCACCTTGAGAGCGTTTCTTCCAGTTTGGTACAAATGTCCATTTTGACTCAAGATCAACTGATCAGAATTTGGTGGTTGGTCAAAGGTCAAGGTCACTGGGACACCATCTGTCTTATTCATGTGAAAGCAATATCTCAGAAACACCTTCAGCAAATTTTCTCAAATTTTGCACACATGGTTATTTGGACTCAACAATGAACAGAGTAGATTTTGGTAATCAAAGGTCAAGGTCACTCTGACATCACTTTGTGTTATTCTTGAGGGCGCAGTGCCTCAAGAACACTTTGAGACAGTGTCCTCAAATTTAGCACAAATGTCAATTTGGACTCAAGAATAAATTGAGTAGTTTTTGGTGATCAAAGGGCAGAGGTCATGGTCACTGTGACCTCACAAATCATGTTGTGTCCATAACTCAAGAATTCACATGCTAATTATGAGACAATTTCACAATGATGTCTTACAGGATAGAATTATGAGGTGATGACACTGTATATCCAAAGGTCAAAGGCCACCTTAATAGTGACATCATGTGTGAAGCATCCATGTTTTCACAGACATGGATGTAAACTGTAAGTGCAACTTGACTGCTGTGTGTCATACAACCGGTGGTAATTCTAGTATTCTAGTCTTGTACTCATCTGGATGTATAATACACATAAGACAAATTTGGCCTAAACACAGTGAATAAACCATATGCCTTTGATTGCTGCTCATGTGTTCACATTTATTCATATTGCAGAGTATAAAAACTTTTTTTTTTAGCCACAGTGCCCTCTTGTCTGTCTTTGAATCTCATTAGTATTTTGGTTCCTGATGATTAGAAGAAAACTTTGAAGAACTAGTTGATCACTACAGGCTTTTGATTAGATCAGAGTGATGCATTATAAACACAGTTTCTGTCCCTGAAAGTTTTATGATTAATCTTATTCTGGTCTGAATCCATCCGAGGAGGACTTAAGGAGCCTGAATACATTTTCAGCAATGATCTGCTTTGTGTTAGGGTCACAGTCATTAACACAGACAAGAGCTGGAAGCCTCCCAGTACAACCACTGTCATATACTTTTGGCTGCTGCAGCAACTGGGGGTTAAGTGGAAATGTATTGACAGTTTTTGATGGATGAGGAAGTCAATCACATAATTCAAGCAGATTTTATTTGCTGTAAATTGTACTGGCAACCATCCAGATACGAGCCCGGTCATTTCCAACTATTGCCTCTCAGTGTCCTGCCAGAACTCTACAAGCTGTAGGTGAGGGTCGGTCCATTTAAAAGACTCCCCCCTGCCCCTCTAAATATATCTGAAAAAGAGAGGTCATCCTGTATGGAAAGGTCTAGACTTTTAGATAGCCAATATACATCCACACCAACAGGCAGTGCTTAAAACCACAAACCTGAATGCTCCCCCCAAAAAGACCATCTGAAAAACACAAACAATCTGAGAAAAGCTTCATTAGATAAATTCTGTCAGAGTTAGGTCACAAATGTGTTCAAATCTGTGTTAATGAGCACTTCCTCTTTTCTGAGATGTCCCATCTATGTCACAGGTGTGGCATATCAAGACGCTGATGACGCAGCATCGTTGGTGCACAGGTGTGCCTTGGAATGGTCACAATAAAAGGAGACTCTAAAATGTGCAGTTTGATCAGACACCACAGTGCCACTGATGACTGAAGCTTTGAGGGAATTTTAGCATGCTGACTGCAGGAATGTCCACCACAGCTGTTACCTGAGAATTTAGTGTTTTGATTTTATAACCATGAGACATCTCTGATGTCCTTGTAATTGGCAGTACATCGTTGGTGTATATATCAGTATATATATATTCAAAACAAAAAAAACAGACAGAAAATTCAGGCACCAGCAGCATTGCATGTTTTAATTCAACAACATTACTGAGGTAAAAAGAAATCTTGAAATGTTGTTTAGCAATACCTTTAAAGTGCTTTGAAGTTTAAAAACCTCAAAAACTTCTGAAAAAGAAACGATTACACTGTGAAAATTTGCACAGATTCTACATGTGCTTTGCAAAACTGTAAACAGTACTGCAATACAATACGGCTACTCTGAGGCGTTTCCTTCTGAACAACAGATAATAATGGAACAAGTGGCCAAGAAACTGTAAAGGACAGAACATGTTTGCCAATAAGCAGCCACATGGACAGCTGATGCAACAATCGTTTTGCATTCCAGGCTCTTTGAAGGCTCCCTCCCATTGGGGCCCGGGGTGCTTCTCTTGGTGGAGGAGCTGAGACCTGAAGTCAAGGTCTCGGCTCTTCATCACTGTCCTCAGAAGTCCACCTTTACCTCTTCTCACTTACCTGCTCCATGTTGTTTTCTTCAGCTAAGACTCAGTGTTGGTATCACTCCATTGCCCCTCTCCCATCTCATATTGTGGCCATTTAGTGTGTTCAGGCAGTAAAAACTGCTTCTTGACCCTTATAATTTAACATCTGATTTCTGCACTCAGAGTCAGAAACTATTTATGCAGAGCTGGCTAATATTTGCAGGCCTGCGGCCATGTTGTGTCTGGGACACGGTGACTCATTGCTTCTGCTCATCATGCCCCTTAATATGTAACTGTTGTTCGAGTCTTTGTTACTGGCCTCAGATGACCCAGGCACCAGAATAAATGATGCATTGTACATTTCTGCACGTCACTGATATGAAACATTTGTACATTTTTTTATGTTGTGGATATGGTGAAATGCAGTTGTTAATGTATTAGGTTTAGGAAAACATGGCGATGATGTACCTTAAAATTACCCAAAGTTCAACTGGTTTCACATGGTTCTGTACGCTGCTCTTCTAGGTGACAGTCTTGTGATTGACTTATCCACCACCCCAGCCTGCCTGCCTGCCTGCATGGATTTTTGCTCTTTATCCTACTTCCCTCTTTAATCAAAGTAGCACATTGGTCACATGATCACCAGCTTTCAGAATAAGTGGGTTTTATTTCTGGTTTTAGGGTTAGGGTTATGGAGGGTTATGAAAATTGGGCACATTCAAACCACAGGTGAACACTGCACTTCCACATCAAAGTCCGGGTTTGCGCAGCCCATCCAACACCCGTCCCGCCCGCCTCGTATGCACGGTTGGTGCTGTAGGGCACTCGTAAAATAACACCATGACTGGTTCTGTCCGGCTGCATGCTCAGCTGATGCATTCCAGCAGCTTTTCACGCACGTGCAATAGGTGTTTTCTGGCATGGCACACTTATGCCAAAAGCACTGACAAAGCAGCAGTGTTTTACCAGTCCAGAATGAGAATGGGCTGGTTGCAGCAGTTTGCATGGAGGTGTATCAAGAGCAATCCAAAGAATTTTAGGGTCATGTTGCATTTAAGCATTTCCTAACTGTAAACACAAGAACTAATTGTTTATTTGTGTTTATTTTATGTAATCCAAGCTGCAAACGTTAGCATACCTGCCCAACTACCTTCTTCTATATGCACTATATATAGCATTTCTTAATTATTTCTTGCTTAAGAATATACAAAGTGAGCTGCAATAACATGAGAGCAGGTACAGGGAGTGTGAAAGGATGAGTCATACACTTGGATTTTTGGATTAGTCTGTTGAAAGAACTGAGAGGATTTAAGACACAGAGGGGAGGCTGGAAGGGACAAGATGATCCTGAGGGAGTTATTAGCAGAGAGCGAAGTTTTAATTGATCTATGATTCTTCATGGGGCTGTATGAACTGTTTTAGTCTGTCTCAGCTCACCTGCTGATTTGCATTAGGAACAGCAGAAGTTTGATGTGCACATAAGCAGGAATGTTTCTGAGGTTATTTTACAACAGTCTGGTGCTTGTTGAACAAAATGTAACCAGTAGATTTGTGATGTGTAACTGTAGTTTAGCAGTGGCAACATTACTCCAGTTAGAGACAGCAGATGGAGATACCTGCTGCTTTCAGATGGCTCTAAAGAGAGACAGCAGAGTGAATGAAAGGCTTTCAGTAAAGGCTACAAGCTGGCAAGGTAAAAATCACTTATATCCCTTTTTTCACTTAAAAAAAAAGCTCACGAAAGCAGTTATTTTAAGCACAGGTCAACCTGCTAAAAATATGCTGCAGACTTCTTTTTCATTGACAGTACAGCACCATGTACACAGCTCTGCAGCAGACAAATATGCCTTTCTGTGTGTGTGGTTGTTTTTTTGGTGTGTCACGTTAAACTTCAAAGACAGGTCAATAAAAACGTTACAGGTTACTTGTCTTCATGTAATTCTTTGTCATTCAGTCTGACTTTCAAACTCAGTGCAGACTACTTTGGATTGATGTTTTGGCACTGCTTAGGCAGAGACAAATGGTAGCACCTTGTCGGTTATGGAAATAAAATAAGCGCATTTTACCAGGTGTTGTTTTTCCATCAATGCCATTCGCCAATAAATATCAGTGACTATTGCACTCATTTTATCAGTGTGTGAATCCTGATTTGACACTCCAATCCCATCCAAAAGCCAGTTGTTAACAGGTGTCAGCAGGGTTTCAGTGGAACTGTAATAAGGTGTAATCATTTTTACACTGGATAGGTGCCATAATCTGAATAAAACTTTTTCTTTTTTTCTTTTTTTCTGTGCAATGACATCAGCTGGTTGAAAACTAGGAATAGAAGTGGAAAGGTGTTTGTGTATACATTTGTTATGTCATGTAACTTCACCTATGTCAGATGACATACAATGTTAAGTAGTTAAAAGAACTCAATTTTGACTTTTGGTCTCACACATGACAGGAATAGCAGTCTTCTAGGTGAATGTTCTGTGTTTGTTTGACCAATCCACTGCCCTCCACCACACCTCCATTGCACTCTGCAGAGTTTCACTTTCAATTCAATAGAACTAAGGTTTATCTAACTTGCAACACAATATTAAATGTTTGACAATGTAGTGAGGGCTCATGTTACCTTTTACTGGTGTGTGTTTGATGAGCTAAGTCGAGGTTAGCTTCAGCTGGGTGAATTTGCATATGTGTGGGTCTGTATATACTAAAAGAGGCAAAGGTGTAGAGTAAAGCCTTTTTAAGGTATGAAGAGATGTGTTTTCACTGAAACAAAACTTTGAAGTTTATAATTTTTAAGGAGCAGAGATGGGGTTTAATTAATGCCGGGACAGGGCGTAGTAGCGAGGTCTAGCATTCATCTTTCTCTTGTGATTCTTGCGTGTTTTCTGTATCTATTTAGAAAACTGGTTTAGTGCAGTCCCCACATGGATAGTTGTTCATTTAAAGTACAATATTTGTGTTTCTGTTTTATGAAGCCTTTTGTCACTGTGTCAAAAAGTCATAATGACAGTAACTATTGATATGGAAAAGCTGAGGATCTGACCTTTAGATCTGCTGACTTTGACTTTTTTGTTCCTATATCAGCGTGGTTTGGTGTATAACACATATAAACATGTTACCCCCTCATAGAGTCAGGGATCTACTGATTCACATAAAGCTTTTTCCCCAGCGGGGTCACTTATTTTAGGAAAAGATAGTTTTCAGTCATTGTGGCTTGTTGCGCCATTATCCCACGCTTGACTGAAATGTGTGTACTTTGGGACTAAATTGGTCTTGTTTGAGATGATGATGACCGTTGGGAAATGAAACAAGTGTTTTGCAATGCTGAGAGTCCTGGAAAACAATGATGCAGTGCCGTGATAGCTTCCCCAGGGAGTAGTTACTCTGTCAGCACCTGTGTTTACTGCTTCTCGGCTTGTTTTCAAGCTGGCAGGCCGAGTGAGAACAATCACTGTACTAAACAACAGGATAACAAATACAAGTCAATCAATCACTTATTGGTTACAATAACACAAATGATGCAAGGTACAATTCCAGTAAAATGTGATCCCATCAGCTTCTTTGACTTGTGCTCTGTAATTTAGGACTTTTTTGCATCTTGTTTTCACATGGTTCTGTTAATCCATGGTGTCTAGTTGTGGAAGGATTTAACTATGCACACATGTTGACTTCAACAAGATCTCCGCATGGTTGCTCACCTTGAACAGGGGCTGTGCAGTTCTGCAGCTGGTTCTGAACAGCATGTAGCAGTAATTCACAGCAGGAACAGGACGGCACCCTCAAATTCCTATCAACACACCAGTCCTGCTCTTTCAATTTAGCATAAAGAAAATGGGTCTGCTGCTTGGATGACGTTGTCCAGGATTTATATTCAGTGAATCAAAGGATATTTACAGTTTCTTGTTGGAAACAGATGCAGCCAAGCATCAAACTGCCAACCTTGCATTTAGAAAAACACCCACTCTACCTCTGAGCTACAACAACAACAAAAAAAGAACCTACAGGAAACACTGACCTGATGATATTGTGGTTTTAGCTGGCTAATGCTGGCTAACGTTAGCTTGCTTGCTTTCACAGACAAATTGCTAACTAGCTAACATAGTAAAATAATGCCTTCAGTGGATAAAATCCTCAAATTCATCCAGACTCCAGGGCTGATCTGGCTTGTGAATTGGCCAGCTTGCTGTTTGAAAATTATTTTTATTTCAGCTAAAGCTCAAGAATCCATGAAACGTAGCTTTAGAAGGCTCCAGATGGTCAAACGCCGCTGGGAAACATGGTTAAGGAGGTAAAAATAGGTTGCAGGGAAACTGAATATAACTGTAGGGAGTGTGTATTTCCAGAGAAAGGGGATTTTCAGGCAATGGGTGATTGGTTTTTGGATAACGGGCTGTCCAAAAAAGTGGTTTTGGCCCAAGGAAACATTGATCGGACTGATGGGGCCTTAAAATTTTGGGCCATCTAATGGCATTGCAACAAAACGCTTAAAAAACTATTGCAGCATGGATTTTCCTTTGCATTTGGGGGTAATTATTGTACAATAATTATAACTTTAACAAACTGTAAAATGTAAATGTACAAAAAGTAGAAATCTGCTTACCAAACGTAGCTTTTTGGATCACAGCTGTTCATAAAAGTCACAGTATCCACTGATACAAAGTTCACCACATAACCAGTTCTTGCAGGTGAGGAAATAAACTTTTATCACTTTCTTACCTGCTGAAAATCTTTAATGTATAAATGCGGTCAAAGCACAAGGACCTTAATCTTAAAATCAAATTGCTTCAAAGTCCTCTGATGTATCTCAGCATCTGGGCAGCCCAGCTCGCCAGACATACATCATCAGCGTCTGTGAAAGAGTTTCCGCTTTCTCTATTTAGAATGAATCGGCCATAAGGGCTCTCAGCCCCTCTCATCTGCTCACACTTGGCCCTTTGCCACTGTTGGTACTGCTCTCCTCTGTGGGATCAGTCTGCTTTCTTGCCGGCATTAAAAATCAGTGCAGTTATACTGTACTTTCACTGAAGAAAAATTTGCCAATCTGTCGTGGATGTGCAAAACAGTGGTGACAGCAGTTTTTAGGGTAAGGACATGAACGTGTGACCCTAGGGTCAACAATTGCAAAATGAGGCTGGGATTTAGCTCAGTAACCCACTAATTTTCTGTTGAACCAGGTACTTAAATGATGTCAGCTGAGGACATGCTGGGTCCAGAATGGAAAGAGTTTATCTTTTGCTGCACATGAATATACCCAATGAATTTCACAATAATAGAGGTGGCAGGTAACCATTGAAGCAAATTGATTAAGTGCAGTTAAAGATCAATTAAAAACTAAAAAAACACACACACACACAGACACACACAATCTGCATGTTTGCACGTATAGAAAGCAAAAATTCAAAGCTGAATTAATTATCACCTGAGATCCAATATGACTGTATAGCCTGCAAATCAGCACATAGTATTCAAACCCAGAACTGAATTAGAAACAGCAAACTCTATCCACAGGAGCACACTATATTTAGCTAAATGTTCACACAAAGCGAACTGTATTTACATTGGGTAAATATTTAACAATTCATTAATTGCTGGTCTATATATGCCTTATCAGGAGCCAATGAAATGAATGTTCCACAACCCCAATTCCCCCTAAAGTTGGGATTCTGTGTAGAACGTAAATAAAAACAAAATACAATAATTTTCAAATCCGTTTTGATGAATATTCAATTGAATACAGTACTGCTAAGTATTGCTAAGTATTGCTATCTTTTGTTGTTTTTTGTAAAGATACACTAATTCTGAATTTGATGCCTGTAACATATTTCAAAAAAAGTTGGAACAGGGGCAACAAAATACTGGAAATGTTGTGGAATACAGGTTTTGTGGTAACATATGATGCCATCCAGACAACCTTTTCTTTTGGAACATCCCTCTTTATCCCAGCGAGATGCTCAGGTACATCCTGCGCGTGTTAGCAGCGTGGCTCTGTAGTAAAAGAGTGCAGGCACTAGACTGCCCAGTCTGCAGTCCAGACCTGTCTTCAACTGAAAATGTGTGGCACATTATGAAGCTCATATTACAACAAAGACCAACCCTTTGTGATCCTTCATGTTTATGGCCATAAATAGGTTAAGTCATAGAAATTTAGGACTTTTGGGTGTCTTTTGGCTTAAATAAATCATAAGGAACATGCTAAGGCTGTCCATCAATGGCAGACAGGAGATGAACCCAGAAATATTTGCTTTTGAGGCTTTCGTCGGGCAGACAGAGTGCAGTTTTTTGAGTGGAAGGTGCTCAGTGGTTAAAGCAGAACTGTGGCAGTCGCACTGAAAAGGGATTTCTGCTCTGTCAGCACACCTAAGGCTACATAAAGGCACAAAGGCACTGAATTCTACCTCTGCAAAATATTGCCTCAATATTCTTGCCACATTTTAATGTTGGATGTGTGTGAATTTGTGCATATGTGTGTTTATTGCATTTGAAGCAGCCTCCATAGGATATTTGTTTTTTTCTTGGATGCTGTTCCCCAGCATCCCCCTGCCACATGCAGATCTCCCATCATCCTCTCTGATCAGCTCCTCTTTACACTGGGGGTAATGGTGTGAGAGATTAGACTGTGAAATCTATGTCAATTTCTTCACATTAAAGGGTTTAAGTAGAGCATCACGGCTGATGTGAGAGGTCCGGAAGCAATAGTTGAACAGGAACTCTATTTCTGTTTTTCAATAACTTTCATGCAATTTTGGACATCAAGTTTTGCACTTAAGTCTTTGGTACACTGAGTCCTTTTTGTCCAAAACTGTAGCACATCTGAAATATATCCCTGAGTTAATCATTTTTATACGCTCACTCCGAAACTCCTGTCCGTCATTTAAGTCTTTGAAACAGCTGTCTGCGTATGTTGCATTTAGAGAGCTGATTGACCAAGAAGCAGTGAAGAAAACGTGTCGGTCGAACACCTTCCACAACAAGATCCCATTGTATCACTTAAACTCACACAGACTCCTTTCAACAGATCAGATAGTAGTATTAAGGTAGATGATGAAGCCGATGGTGATGATGGTTATACTCTGTTACCCTTAGTAAAGGCAATTGCATACCAAGTAGTTTTATCTGAATTTGTTGTACTTTTAAAAATATATATGATCTCACCTCCTGCTAATTATGTTTGAACAGTGATTCTAAAACTTTCTCAAATTTTCATTGAACAGTCAACATGTTTGACTTTTTTTCTTTTTTCCCCTCCCTAAAGAGCCTTTAAGGAATAGCTAAACCAAGAAGCAGTGAAGAAAAAGCAAGCCAACATTCAGCCAGTAAAATAGTTACATGCAGGTGGTCAGGTGAAAACGTGTCTGGACTGAACAGGTCACAGTGTTATTATACGCAGGCACAGGGCTGGACAACACCTGCCACATCCACCCGCAAGAGCGGCGTCACTAAAGAGCATGATTAGATTGGATACTGTTGCCGGTTGTGACAATATTAGAAGCTTGGCGGCATTTAAAGGGCAACAACTTTGTTGCCTAAGTCTGACCATCCGTGATGTTGTTGCCTAAACACAAGCACATGCCACGTCATCCCACCATGTGCATTTGTTGACATCGTGGTAGTATTATCCCGGAGCATTAACAACAGACGCAGAAGGACACCTGACTTGTAATACATAGACATGGAAGCCTACTGACAAAGCAGGAACATGTGACGAGTTGGGATGAGACCATGTTAACTTCACATGGTTCTGAACAGCGGTCTTGTGGTGAAGTCTAAGGGGAAGGCACTGTGTTTTGTGCCTTTCCAAACACACAGCTAATGTACAAATTACTGGCACATCATTGCACCATGGTGAAAAATCTATATAATAGCACTGTTCCTGTCATTAGTATTCCAGACCATGTAGAGATGTCTTACTCCATGTTTCCTTACAACAAAACCCTTGACCTTGGAGAAAGTTTGAATTCCAGAGACAGGGAATCATCCAGCGCTTCCTGCAGCCGAGATGATGAGATGAAAGGAGGATGAGCGAAGAAAGAAGGGATATCATCACTTGTCTGTAATTGCAGCAGAATGGCTTTACACGGGGCTTTGCTTTCCTGACCTCCGCTGATGAGCACATTTAATTGTCTGTGATCCTGGCGGTGACAGACAGCGGTGCCAAGTGGTACCTTTTGTCAGCAATGCCACCTCCTCCACCTTACCCACAATGCTTCAGTACGTGTTACAGGTATCCAAACTGATTGTTTTAATCAGCCACGGGCTCCTTTTTTAAACATATTATGCAAATCCTTGTTTGACTTTGCATAATTTCATTTTGCGGGGGGAGATTGAAGCCGATCTCTCCTGTGCTTGACAATATTCATTCTTATCACAGCTTTTTAGCAGGAGGACGGTGTTTGAAAACCTTGCAGGGGTGGGGGGAAATTGGCTGGAAGTCCAGTCATCCATCAAAACATGGCATGATGAATATGGCCTCATTTAGTGGATAATCACAAATGAAAACAGTTATTAAATCTGTTTGTCATGTCTCTGCCTCACATGCTCAGGTGAAAAACCCAGTATCTCTCCTAATGAAGATCCCTTTGCAGTTTGCCATATTGGTCATTTCTGAGTTTACTTTGGGTCGTACTCAATACAACATATCCACGTGCAACAGTTTGTGCACTATCTTATGAAAATTGGCTCATATGATATCTAGCAAATTAGTGTCCCATAAATTATGTTACATACTAAACATAAAGTTATGTTTTGTTTCGGGAAATAAATATGGTTTGGCATCTTCAAAGTTTATAATGATATAATAATAATAATACATTTTATTTGAATGCTCTTTACATTTGGAACAAATCTCAAAGTGCTCTAAGATAAAAGCATTAGCAAAAAAAACCATAAAAAAACCCAAAAGTGTATATTAAAGTCATAAAAAATAAACGCATAAAAGCAAATAGAGTAACCAGCAAGGAGTCATTTTAAAAGTCATAAGTTCTGCTAAAATGCATTGTTTTGAGCCCTTTTGAGTTTTTGAGATTGAGGCAAGTAAAGTTATGTAATTATTTTTATTAAAACATTATGATATACCTTAAAGTAATTAAGAAACTCAAAGTTTAATTGGTGTCACACAATTCAAACCCTGGTATTTGGGGGGAAAGGCCAAACACACTTAACATAAAGTTACTTTGGTTAGGTTTAGAGAAGAAACATGGTCGGGTGTCTTTAGGTCTAGGCCAGTAAAGTTACGTGGGATAGGTTGGGATTAAGAAAAGAAACAATGTACCTTAAATAAGTCAAAGTTTGCTTAGTTTCACACGGTTTTGAACACTGGTCTCCTGGAGAAAAGTCTAAATGTACTGGAGGTTAAGTTATTTAAGTGAGGGTTTTTGAAAAGTAACATGATTGGACATTGTAAGATTTAGGCAAGTAAAAATTGAACATCAGCTTTACGTACTTTGAAACACTTTAATGTTTTCACACAGTTTGAAACGTCGGTCTCCTGGAGGAAGGTCCAAACATACACAACATAAAGTTATGGAGGCTAGGTTTAGGGAATGAAACATGGCTGTGCATCTCTAGATAGAGGCAAGAAAAATTAGGTTAGATTTAGGAAAAGAAACGGTGGGCGGTTTTAGATGGATAGATACTTTTATTGTCCTCGTGGAAAAGTTGGTTTGCAGCATATCACAAAGGCATTAAAGCACACAAAGAGAAAGTCGCCATACCACACACATACTGATGTCTTGAAAATCACATGTACTAATACAGTTTTCCATGGATATACATAAAGATTTGGTGGTTTCAAGCGCCACTCTCCTGGGGGAAAGTCCTGCGTTGTTTGGCTCCTCCGGCATCCCCAACCTGCCTCCTTAAACAGACTTTCATTTTTTGTTTATTTTTTTTGTTTGGTTTAACTTTATTTAATCCTGTCAGTGGTCACATGACACCACCCTTGATGATTATCAGGGACATAGGCAAATTACCGTCTTGTGGGTTTTAAATGAATTGTGTATTACTTTTTGTATTTATAAGTACAAATGGTGCGTGAATGCAGCCTACTCTGTAACAATCACTTTAAATGATGCATGTAAAAATCGTTTTAATGGAAAGCTGTGAGGCCTTTATATATTGTTACATGTTATAATTACACCAGGTTATCAGAATCCTCCTTAAGGTAAAAATGAAATTACTGTGTTTTAAAAATGCTTCAAAAGTCACACAGAAAACTCACAAAAAAACATCAGACATCAGCACATGTCATTTATTATTTCCACCCTTGTATACAAATTCCTATAATAGATCATATAAATCATTTTCTCACAATATATTTATCATTTATTTCTGGGCATTTAATTCAGAATAGTTACGTACATCTCCTAGAAATGTACCTTTAAGACTGTCTTTATAAGCAGGATCCAATCCGAGACATTTATAGCCTTATCTGTAATATGAAGTGAACACATCATGTAGTCTTTCCATTAGTTTTAATAGCTCTTGTGTTTCCACCATGTTGCATCACTGCTGTTGCCATTAGGCCCGGATAGCAGGATCATTTCCATTCTGTCATGAAATTAAAAGCCAAAAGTCTTCATGAAAGGGAACTTTGAAGATGGAATTGACCCTCCCTTAATTTTCCAGCATTAATTAAATAAGTAGAATAATAAAAAATAGCTCTTTTGTTAGGGCAAGCTGTGAAAAAGCCCAAATCACAGGTCTACAAAGTATGTATTGGTGCAGCTTTTAACACTGATGTTCAAATCAGATGCTTGGGTTTTTACAACCAGCAAGGTTTAATGGATTTCTTACACGAGAGTGACACTTAAAGAGTGACTGAACTTCCTTAAATTACTGTGATGTCTGAGTGACACCTAGCAACTCTAATGGACTTTCTTTTTTCCCCTTTCAGAAATGCAGGTAAAAATTATAGCCTGGCTGCAGGGTTATATATTTTCCTACAGTATAAAATGTGATCGAATAATTATTATAGTCCCTTTCAAACCTGCTGTCATTCCCAGTTAGCTGATTACCAACGCTTTGTCACACCCTTCTCAAAGCGACGCAGCACCCTTTAGTCTATGATGCACAGCTGAAATACACAGTGATACGTGGTTAAAAATGGTCACAGTTAGGTTTAGGCAACAGATATACTCGCTTAGGTAAAGAAAAAAGATCATGTTAAAGGTTAAGATAAGTATGTTTATTATGCAACAAGCTGAGGCCTTTCCTTTGATGTCAGTACGAGATAACTCAACATGAAGTGCATGACGTTACGTGAAAACAAAGGTGACTTTTTGGAATGCAGGTACTTAAGTTGCAACATGTTATGTTAAAACAACACTAGGTGGGTTTCCATTAACCCTCGAACTGCGCAATTTAAAATTTTGTATATATAAAACTATATAAAACAATAATTTTAAAAAAAACAACAAAAAACTCCCATTTATTGCAAATTATATTTTACGCTTGGATGAGGTGGTATTTTAGTTGATTCAAAAGAGCCGTATATCGCAAACTGCAATGGAAACACTTTTTTCACTTTTAAAGGTCACATGATGCTATGGCTATGGCCGCTCCCACGTATTTATCAGTTATCTCGCAATTGTGTTTTATCGACATTTCTAAAATATTGCCTTCGTTTTGCACAAATCTGTAATGGAAGTCTGCCTACTGACTTTTTGTTTAACACAGAACACAAACTGTGGTCTCCTGGGTGAAAGTCCAGTTGATCACTCCAACTCTCCACCAACCCAACTGAGACTTTCTTGTTCTTAATACTACATAAATTGCTCTCGGTGGCTACAATTACATGCGATCCGATATTCCTCTATTATTCCAAATATGACAATATTCTGAATTTGATGCGAGTCATATAAACAGCATTTTCTGTTTAAATATTCCATATTAGGTCATTTTTCCACTTCAGCATTTTCCGATTAAGTCATTAATGGCATTGAGGGAGATGCTAAAGGGCATGACAAAACGCTGTATGTGACATCCTGGGAATGAAAATGAGCTGCCCTTTAATACCTGAAATGTAGATCAAAAGAACATTGAACACTAAATTGAAACAAAGAGCACTGTATACAACTGTTAAACTTCAAACCAGAAGGGACATAACTTATGTTTAAACCTTTTCGCAGTGTTCTGTGTCTGTGACCAGATGGGAGTAGAGAGGAAAAAAGGGTTGAGTTGTATTCAGGGTCATGAGCTATGGTGAGTTACATGTGAATGACGGCTCTGTTATTAAGATCAGAGACATTGGCGGGTTGGGAGACCAGTGATTTTGGAAGCCGAGTGTGTAATACGGGACAGCTTGTTCTTGTGGGAGACGGACAGCACGGTGGGAAAACAGGGAGCAGAAGAGTATTTTGGATTGAATTATGCTCATGTAAAGCAGTAACAGAAGGTTGGGGCAACAGAGAGAGCTGGCAGGAATGACTGGCAGAAATTCTTTGCTGGCAAGGTTTATGGATGTCGGTGAACTAAGTTTACTTTTCAGTAATTACAGTGATACCATATACATCATAAACTGTTCAGGTGATTACTTCATGGTGAATGCAGTGACGTGAGAAGGCAATCACAGTACTTGCAACACGTTCTCTCCCCAACTCGTCATTTGGTGCCCCTTTATCCAGGACCTCCCACGTCTAATTGTGACATTTTAGGTATCCTTCCACATCAGCTGTTAACGCTCTAGGATGCTTTTATAGCAACCAACGTGGACTGTCACAACGGTTAGCATTAGGCAACAAAGTCACGAATTGTTAGGTTCAGGCAAAAGAGGCACATGATAAAGTGTAGGAAAAAAATGCAGGGCAGGGCAGGCAAACTCTAGACTCCTGCACAAAAGTTGCTAGTTTATGGGACACATCCACCTCCTTACTTGCCCACCCTGTAAGCACGCTTGCCCTCACATTGCGTGATTGCCGTCAGTGTTACTAGCTGATGACTCCTTAAGCATGCTATGTGGACGTGACTGGTTATGTCTGATCGTGTTCTCATGTGATTCTGGCCGTGTGTGTTGCATGTGGACAAGCCCAGTACCACCCGCCAGTGTATAACAACGCCACCAATTCTGTCCAATTGCATTGTTATCTGACGCTGTCCAGTTGTGTCCCAGTTGGACGTGGAAGGTCGGCATCATGCTCGTACGCCAAAAGCACTGAGAGAGCAGATATTTGAAGATTTAGGAGTGAGAAGGGGCTGATTCCCTGAGAACCTTGGATAGACTTTATAATATCATGTCTGGTTCGTGCATGTTGTGTAGAGTTTAAAAGCCTTGCTCTGTTGTTCATTAACCTTGAAAATACATTAACCGTAAAGAGAAGAACAAAATTCAGTAGGACTGTAACAACTTAGCTTAAAAAAAATGTGTCCAACACAAAGATTTACTTCAAAACAGTTTATTTTAGAAGTGCGTTCTTGTTGTCTAACCTCCTCGATACTGTCTCCTTCACGGTCTCCTCCACATTGGCACATAGCTGTTGAAGGAGGCTTGTTTTGCATTGGGAATGCCTCTGGCAGCCCTTCTTGCACAACAACTTAAGAGTACAAGGATGAGCTTGTTTTCCTGTGCTGGTGTTGATCACACTTGTATCCATTTACTTGGATCCATGCAACCTAGGAGACGACACATTTGGTACCGCTTTGACTGCTGTGCCCCAGCAGAACCCTCCCTGAAACACCGACGACACCTCAAGCTGAGCTTTTAAAACACTGAGTCTGCTGTTGGTGGTTACAGTGATAATACCACACAGAAAACACAAAGAAATAATTCAGACTTTAATTCCCACTTCCATCCTCTAAGCGCCAGTTCTTCACACCTCTCCACCCGGCTTCTCATTACAGTTTTCCTCTTCCTTCTTATACTGTCTCCTTTTCACTCCTACTTCATTCTGTTCCTTATCTATTTTCCTTTTGTCCTTCCTCTTCTCCTTCCCAGTATGTTTTCTCCTGTCCTCTCCTCTATGCTCTCTTACTCATTTCCCGTCTTGGCTTATTTTCTATAGTTGCTGCTTTACCTGATGTTTCTTTGAACATTTCTAACCTCATTTATTATCCTAAATTGAGTTGTGGTATAGAAATAAAGCCTCCTTGATAAATTAAATAGTATTTAACTTGTTATTGGAACTGGAATCTACACACAGACTCAGATGCTGATAGCCACTATATATTGCAAAAGCATCATAAATTACACAGTGTACATTGAGTGCTGCACCTTCTTTATATCCAAGACTCTCCTGAGGAATTTGCCGTCCTTCCTTTCCCCTATTCTCTGAGCCTCTTCAGCTGACTGTAGGCAGTATCAGAGGACTACTCGAAGGATTGCTCCTTAGTCACTGGAAAACAGTTCACACAAAGAAACATTTATATTCCTCCAAAGAAAATAAAGTTATGTATCAGCATTTTGTGTGTATGCCTGTATGAATTTCAATTACCACCAGTGCCAAGAGCTTATATCCAGCAACTCAGTCTTTACTATAGACATCTGAACCACATTAATATGTTTATAATGGTATCATATTTTCCTTTTTTGTGTTAAATGACTGGATGCTCATTATTTCTTTTTAAGAATAACTGCTCACTAACCAGTAAACATGTGAACATCCTGTGCTTCTTGCAGAAATGTCTCCATGTCTGTTTTTTTTTTTAAAAACCAATTGGAATGGATCCTGATATTTCTCCTGCGCCTCTGTAGACTTGTTTCAGTTTTTTATGAAGTTTTCAAAAGCCCGTCTTCTGTCTGCTGGGGAGAATCCAAGCACAGATGGTGACGGGACCTCTTTGTGAAACGACCGCTTGTTGTGTTTCACCCATTCTGCAGCTTTACTTGAGTCTTGAAGAATGATTTTTCTTTAGGAAAAAAATACCTTTAGAGACAAGTATGAACATGATGACAGAACAAACAGAGCTTTAATTTAGTTCAAGTGTCAAAGTTTGATAATCATTCAGGCAAAACCGGACAATGGTGACGTACACTGCCAAAGTTGTGTGTCATGTCAAGGAAGTTGTGTTGATTTGCTTTTTGTCTTGTGTCTATGTTGTCTTGTGATTTCCTGTCTTATTTTGAAATCCGAACTCTCCTCTTGTTTTAGGTCGCTTACTTCCTCCCTTTGTGTGTTTTCCCGCCAGTGTGATTGTCGGCCCCGCCCTGATTGTCTCCACCTGTTTCCCCTTACCTTGTGTCTATATAGTCAGCGTCTCCCTTTGTCCTGTGCGGGTTCCTCTTGTCATGTCAGTCAGAGAAGCTGCGCCATTTCCATGCTCACGTCACGTTTTGTTTGTTGCTCGCTCCTTCGCATTGATCATGTGAAGCACCTCGTTTTGTTTGATACTTTGTTGGACTCGTGTTTTCTTTATTCCTCGTCAGAGTGATTTTTTGTTGTTACTTTTGCCTCCTCTTCGGAGTGATTTTGATTTTGCCTTTTGTGAAAAACTATTTTCTTTTGCCTTTATTAAAATTTATATTTTGATACTTTTGATCTCGCGTGTCGTGCATTTAGGTTCAGCTCCTAGTTCAGTCTTGTCATTGTGCTGTCCAAAGCCACATTCAGTAACAGCCAGTGGTATTTTGTCACTCGACAATGAATAGCAAAATAAAAAATCTTTATTGTAAATGCATTTTAATTTTAAAATTTGCTTTATCATTTGAATTATGATAACAATTAACTGGGGCATTTTTTTTTTTAATTAAAAAGCAAATAACCTTTTCTTTTCTTCTTTTTATCATGTCAAAGAATGTGCATTCATTTAGATGAAAATTAAAATGCAAATAGGATGCTTGGAAATGTATTTCATTCATGAAATCAAATAATGTGCCCGTATTCTGAAAGTTTTCTGTTAATGCATTTTCATTTTCATCTTCAGATTTGCTTTTTTATTTTAGTTCTGATCAGTATATGCTGCCATACAAAGGTAGAGCGGGTCGTCCATCGGCTCCTCCAGTCAGCATGTCTAAGTTTCCCTAATGGCGTGTGAGTGTGTGTGTGAGGCACCTTGTATGGTAGCCTAGGTCACCAGTGTGAATGGGTGAATGTTTTGGACTTTGACCGCATGAGCACTTAATGTTTTTGTGACACAACATGTGTCTCACCTAGAAAAAGTAACTTTAAATGACTTGCATGCAGTTGTATATCAGTGCTATTCATATACTGCATGTGCACATGATTAATTGAGGACTTGTAGTGTTTTCATAGATTATTCAATCATCCATGAATGGCTCGGGGGAAATGGAAGCATTGATCCTCAGACTGACTTAAGAGGGCACTTAGTCGATTATCCATGATTATTTATGGCTTTTAATGTGGGATGAAGACTCTATCAGTCCATTGACGTTACCATTACCATGACATACCAGAACACCAGGTGTTCATTCAGCAGCAGCAGCTCCACCCATTCACATAGTTCAAGGCAGCTTTATCTGTATAGCACATTTCATACAACAGGGCAATTCAAAATGTTTTACAGAGTAATAAAATATAAAAGCAAAATAAAAGATACAGATTTACAATAAAAGAGAAAAGAGATAAGATATACAAGGTAAATCAATTGCTGAATGATTAAATAATAATAATAATAATAATAATAATAATAACAATAATAATAATAATAATAATAATAATAATAATAATCTCCATGAAAAAAGTGCAGACAAAAGGTGCAAAGATAAAAAGATAATTAAAATGCTTTAAAAATCATGTTTAAAAATAAGTTGGTGGGACGCCTGGCGTCACAGTGGATAGAGCGATGTGTCGAGGCTGTGTCCTCGCTGCAGCATGTCACCCCACCTCTCTCCCCCCCCTTCACACTTCTGCTGTCCTATCAATTAAAGAATAAAACACCCAAAAATATCTTTTAAATAAATAAATAAATAAGTTGGTAGTCATTTGCGGGTGGAGTAGGCAGTGTAAAAAATGAATGTTTTTAGCTTTGCTTTAAAAGCGATCAGAGTCTGGGCTTGTCGAACCTCATCTGGGAGGTGATTCCAGGTTTGTGCTGCATGATAACAAAATGCTGCTTGTCCATGTTTAGGTCTGACTCTTGGGGCGCTCAGTAGGCCGGCCCCTGATGTTCTTAGGGTCCTTGAAGGTTCATAAGACACAAGCATGTCAGAGATATATTTTGGCACTGAGCCACAGATTGATTTGTAGACAAGCAGCAAGATTTTATTTATTTATTTTTTAACCTGTCCTGTTCTGCAGCTTAGGCATGCAGTATGAGAGGTCTGGATGCCTTGAGGTGCCATAACAGATTTGCTCTGCAAAGGAGGAGTCTGACATACGTCCTCCTGTTGCAGTCCGTACTGAGATTTATTGGCAAGGCTACCGGACAGCACAACGTTAGAGTGGATAGGAAGAGAGAAAAGAGAGAGGTTGGGGGACACAGAGGGGAGGGGAAGACACAAGAGACAACAAAAACAACAGCAACAATAACAACAACAATGAAAACGATGACAACAATGCTAATTATAATAATGACAGCTGCAAGTATTTACAACAGTAGAAGCAACGGTGGAAGCAGGCAGGAAATGAGTAAAAAAAAAGAGGAAAAGAAAAAATAAATAAGTAAGTAATTAGAGAGAAAATAAAAAATAAAAATAAAATAGAATAAAGTAAATAATAAATAAATAAATAAAAAACAAACAAAAGAACCCCCCCTCCAAAAAAAACAAAAAAAAAAAAAACAGACTGCATAAATACTTACCCAACATAACCTTGACATGGATAACATCCATATTTGTAACTGTTGTACGTGTGATTGTATAACAGTTGTGCTGTGTGTGTGTGTGTGTGTGTGTGTGTGTGTGTGTGTTAGATGTGTGCAGCTGCCTTCCTTGAGGAACCTGCATAAACAAGTTGTTGTATATTTGTTTTCTTGTATGTAAAAGTGTGTATGTCTGTGACAAGTGTATCTTTGTAAAATATGTCGTCGGACTGAGCATCATTGAAACACGATGGATTTAAGCATAAGTGGTGACCCATTACAACAACTACAACAGGAAACAAAACAAACAGAACAGGTAACACGGTCCGTGTACGTCGCGGCCATTCGTTTTCCTATTTTGAGATTTCAAAATAAAAACGAAAAATAAACCGCTTCCGCTTTTTTCTGTGATAATACAAAATGAAAAACGGAAAACGGGCTGTAATACATTATCCATTATCCGTTATCCGATTTAATTAGGTGTGTTTGTAAATGGAAATCAAAATTAAAATACACCCGTGGAAAACTTATTCTCGATTTCCTGTTCATTTTGGTTCCGTGACCCGGAAGTTGTTGGAATTCTGCATATCTTGTCCACAGACATGTCTTCCTCCTGAATAGTGAGGCGCTTGCCTGCTCGATAGAGCACAAAAGTAGCACTGTCCATATCCACTTTACGTGTAAAATAAAAGAGAGGGATTAGAGGTGGTCGTAATGTCTCGCTCGGAGTCCTGAGCCTGGTCACAGAACTTTTTCTGACGCCATCTGATGACGTGCCCTCTCTTTCTGGCTAGCTCGTGGTACAACTTCCGGGTCACGGAACCAAAATGAACAGGAAATCGAGAATAAGTTTTCCACGGGTGTATTTAAATTTTGATTTCCATTTACAAACACACCTAATTAAATCGGATAACGGATAATGGATAGTGTATTACGGCCCGTTTTCCGTTTTTCATTTTGTATTATCACAGAAAAAAATGGGAAATGGTTTATTTTTCGTTTTTATTTTGAAATCTCAAAATAAGAAAACGAATGGCCGCGATGTACACGGACCTAACACAAATATACAGATTAACAGTCTGGAAGAAAAAAAGTACATTATGAGACGTGCACTGTGATTTTAGGTAATAAAGGCCCAAAAGGAAGTTAGTGGAGGAATTGTTCTGTGTTCTGTGTTACCTGACTCGGAGACTACCTTTAAGTGTGGTAGAGGACGTGCATTCAGTAGAGCCAAGGAGTGACTTCTGGATCACGGAACAGCTGTCCATGAACGTAGAGTTTGTCCACAGTGATGATAGCCCGGGATCCTCCGTCGATAAATTTTTTTTCTGATTGGGAACAGGCATCTGTGGCGCTCCAGGATTTCCTTGGGGAATTGATCGTTCACGCTGAAGTCCGTTCCTCTCAGCTCCCTGCCTCGGCTCTTCACCAGCTCCTTTTGCTTGAAGTGTTCAAACTTCGCAACAATGTGTCTCGGGCGCCGGCCGTCTGGTCTCTTCCCTCCACGGCGGTGGATCCGATGGAAGGTGATGTTCTTCACAGTGTCCGTTGGGAGTTTCAGTTGTTTCTGGAGAAACTCCTTGATGGACGCTTCGGGATCTTCCTCTGCCCGCTCTGGATCCCGGAGAAAACCAGGTTGTCTCGCATGCTGCGCGCTTGAATGTCAAGGATGGACTCCTTCATCCGTTATCCTCGGAGAGCTTCGTCATACCCTCGGTGAGCGATTTGACTGAGCTCCTCAGGGTCTCATTCTCAGCCGCTAGCGAGGCCACCTGTTGCTGGCTAAATTCCAGAGGCTCACGTAGCGCCTGAAACTCTCTGTGGAGGACTTCCACCAGAGCCAGGCGGGCGTCAAAGCTGCTTAGGTTTCTATCTATCGAGTCTAGGATGCCTCCGTCGTCTCTTCTTTCAGGCGCATTTAGGTGGGTGGCACTTGGAGACTTCTCCGAGCGGCTTCTCTTTGAGGAGGAAGTCGGCGTGTCGGTTGCCTTCCCCATGACGAGTCTGTAATAGCACTCGTCGACGTAATCCTGCAGGCTTTCCACGGTCTCTTTGAAACAAAAAACCTAACCTACTGGAAATAAAGGCGTGGGTGAGCCTTTCAAGGTCATGCTGTGACATTATTCCTCTGACTCTGGCAATGTTTTTTAAATGCTAGTAGGCAGATGAAGTTACTGATTTAACGTGACTGCGGAAATTTAAATGTGTAGGATAACCCTGAGGTTTCAGGCTTGATCCTGAGTTATGAGAGAGAGGGATTCAAGGTGAGAGCGGACACTCTGCCTTTCTTTCCGTGGCCCAAAAACAATGATGTCGGTCTTATCTCTTTTGAGTTGGAAAAAATTTTGATGCATCCAATCACTTATTTGCTCAATACAGTGAGACGTTCTACAGGTTCATAATCACCTGGTGAAAGTGATATGTATATCTGTGTGTCATCTGCATAATTGTGGTAGGCTACTTTGTTATTTTGGATAATTTGGCCTAATGGAAGCATATAGAGATTAAACAAGAGGGGTCCCAAAATGAACCCCTGAGGGACCCCACATGTCGCGTTCATCTGCTCTGACTTTCAGTTTCCAATTGAGACAAAGTAGGTACTTCCTGTAGTGAAGATATGACTTGAACCCTTTAAGAACAGTGCCAGAGAGTCCGACTCAGTTTTCTAGTCTTTCTAATAAAATTTTGTGGTCCGCTGTGTACCACACTGTGGACCACACAATACCATATCATACTGTTTAACCTCAGATAGACATCATATGTGCTGAGAATTGATTTAAAGATACTTTAGCATGTTAGCCCATTTCCCTTACATTTAGGTACTTGACATTAGTATCTTTGTATTTTTCAGTCAGCCATTGACCTCCACTAATTTCAAACTTGTAGACATTTTGCAAGAATCGGATTTATTATAACTTGGGCCTGTATTTTTTTTTTTTTAAAGTAGATTAGATAAGCTTTTATTGTCTCCCTTAGGAGAGTTTTGTCTTGGACATTAAAAAGAACCCAGGCGACACACGTGTACAATCAAACTACAATTGTCAGGTGGCCCCCCGACCATGTTCTAATTCACGATAAAAATGAAGTATTTCACACTGGGAATTGTTTTTGTACTTCTAGTATACATAAGTCTCCAGAGTGCATAAAACAGCATCAAAATAGAGCTTGGTTATCAGAAAAGTGCCAGTGGAGGATTCCCCAGACCCACAGAGAAAGGTCCTAGCTTAGCCCTTAGTACCCTAAAATCCTAGAAATGTCCTAAAATCCTAAAAATGCCCTGATATCCCAGAAATGTACTATAATCCTAGAAATGTCCTGACATTTTAGGAATTTCCTAAAATCTGAGAATTGTCCTGAAATTTTAGATAACCCTAAAATTCTAGACACACCCTACAATCCTAAAACCATCTTAAAATCCTAGAGACATTCCAAAATCCTAGAAATGTGCTACAATCTTAGAAACATCTTCGATTTGTAGAAACATCCTAAAATCCTAAAACAAAGGATCCTGAAAGTTTAGAAATTTCCTCAAATCCTGGAAAAGTCCAGAATCCTAGAAAGGTCCTAAAAGCCTACATTCTACTACCTTTGAAACATCTTAAAATCTTAGAAATGCTCTAAAATCCTAGAAACTTCCTAAAATCTGAGAATTATCCTAAATCCTCGATATGTCCTAAACTCCTAGAAACGTTCATGGTTCTTAAGAGACATCTTACAATTATAGAAATATCCTAAAACCCTAAAATGTCCTTAAATCATGGAAACTTCTAAAATTTAAGAAATGTCCTCAAATCCTTGAAACAAAATGGACTATCTGAGAAAAGTATTTGTCAAAGTATCATTTAAATCACCCATGGACAGTATATTAAAGTTTAAGTCTACTCATTTCTTGCAGTTTGTGGAACATTCCTACCAAGTTGCTCATTGCTTTTTTTTAAAAGAAATTTTATTTAACATATTTTTGAAAAAGATCGCACCAATCTGCTGAGGTTTCAAAGAGTTAATAATTGACTGAAAATGAAAATAAAATGTAAATTGCCATGTCCTCCACCTCTGCATGGCCTGCAGCATCCCTCTCTGTCTCTGTGATTGGCTGAGTGGAGTCAGGTGTGCTGGAGCAGAGCCTCACCAGCTGCAGCTCATCCTGCAATCAAGACTGCTAAAACCTCCACATCCACATCCACCTCCCAGATCCCAGAACCTGCTCAGTCTGTCTGTCAGCCTCTTGTTGCCTGGTAGCCAAACCTCGTCCTGTGTCTCCTGTAAATGCAGTTCTGTCTGCTCCTCTCTCTGTCTCTGCTCCTCATCCCGTTGGCCTTGCCTCCCTGCCCTTGATCCCCACTCGGCTCAGCTCCTTTCCTGATTCCTCAGTCTCCGTCCTCTCTGGACCTGCTCAGCTCAGCCCCGGCTTCCCCTCTGCTCAGCTGCATTCCTGGCTCATCTCCACTCCCTTATTCTCAGCAATAAATAACCTTCAGTTACTGAAACCCCACTCTCCTGCCTCTGCGTGTCTCACACATGGGATCACTTTCTCAGCTAAAACAGAAATGATAGCAGTTAAATTCAGTTTAATCTCTTTCTTGAATCTTTTAGACCTAGCAAAATGAAATAATATTTGTTTTTTTAACTACTTATTTAAGGTTAGGAGAAGACCATGGTTGATGTTGACATCACAAATGTCATTACAGGTTGTTTTTTGAAGCACCTTTTTCGGTTCATGTCCTTGTTTTTATGTTTTTTTTCTTTCCTTTTTTGTCAGTTTCCAGGTAATTTGTCTCATACTTTCTTTCTAATTTCTTGCAAATTTTGGCGGCCATTTCTTTTTTAAGTTTCTCATTGCCATCTCACCATGTTTTAAAAGAAATCAAGCCGATCTGTTCATGTTTCCGAGAGTTAACATGAGTTTTTAGCAACTCTTTGTATGATCTTTGCTTGTATCGTTTAGACTTAGATGTGTGAATAATGGCAAATTATTTTACTCTTTTTAAGTTATATCTTCGCAGATTCTTGTTTCTTCCTTGTGAGCCACAGTGGTCTTGTTGTAGCTGAGGGGCAAATCGTTATTTCAAAGTGTTAAAACAGTACAGTCATCGATTTAATTCAGGTAGATAACACTTTTGTCCTACAGGACAAAATTGCAAAATTGGATTGAGGATAAATAATCCCATAATTCTCAGAAGAGAGTCTGAGATTATCTGATTACATAGAAAACAGATGAAACGATTTGGACAGAAGACGCAGCGAAGGAGTTCACGCAACACACCGAGCACACCGGATTAACCCTTTGAAATCTGGATCCTCATCAGCGTCTTGTGCGTTTGAGACATTGACACAAACATGGAAAAAAAGGTAGTCAGTTACTTCGCATGAAATGTGAATTCTAAGAGGTGACATGAAAATAACCTTAAAAATTAACTAAAAAAGAGAGAGAATCATTTGAAAATGTTCAAAATTAAGTAAATAAAAAGCCCTACATAATTATTATTTTCAGAAATAATTATTTTATTTTATTTTCAGGTCATTTCCTGTTTTGGTTCTTTTATACTTTTCTCTTTTTTTTGTTTTTGTAAGTATTTTTTGAAAGCATGGGATTTTATTGCTCATTATATCCATGTGAGATACAAATGCATGATATGGATGGAGGGATGTTGAAGGACAGTGTGCGTTGCTGCTGACATGATCTCAATGGCCATTCTGTTTTGATGAATGCAGAGTTTGTCTCTGACCGCTGGATTACTCTGAATATGCAACATATTCCCAGAAACACGCTGAGAGATTACATTCAGTTATTTATGAGGATCCATTTGCAGAAAAGCATAGCAGAGAAGTGTATGTGCAGTAAATACTGTATTAAGTTTAACCGACAGACCTGTGCGCCAACATAACATCCTCACAGCTGTTCTGCTCACAAGAGACCAGTTATATAACCAGAAAACTTGGCTCACGGCTCTCTAAGTGTATAAATATGATGCATTCAAGTTAAAAGTAAAAAGTGCTGTGTTTAAAGCACTTAAACACTGATTTTGTTTACATGAACTTCAAAAAGGGGCGTCTTAAGTATGAATACGCGATGCCCCAAAGGATGAATTCACTCAGCAAAATGAGCTTGTGAGCTACAGTGATTTACCAAGACAGCAACACGAGACAGATCAGGTCTGAAACTGGACACTGAAGGAGATGTATCAATTCATGTGAGCTCCATCTGGAAGATCATGAATGCATTTTTTTTCTTTCAGTTATGGAGCATTCAGACCGTAATATAATTTCCTAGTGGGTGTTGGATCCACCAAGGCTGTCCTTTTCTACTCGACTTCTGTGTTCCACAAGCTTCTGTAGAAACAATGTCCAAGGACATTGGCCTGATTCTTTTAAAGAATATAAGAAGGCAATGAATAACGGCACATGGAAAGAAATTAAAGTTGGGAGAAAATTACCCGAAAATTTGCTACAACAAAAAAAAGAATTACAATTAAAAACCAAAAACAAACAAGAAAATGCTCAAATTAATGATAAAAAACAACAGTTTTTCCAAATAACATAATTTCAAATACATAAATAATAATTATAAATACCATTTTTTAGGTCATTTTTCTTGTCACATTTTACTAATTTTGTGCAATTTATGGAGCACGTCTTGCAAAGTTGCTCACCAACTATGTGTCATGATTTGAAAAATAAGTCAAAGCAATTTGCTTGAGTTTCAAACATTTGAATGCTTGTGAAAGGCATCTGAACTCAACACAAGAAAACTGTCAATCTAGGTTTCAAAGGGTTAAAGGTGAGCGGCGTGTGTTGTGATATTGCAGGCTATAGTCGGTAAACAGTGAGGGAAGGAGCGCAAAAGATCAGTAAAAATCAATAAACATGTGTCTACATTCCAAGAGGTCAGAGTCTGGCAGTGTTACCTGAAAATACATTTCGCCCTGTCGTGTTCTGGTGCAATGCAGCACAATCAAAGATAAAAATTTCTGTTTAGAACAACGTGTGCTTTCTTGTTTAGCTGAGATCTGGGAGCACACTGATCTCTCTAAAAAAGAAGTCCCACAGGTCAAAAACTCAAAGACGATCATACAGATTCTACACAAACAGGTTAGATAACATTTGGTCAAGAAAACAAAATCTTTGACCCACCATTAGCAGCTGAGTGAGGAAGAAACTTGGGACAGTAGTTTGCAGTCCATGTCACACACGGACATTTGTTTTCATGAGTTAACCACAATAAAATGTAGATCAATGCATGATATGAATCGTACAATATTATACACAATAAAAAATAGAGAGTAGTCTATTAAATTGGACAATATGTTTTTATTTACAGTGTGTTAAATTATATTCTGTAAGTCAGTGATTCTCAGCTTACATCTTGCAGGCCAAATCTGGCCCCTGATAGGGTGCTGCGTGTCCCCCCAACCCTTTTTATTTCACACTTACAATAAAGTGATACACACAGGGGGTTGTTTTTGTACTTTTAGGATACATAAAGTTCCAGCGTGCAGAAAACAGCATCAAAATAGAGCTTGTTTATCAAAAAAGTGCCAGTGGACACAACCCCCAACAGAGGTCCGAGCTAAGCCCCTGATAAAAAATCCTAGAAACATCCCAAAATCCAAGAAATGTCCTTAAATGCTAAAAATGTCTTGAAATTCTGCAAATGTCATAAAATCCTGGAAAACTGAGAAACTCCATAAAATCTGAGAGATGTCCTAAAATCCTAGAAATGTCCTACAATCCTATCAATGTCCTAGAAATGTCGTGAAATTCTAGAAGTGTCCTGTAATCGTCGACAGTTTCAACATATTCACTACATAATACAAATGTAATGTATCTTTTTTTTGCTGAAATGTACAATGTCATCATTTATTCTGATTGGGCTGGTTTGTGAGGGGAGCAGAATATCAGAAACACCTTTTTCATTTAGTGGTGCACTTTAACACAACCACACAACTCTGAGTTACTGAGCCACGACGATCTTTAAACCTGAACATTAGAAATTAAAGTCACTGGTTTAGTGCAGTTTTAGTCTCAATATACTGACATTTGCATTTGTATTTTTCCACTTTATACAAGTTTAAAATTGGAATTTAAACTAGACAGTACAGCAAGCAGCAAGAAGATTATTTTTTAAATAGTTTTTCTACCTTTATTTAATTCTTGTGTAATGAAATTCTTTAAGCTCTGAGCTCATCAAACAGATTTGATACTTAGAATGCATTGATTACTTTGCAAATTAGAATTTTGGATGAAACCAGAGCAGAAATAATGATATCCTGCAAGCTGAAACTAGATTATTTTAGGTCATTCTTGTTCTGCCCACCACTACAGCTGCAGAAAATTGATTGGTTTAATTTCACTGGACTGCTGCTGAATCCGCTCTGCTGCTCTCAGGCTCCACCTACAGCATTGAATTCAATAACTAATCATTGATGCTTGTATTTTTGAGGGTTTTAACTTCTTGTCTCTGAGTTTATCAGATCTACCTGCCTTTTTTAAACCCCTTTTTGTTCATTTATTCATCTAAAGGGAAACCTCACCAATGAGACGATGATTGGTCAATCAATTATGCAAAACTAAACTGAAAGTGAAACTTATTCATGCTCTTCAAAACTAGACTCCAATACTGAGGGTTTTAGGCAACTGTATTTATATGTTTAAATACGTGCATACGACTTGATAAATGAGACTTGGTATATACTGCACGAGTTGTGTGAGAGTTTATAAAATGGATGTTCAGATATAATCTTGCTGTTAAACATATTCCTCAATCAATCACTAAATCAATTTGTTTACTATTTTCCGTATAGGTGTGTGAGAAAAACAAAGAATTCAAGGTACAGCATGACTTGTTGATTAACATATGGTCATTTTGTGGGTAAGGTTTTCCTCTTAAATGAGTCAGTAACAGCCTGATGCTCCAACACTTTCTCATCCTAATTTGTCACATGTTGCCACTTCATCAGTGGACTTAAACGTCTGCATATAATGCTTTCGGTGTCCTTCTGCATCTGCTGTTGACGTTCAGGGATGCTGCTACTTTTGACTTTATGGAGGCCAACCGACACTAAACCCAAAGAAGAAGAAAAAGTACAACAAAGTCATATGACACTCTACAAAACATGACTCGGTATGTGCGGACCGAGGAAGAGACGAGACAAAAAAAATTATATTGTACGTTGGCTTTAATAGTGGCTATACAAATAAACCTCCCATTATTTTGGACATCCGTCACCATGCTTCTTGGAATGTTATCTTGAGATGCATAATATTGCTAGAGTAGTTGCATAACATAACTCAGTGGAAATGTATTCTTGCAATTTTGTTTTATCGAAATTTCGAAAATATTGCTTAAGTTTTGCACAAATCTGCAATGGAAACCCACCTACTGAACCCTAATGACCCAGTTTCTGTGTTGTGCTTTCAACCCTTTGCGGAACAGTGAGCGCCATCTCGTTGGCTCAGGAAATGAAGAAAAGCTTCATGAGGCGTCACTGACATCACAACCTTTGTGCTCCTTATACTGAGGCGTCACTGGCCGCGTTATCAACTGCCACCACCCCTCTGCGTATCATGCTGCTGTGGCACGTGCCGTCTGTCCGGCCGGCTGTTGCACCATGCGTTGGCGTGTCATGACACAGTGACCAGTTCTGTTTGGTTGTGTTTCAGCTGATGTGGTGTCAGGTGGGGTTTCGTACAGCCACAAAAGGTGGTAATGGAATCTTACCCCAAAATCACTGCAAAAGCAGGAGTATTTAACCACTTCAGAATGAGAATGGGCTGGATGCTCAATGTTAAAACTATGTAAAAAGATACTACCATGGTCAGGTAACAGAGCGTGAGTGGCCGGAGCAGAGGGACCGATATGAGATAGATGGCAGCTGCCCAGAACCACACAACACTTCAGCTTTCTCTCGTCTTTCTTTGTCTTTGTGACATTTTTTTTTCCTATTTTTTTTCACTGCATCACCTTTATTCATGTATTAGACCGCTGTGGGGACCTCTAGGTCCTCCTGATGTCCATGACTTTATTGTTTTTTCTTTAATTTTCTTTCGAAATTTTTCAGGTAATTCTTGAGTATTTTTTTGGCAATATTGTGGGTAATTTTTTTTGTAAAATTACTCATTGCCCTCTTCTTGTGTTCATGAAAGGAATCAGCTCAGCTTTGTCAAGTTTCAAAGGGTTAAAACTGTAGATTCTCTTTATGCTAGACAATCACAGAAATGTATATCGGGGTCAACTTAGTATTAACAGTTAAGCCAAAATATATCCGATTGTAACTTACATATGTTATCATTGACAGCTTTAGAACACACTGTGAGACTCACAGTTCTGCACTGCATATCGCTCACAGTGGTTTTGTATGTACATGAATAAAACAGCTGGAAATGTAGCAGCCAGATTCAGCAACAAATGGTCCAACTTCTACTGACAGTATCAGCACTATTTTGAGAAGATTGCCACTCAGAGTGCCAAATACATAAAGTGTCTCCTCAGGATAGCTCTACTGAAACACTCCCTGAATCACCAAACTGAAAAGGCAGAGCAATATCGCACTATGAAATGTCACTGCACTGTAGGAACCCTGTTACAGTGTAAAGTATTAGGTGAGCAGAAAGGAATGTTGGTGTCAATGTGGTGAGGAAAGTACAAGGTCCGCAGCAATTTTCATGGTAATCCTACCATGAATTTTCTCATAAAGCGTGGTCTAACCTTGAGTTGGGTGTAAGAAGAAGTATTATGCAGTTTCTGAAATGGAGATGAGCAACATGTGGGCCCCAAAGGTTCCTGACACCATCAGAATTTTGGACAACTCTGCAATTGTTGGCCACATCGGCAAGGTGAAGGATGCTGAGAACAGGGCAAAATGTTGAGTGATGTAAGCTGGCACACCTGCAACTTTACACTGGCAAGATGAAGGAGTCAGTGGTGGACTTAAGTGGGCAGAACCAGCACCCAACACCTGTTTCCATCCAAGGGATGGATGTGGAAACTGCAGAATTGAAGTACGCCTGTTCAACAAACTGGACTGGACTAAGAACTCAATCGTTGTGTACAAGAAGGCTCAGAGCTGACTTTACTTCCTGCAGATGTTCCAGTCGTTCAGTGTCTGCAATACCATGCCAAAGATGTTCTTCCCGTCCTGCTTGTGCTGAGGCAGAAGGGTGCAAGACCACCTGGCTGCAAACACAAGGACCTCCGTGAGCAATAAGACCTCCGTCTTCTCAGAGCTTTATTTGTGTATGTAAAGTAGCAGAATCAAATAAAAAATGTCTAAAGTTTTAAGTTCTAAAAGTTAGAAGGAGAGCGGACTGAGATCTTCTTAACTCTTAGATGAGACAAAGAAATTACAGCAATATTAGATTGGGTTCATTGAGTGGCTGCAATAGAAATAAACCTACCAATGTTTTGGACATCCATCGCTGTACTTTTTGGAATTTATATTTCTCTTATTTCTTCCTCTTATTATTTTATAAGAGGAAAGTTGCATAACATCACTCATTGGAAACTCAGTCATTTCGCAATTGTGTTTAATTGAAATTTCAAAAATATTGCTTAGATTTTGCGCAAATCTGTAATGGAAACCCGCCTAGTGATGCCACAGCATACTGATATCTCTAGATTTCCTTTAATGTTTGAACATAAAGAAATGTTTTTCCCAGTTTGGTGTGGAAGAAGTTGACTGGTCTGCCTTTTGAAGATGCAGATCAGGGAGGATCAGTGCCCATCTGCATTCAAACTATGAAAACAAGCCAGAAAAGAATCAGATAAGCAATTGTTTGGAAAACAGATGTGGTACTGCAGTACATTTTTTTTAGCTTTAAACACACAGTCCTTAAACACATTCTGCTCGTGGTACAGTATGTTGAGGCAGGAGGATGACCTCGGTGAAGTGGCAGTGTGGTTCTGCAGACACTGTACTCAGCAGCACAAACACACATCCTTAAATGGCTGCCAGCGGATATAAATATCCTGCTGAAATATGCATGTTACCATTCTGAATAACATAAGCCTAATGTATTGTTAGTCCTTGTGTGCTGCTAAATGTTTAATATAAAAAGGACCAAAGATGGGTGAAGTGGCATCTGTCAGAGCAGCTTAAATCTCTCTGTGAGTGTGAACACAGCAGTTTACTGTGGTGATCTGACACACGCTCGGTGTCAGGGCTTTTAAAAATGTGTTGCCTTCCAAATTGCAATGTGTTTACCAACTTTTGTGTCTCTGTGGTCTGTGTGCTTACAACAGTAGTAAAGACAAGAATATTACATTTATTATGTCATTGTTTTGTGTTTTGTGTAAGCCCAGTGGTTCAGCGAAACCACCATGTATTCTCGAAGTCTGTTCACTACATCTGTACCCATGTAAGAGAGAAGTTAAAATGCTCTATCATTTTATATTTCATGACATGTCATGCCGTGTTTTTTTTTAATGCATAGCCTTGTTCATGCACAGATGTTGCACTTGCTGTGGCAGATTGGCATACGCCCTATACATCAGTACCAGCTGTTTGTATACCAGCTGACTAGTTAGTAACCAAAGGTGTAAACTTTGATCATTATGACGTGCCATTTGTAAAGTTTAATCTTCAGGTAAGGTAGTCTAGTGACAATCTCCAGGGTTATAATGAAGTTAGTAATGAAGTACCAAAAACTGCAGTTCCTCTAATTGCCACATGGGGCTGGCTCTAGAGGAAGCAAGTCAATTCCCATAGACTCCCATGTTAAAATGCCCAATTTACAGAAGAAATTGCAGCCTAGTACAAAAAATGTTTTTGGTCTCTACAGCTAATTTTTAGCTTGTTCTCATTCCAAACCTATGGAATACTGCCACTTTTGCAGTGCGATTGGCGTGAGATCCCACTGTCAAAAGCCTCCTTTCGCGTCTGCATGATACACGACTGGACAAAGCAATCCTGGAACATCAGCTGCAGACGCAGGAGGATCCCGAGAATGGAAAATGTAGACATGAAAGTCCACTCGCAAAGCAGCGATATGTGGCTACTTGGTATGAGAATGTGTTTGTCACATTATGCTATGTTATAGGTAGTTTATCTAAAATCATTGTTTTGCAATGATAATGTTTGGTTACTTGCACTTTGTTGGTATAACTGGTGACTGAAAGTACTTAAGATGTGTGTAATTTTAAAAAAACAACTGCAATCATCATCAAAACTAATTGCCATCGCCATGGTGTGAGATTACCAGATGTTAGTTAAAGGAGGATGGAAGCTGATTAAAAAATCACTACCACTGACTAAAATGTTCCAGTTTGCAGGCTTTGACTGCTCTCTTGAGAGCAATTCCAGTCAATATCACCTATTCAGAGCACAGAAGAGAAAAAGAGGCATGAAGCGGACCCCTGTGAGGAAGACAGTAATGTATTCACTGCTGTCTCCCTCAGTGGTGCTTGTTAAAAGTCTGTATGAAGATTGTGTGAAGGGGAGCAGCAAATCTTTCATCTGGACCAATAAATGAAGTGTGAGAAGCGAGAAGATGTTTGTGTGGTTATCTTCAACGTGAGGTCACAGCAGTCTCTTTTTGTGTGAGGAGTG